>NC_139581.1:5697648-5830148 GCF_946808225.1 Silurus aristotelis
TCCTGCTCCTCTTGGGATCTGATTGAAACATTAGTTTAATATACTTTAGAGGTTTGTATAGTCTTCCGAAACACAGATTTACTGGAGTGTATTTATTTTGGCGTGGTGCCTTTTTAGCAGTGACGCATACTATAACTTTGCACATTTTAAAAGTAAACTGAACTTTCATTGCGAGTTGAAGACTTTAAAGAAAAATAACCTATCCTCTTTCAACCATCTGTGCTGGATATCTTGACTACTTATTAGCATCGCTGGATCTTTTTTTATTAGTTTCATAGTTGACAGATATTGTAGCGGTGTCGCAAGACTGCTCGTTTGTTTACTTCTAACAAATGAATTAGATTAGCAGAACGATGTGCTCCCAAGGATTAGAGACAAATCACTGTTATTCTGAAAAGTGTTGAATATTTGGCTTGAATAAATGTGCACTAATGTTTGAATCACAATTTGTGGACAATCTGTAAAAAATGCGATTGTATTTTCTATTAACAGATGTTCCTGAATTAGTAAGCCAGGCATGACTTATGTGTTGTTAAGAATAGGACAAAAATGTGTGATAAATAAATTACACAGTTACCTAAAAAGACTCTTTCCTGTGACAAATCAAGCAATGCAATGTGTATTTTCTAATCTTCTAAATACTGACTGAATTATTACAATAACAAAATTTGCTCTATTGAATTCCATTCATATTGTTGCTTTAGAAATTAAGTCAGTGTCTTAATAAGAGCATGGTCTTCTTCTTCTTTTGGCTGATCCCATTAGGGGTTGCCACAGATGATCATCCGTCTCCATACTACTCTGTCATCTACATCAGCCTCTTTTAAACCAAATACCTGCATGTCTTCCCTCACCACATCCATAAACCTTCTCCTTGGCCTTCCTCTTTTCCTCCTTCCTGGTGGCTCCATCCTCAGCATTCTCCTACCGATATACCCCATGTCCCTCCTCTGCATATGTCCAAACCATCACAATCTGGCCTCTCTCATGTTGTCCCTAAAATGTCCTACATGTGCTGTCCCTCTGATAAACTTGTTTTAAATCCTGTCCATCCTCGTCACTCCCAACGAAAACCTCAACATCTTCAGATCTGCTACCTCCAGCTCCACCTCCTGTCTTTAACTCAATGCCACTGTCTCTAAACCATACAACATCGCAGGTCTCACCACAGTCCTATCAACTTTCCCTTTCACTCTTGCAGATACCCTTCTATCACAAATCACTCCTGTTATCACTCTTCTCCACCCACTCCACCCTGCCTGCACTCTTTTCTTCACTTCTCTAACACACTCTCCATTACTCTGCACTGTTGACCCCAGGTACCTGAATTCCTCCTACTTCTCCACCTCTTCTCCCTGCAACCACACCACTCCATTGCCCTCTGTCTCATTCACACACATGTTCTCTGTCTTACTCCTACTGACTTTCATTCTCCTTCTCTCCAGTTATCCAGTAGGGGAAATAATTATTTGATCCCCTGCTGATTTAGTAAATTGACCCCTAACAAAGAAATGAACAGTTTAGAATTTTATGGTAGGTTTATTTAAACAGAAAGAGATCCAGAAAAATGATTATAAATTAATGATATATATATAAATGAATTAAATTTTTGTTCGAGTGAAATAAGTATTTGTTCCCCTACCAACCAGCAAGAATTCTGACTCCCACACACCTAAATCAGTCCTTGTATGCTGAGAAAAAAACTCCTAAAATCAGCTTATTGTGTACAAAAGACACCAGTCACAGAATCAACCTCTTCCATTCAAACCTTTTCACCACCATGGGCGAGACCACAGAGCTGTCAAAAACTGTTAGGGACAAGATTGTAGACCTGCACAAGGCCACAATAGGCTACAAGACCATCGGCAAGAAGCTTGGTGAGAAAGAGACCACTGTTGGCACGAAATACAAAAATCCAAAATAGACGAAATACAAGATAAGTCAGTCACCCTCGCTCTGGAGCTTCATGCAAAATCTCACCTCATTGGGTAAGGATGATTCTGAGAAAGGTAAGGGATCAGCATAAACAACACAGGAGGAGCTTGTTAATAATCTTAAGGGAGCTGGAACCACAGTCACCAAGAAAACCATTGGTAACACACCAAGGTCCTTCGGCTCAAGAATGCACATGAACAGGCCCATCTGAAGTTTGCCAATTAACACCTGAATGATTCAGAGAAGACTTGGAAGAATGTAATGTGGTCAGACTCTGCATGTTTGAAGGCAGAGAAATACTAAATATGACCCCAAGAACACCATCCCCACTGTCAAACATGGAGGAGGAAACATTCTGCTTTGGGGCTGTTTCTCTGCTAAGGGTACAGGAAGACTTTATCACATAAACGAGGCCATGCACTCTAGAATCTTGGATAAGAACCTTCTGGCATAAGCCAAAACATTTTGGTGGGAAGGTTTGAATGGAAGAGATTGATTCTGGAACTGGTGTATTTTATACAAATAACAAGTTGATATAATTAGTACTTTCCTAAAGGGACAAAAACATTTGGGTTGTTGCAGTCAGAATTCTTCCTAATTTGGTACGGGTTCAAATACTTATTTTACTCTATCAAAACCAAATAAATTTCTAACCTTTCTTTAATGTTTTTTTATGGATTTTTTTATATTCTGTCTGTCATTGTTAAAATAAACCTACCATAAAAATTCTAGACTGTTAGTTTCTTTGTGAGGGGGTAAACACACAAAATCAGCAGGGGATCAAATAATTATTTCCCCCACGGTATAAAAGTGTAAGATTTAGTTAGAAATAATTTATCTGTTCCATCTTAGCCCTGCTTAAACTCTTATTTCAAACTAAATTGAATCATTTCCATCTACTGAGGCAATTCAGGTGCCTGCTCGCTACCTTGTCCTTTTGAGACAGAACTACCATCTTGTTTCTGGCAGATCTACTTTTGCATGCAACTGGTATACTGCAACTGATCCAGTTACATTTCCACAATATACAGCAAGTCCAAAATACCTACAATATGTTCCAATATCTTTACAGATGGGATATGTAACTCCAAATGATGAAAGTCAATCCATTTAAAGTGAAATTAACAAACTTTGGTCCAGACTCCAATAAATCAAGCAAAAAACAATAGCAACAAATGGAGTTTAAAATTAAACCTGGTCACTGAACATGCAGAGAAAAATAACAAAGATAAAATAATTAATCCACAAGGGCATAAAGCATAACACAAACCGTTATTTCTGGCCCACGAAGTAACAGTAAAAATAGACACAAGTACTTGTTCAAAAATACCTTCTGTCAGTTTGCCAGGCTACACAAACTTTGCTCCTTTTACCATGTCAGTCTGCAAATTCTGGGTCTGCAAACCCCAGACAGGGTCAGGTTTTCCCAGCTAAACTGCACAAATATCACAAAATATCACTACATTATTGCAGTGGTGGACAAAGTACACAAACCATGTACTTGAGTAAAAGCAGAGATACACTAGAATATATATATATATATATATATATATATATATATATATATATATATATATATATATATATATATATATATATATATATATATATGTGTGTATAAACATTCTCCAGTAAAGGTGCTCCCTTTAAACTTTCACTTGCATAAAAGTACAAAATTGCCTTCAAATGTGTTATGGCATATTATGTCCTATCATCATTTTTCTCACAAGGCTATTGTTTAATCAACTTTAAGCAAGTTTAAATTAGTTTATGTAAAAAGACACTAATTTTACTCTCAGCACACTAATCTATTAAATAGAATGATATTAATGAGTCGAACACTGATTATCAATCAAAACAAGTTCAAAAGCTTTACCCTGATTGGTGGCTTGCTGTGTGCTTGACTGGTTAAGTTAATCCACTCATAAAGAAAAAAGAATGACTGATTTCACAAAATGTAGTTGAGTAAAAAGTTATATATTTGATTTTAAAATGTAGTGAAGTTGACGTAAAGATCTCCCCAAATGAAAATACTTCAGTCAAATACATATACTTCTTAAGAAAAGCAACTAATTAAATTTACATTGTCACTGCATTATTCAGAATAAGCATGTCTTCTAAACAGACACAAATAAGACTTGAAGAAAAAGCATCCATACTGTAGTAACTGCTCTGAACTCTATTTTTCCCCTGGTGTTTTCCAGGGTTTCCAGAAGTAAAGTGGTAAGAATTATACTTAATCATTGAAATCAAAAGAAAGAGAAACACAAAAGAAAATAAGAAATGCCTGGTTAAAGATTTTAAAGTAGCCAGTTTTGATAATGACCTTTTATAAAAAGGCTATTTATTTCACAGCTTAGGAGCAGCCACAGCAAAAGCTCGATCACCTCTGCTTTTGTACTTAGTCCTTGTTACATGTAAAAGAAGCTGATGGCAGGATCTACTGTAATTGAGCATGATGAAGAATGCAGCTGTGGTAAGTCAACAAGGTATTTGGAAGCTGAATTATTTAAATCTTTATAGGCATGTAAGTTTTAACATTAAAACTTTAAAATCAACCCTGAAACAAATTGGAAGCCAGTGCAGCAATGCCAAAACATGTTTTCACCTACCAGCAGTAGTCAAAAGACGAGCAGCAGCATTTTGAACCAACTGTAACCTGTTCAGGGTTGATTGTGGGAGATCAATGTACAATGCATTACAATAATCTAACCTGGAGCTAATAAATGCATGTTTTTTTAAGATATGAGTTAAACTGTATTTTTTTTTTATATAATAGAATTTGTCTGTTTTCCAAATTAAGTTTGCTATCTTTATGATAAATGATAACGCAATTCAATTAAGGCTACACCTACTTTAGAATGAAATACATAATAATACACTACAGATACAGCATTTGGGGCAATTGACCTAAAAATACAGATACAAAAAAAAGCGTAAAGGTTGACCGATTCCTCGGTTTTGCCGATCAATCTGCACTGATAGTTGAATGTTGAAACTATCGGCTATCTGCAAAAATCCATACCGATAGTTTTTCCGGGTTACGTCTGTTGCGTGAGTGAATGAGAAGGCCCCCTGTCATTACGAAGGCGGTGAATCACTGACGCCACGTGCTGTTTGTTTTTACCCTTTTTACTGCACACTGCACAAAGAGTGCTTTATTATATGTATAATTTATTCATTATATTTATTCAAAAATATATTTAGATTTGTTAATTTAGCATATTTTCATGATTCAGTACTGTTTTTTATGTAATAAAATTGTCTTAAAAACTTTCCTGGGTTTGTGAAATGATTCTCACCATAGGACTAGGCCTCAAAAAAGACCTGCAACATGCAGAATTGTACATAATCTCTTTGCCATGTGTTACGAGACACTACAGCTCAGAGTAATTCATGTTTTTGGACAGATGAAAGAAACAGACGTTACTGTAAATGAGAAGCTGTTATCGTGGAAAGGACAATCATCTTGGAAATCTGGATTTGTAGGCTGTTTGAAAAGAATAAGTATTATCTGCGAGAATATGTATTGTAGATTTGTTTTATTATTAAAAACACATTTTTAAAGTGTTACTTGATACATGCTTATCCAGGGATTTGTCGATTCTGCCATTCCTGCTAAGCATCTGTGTGACTCTCCTTTATTACTCTTTCCCACTGGCATAGCATGGTTATAGTGTTTATGACAAAGCACACAGGCAAATTTATTGAGCTTTGATGGATTTGCCAACAGCTGCAATGGCGTGCAAATAGTGAAATATTTAATGCTAATCAACAGATTGTTTGTGTCTGTTTTATAATTAGTCTCATGTTTGACTTGTAACTGCTTATTCGAGTCTTGAATGAAGTTTTCTATTTGTTTTATTCCCAGTGACTAACTCTTCCGGTTTTACCATCTGCCACTGGTTTTGGATGTGAGTTATGAGAGACCTTTGCTGAATATTAATAACTGTATTTTTACCTTACTTCTGAATATAGATAACAATAAAGGTGAAGGAATAAAGGGTTATCACTTTAAGATCTTATTTTTACCCTTCTTTTTATTACACATTTGCAGAGATAGAGTAACAAGAAATTCATTGAAAATGAACATTACATACATTATGCATATGTATATAGTCTAAAACACCTAGTATTTTGTTTTTTTTAAAGACACATGCATTTTTTTTGTTTCTATGCAACAAACTAGGTAATTTAACAATATAAAGATTTACTTTAATCAAACAAATCTATAAATGTACAGATGCATGAATATCCCTTAGCATGAATATCAGCTTTACACACTTTTGGCATCCGGACATTTAATTTCTCCTAACATTCAGCTAAAATTCTTTTCCATCCCTCGTGGAAAACTTTCCAAAGCATTTCTTCACTAGTTGAACATTTCTATCCGACCTTGGGATCCAGTTTATCCCATAGCAGATCAATAGGATTTAGGTGCGTGACTGGGCAGGCCATTCCTTAATATATAATATTCCAGATGACTGTTTGCTCTTTAAATAATGCTTACAGAGCTTGGACGAGATGGAATTGCATGGTGTTGAAGTATGGAATAGTGGCCATGTTGGTTCAGGATTCCTTTCACATTCCAGAATAAGTCTCCAACATTCCCTGCTCCAAAACAAGCCCAAACTTTTAAGCTTCCACTTCCATGGTTAACTGTGGGGATGAGGCAGTCTGCTAACTCTTTGTTCGCTTTTCCCAGAACCTTTTTCCAGTCATTCACTGTACAAACCATGTCTGCTTTTACCTTTTACCATGGTTGTTGCAAATGATAAAAAGAAATTGATAGAAGACTAGGAGTTTCCAAATTGTTTGAAAACATTAGTCTGTGGTATCATACACAGGCATACATCTAATTGTAAGGTCATTGTATCTGCATAACCAATATGCTGTTTTATAGGACGTTTCCTGAGAACCTGGGAAGTATTTTCCAATGAAACACACTGCGGTATCTCTTGACTCCGCACACCCATCATCTAATATGCATTAAAACCAGAATAGTAACTACAGGAAGCCAGTGCATATAAAGTTGTGTGTTAGAATACTAGGAAGATTGACTCTGTGGACTCTGGCAAGTGGGCTCTATGGACGTTGTTCCTCCAACTCCAGGGTCTATACAGTAGGTCTGTGGTCTTGGCAATAAGTTTTAAGTTTGCTGTCAGCCAGGACCACACACAGAGAACCCAGAGAAGTGGCCTTTGACTTCCATTAATACAATACACTAAGCATGGTCATTATGAGAATTTGGTCAAGTTTACCCACAAGCGGTGCAACAACCATACTGAAATCTGTAAAATAGATAGTCCTGTGTTTCTTCAGCAGATTGACCAGCATCAGAATGGTAACATTGCAATGGATAATGCAATAGGTCTTTTGTTGATTTTAAAAAAATCTGATTTAAATTCTATGTTACAGCATGTCTGAAACGTCAAGACTAATTGGAAGCAAATATGATGATTCAAATATGTTGAGCAAAACTTGCAAAAATGTTATACAGTAGCTGAAAAATGTGTAGCGTGTAAACCTGTTTGAAGACACTGCATTTGTTATGTAAAATAAATACAAATTAATATTTGATATAAATAAATAATATGTAATATTTGTTTAATCTGCCAATAACTTTGGATGTGGATTATGATAGACCTTTATTTATATATATATATATATATATATATATATATATATATATATATATATATATATATATATATATATATATATATATATATATATATATATATATATATACTATAGTCCTGATGTTTACTAAAAGGACTGCAGACACTGTGAAATATTTTGGTTGATCAAAAAGAATCTTCAGAAACAGAATAAAAAGTACTCAAATAAGATTTAAAGAAAACAAAAATTCACCATTATATTTAAAAAAGAAAACACATTCAGCATCTATAGCAGATTATTAGCCAATTATTTAACTGATGACAGATCATTAAACCACGGAAATTGAAACGTTATGTCAAA
This sequence comes from Silurus aristotelis, assembly GCF_946808225.1. Lineage (NCBI taxonomy): Eukaryota > Metazoa > Chordata > Actinopteri > Siluriformes > Siluridae > Silurus > Silurus aristotelis. The sequence goes on from NC_139581.1 coordinate 5,705,566, forward strand.
AAATGTATTGTTTAAGACGTTGGAGTGTTTTTTTTTTTTTTGTTCATTTTTAAGTAGCCTCCTAGCTGGCAACATGGATTGTTTTAAGAACAGCCAAGGCCTAAAACAAAGTGCCTAAAGATGATTGGATTCTCCCTGCATCAAATTCAAAACAGATGCTTCATCTGTTCAGAGTCGATGATGCAAGTCGAAGTGCAAAACACAAAAGTCTGATTAACGACAAACTAATCAGTAATGGTTATGCGTTAAACGGCAACTTGTCTCCAATCAGTCATGTCAAGATTTTATCTATGACTTATACTTCAATATTATTATTATATATATTATATTTATTGACTGAGGCATCATGACATGCATCAAGGGTGAGTCATAGACAGATGTGGTGGAAAGAATCCGGTAATTTTCCAAAATAAAACATAGTTCAGAATCAGATGATAGATAAAATGGAAATAATGTAAGTTATGTATTCTTTCTGTGGGCCTCGGTACAAATTAACCCTGGGGTTGAGGACCACTGTTCTATGTGACTCTCAGGACATGCCTCGTTCTCCGTAGTGTTGTGATACGTCATATTCACGTAGTTGCAGTGGTGCTGAGAGAAGTCGCTTGAGAAACATGTGAGAAGAAATCAATCTGCATATCAAATATTGGTCACAAATTATTGGTCACTTATTAAAAAATAAAAGTGCAGCGCATCTATATATAAATAAATAAATAAATATGTTTGATGTATACAAACAATCAGATGCATTCATGTAACCTGGTTGTATCTTCTACACATACAATTTTTCTTTTCAACGTATACACTGTATCTTGAGGTTTCTGTCACCAAGAAAATAGTTATTGCCAATAAAACCCATTCTGATTTATGAAGTTTATTGTCTGTAAAAGACATTGAGAGTGTAAATTGTAATAAATGTTTGTATGCTATAAAGAGACAACTAATTATTGCTAATTCTTTTACTAATAAAATTATATGATACAAATATATAATATCGGTTGCTTAAACCAGACCCCATCCCCAATCTGCAACCCTTTGCTGTATTTCTTCTGCCCTTTTTTTGGCCCCCAAAATACTTACATAATCCTTAGGACCCAAGGCAAACAAGAACTCTCGTTTAATGGCATGTCAGGGCCGGAAATCCCTTACTTCCAAGCAGGAGTTGATGCATACAATCCACCCCACAAAAGCTCTGTGTGCGTGTGTGTGTGTGTGTGTGTGTGTGTGTGTGTGTGTGTGTGTGCAGTATTCAGATAGTGGTTGAACTTTGTAAGTGGGAAGCAGACAGAAGATAGCCTGCTGCATAGAAAAAGAACTCCATATTCATACAGTATATGTGTTGCTTTTTGAGTATCTCCTGTTAACTCATTTTGTTAATTTATTTAATCCTTGACGAAACTCCCTTCACTCGCACTACAACAGAATTCCTGTTAAACACTTTCATAACTCATAGAGGGAGGACAGAGATCATAAAAAGGATAATTTTTTCTGTCTTGTGCAGAGAAGACTCTCAGATTCAGACACTGGTTTCTATTCTGTTAGTGTATGAAATGGTTCTCAGTTGTATTTCACTGCCTTTTTCAAAGTTTCTCGTTCACAGTTCTCAAAATGTTTTTGATAAAGTTCTTATGTAAATCATGCTCGTGAAATATTTACAAAGACAAAACGATCCGGTGTAATGCTTTTTGGCGAATATCGCCACAGTGCTATTTGGCAAAGTCGACCTCGCATCACCTCACACCTGGATTGGAACACAGCTTGAGTAATGGACTTGCTCTTCTTTTTCTTTTTTCCTTTCCTTAAACAACATTCTTTTTTTTTTTTTTTTTTCAACTTTATAGGCCTCATGTGTCCTTATGCTGGATACAAACATATTCACTCTCAAGCTGCTTGCAAGAGTGTTACTGAGAATCCTTCAGTTTGTGTACGTTTACAGTTATTGTGAACTCTATTTGATTGGCTTTTTCTATGTAATAAGAGTCTCATTAGACTCAATGCAAAGACTGTGAGGATCGCATGATGATTTATCTATTTTTAAAACCTTACAGTGATAGACTCTGAGGTTTCATAATCATTCTTTCATGGATTAAATCTGTTTTAGGTACTCATTACTGGCATTCATTACTGTATGCTTTGAGTTTGCATTCAGTTTGGCCAAAAAACATGTACACAAACTAAAATTTTATAAATCCTGATAAATGTTCCAGTCGTCCTACTGCAGTTATCTTTTTCAAATTACGTTGTTCCCGAAAAACAAATGTGGAGTGGGAAAAATGGCTTTATATATTTATTTAATATGTTATCATTGACATTGTTAAATATAATCCTTAAATAGTTTTAAAGTGCATACACAGACACTCAACATGGAAATGATTTTCTGTAGATAATCGACAAATAGTAAATTCAAGTCAATTCAAGACAAGTTTATTTTTATAGCGCTTTTCACAAAAGACATTGTCTCAAGGCAGCTTTACAGAATGTAACAGTGAAGGTGAATGGTGTGTATTTATCCCTGATGAGCAGCCATGGCGACTGTGACAAGCAAAAACTCCCTTAGATGTAATGAGGAAGAAACCTTGAGAGGAACCAGACTCAAAAGGGGAACCCATCCTCATTTGGGTCACATCAAGAGTTTGATCATAAATCTTTCAACAATACAGAACACTGGAGATTGAGAACTAACATAAGTACTAGAGTATAAGATTATAAGTAATGTTTTTTCTACAGTCTTATTTGTATGATTGAATACAATCATACAAATGTATATGTCACCTGCTTAACATGTCTAATAAATCAGAGTTAAAGACACTCTAAAATATGGTTTTATTAGTGCACAGGATAGTATTAACTGTTTTAACATGAGTGAATATAAAATATACTGTATACAAACTAGAAACGAATGAGTGCAAATCCTTACATCCCCTCATTTTTTAGTATACAAAATCCTCAGTGTTACATTAACAAATACAGTGTTGTTCTAACTTTCATTTGTGACCAGTTGTAGACTGTAGGTGTTAATTTAACACAGAGGTACCTGTCAAAATTCTCAATTTGACAGTATATCTAAAAATAAAAATAAATGCACAATTAAAAATAAAATGGTCCATGTAAAAGAACCGAAGAAAACATTTTCCTGTTACTTACTCAGAGACTTGAGTCTGTTGAAAAGGTCATTTTCATTAATACTAATTTTTTTTTTTATTGGTTTGACAAAAATACTATGTATAATATAGTAAGTATAATATTTTAAACATAAAATATGTTCTAATTATTTATTTTCTTTTAAATGTGTGGGTTTTTTTTTTTCTTTTTCTTTGGGATCTGAAATTCCTGCTTTTTTTCAGAGGTGTGGGAAAACTGCATTTCAGTGATCAAAGGAAATGCATGCTTTATACAGACCATGTGTGTGGCCACATTTCTCAACAACAGTGAGCTGACAGCCAAGACCAACAACAACAAAATGAATCAGAGTGCACAGTACGAGAAAACTTAACGCCTTGTCGTTTATGAGAAATACACAGGAAACCCACTCCAGGTTTTTTTCTTCCTCTTTCTTTTAAAGACTGCCAAGCTATTCAGTGATAAACTTCTGCAGTTGGGAGCTGCAGTAAAGTCGTTTTTTTTTTTTGTTTGCTTGTTTTTTTTGATGGTGAGACCATCAGAGTGTGTGTCTAAGCACATCAGCTTATACATACACAAAAGTGCCCTGAAATAAGAATAGAGAGTAAAGATTTTTCCATGAGGTTGTATGTTGTTTTATTGATGTGTTTTTATTTGATTAGTGTAAGTTTCCATACCTGCATCTAACATCAAGCCAAGAAAGAAACCTTTGGGATTGTTAAAGGGGAATGCTATATGGAAAAGTAGGAGTAGTGTAAAAAACTAACCTTGTATTGTAAGAAAATTTACCCCCAAACCCACTTGCATATGAATCGTCTACATTTATTTAGTAGTGTTCAAGATTTTTTAACCTTATTTACCATTGATGCTTATGCATATACATAGTTTACTTTGCTAAACAGGTTCCTCATAATGCTGTTTGACTTCCTGCTTGCCTGAGTCTCTGTTGTTACTTAGTGCCACATATCTGCATTGCTTTCTGGAATTTTAAGTCTAACATTCGCTGTCTTAATGTTTCCTATGATGAATTTCACATTACTATGGTGTTGAATGTTTTCGGAAATTTCTCAGTGACAAAAGAAGCTCAGAAAGCTCAAAGCAGCACATCTGCCTCATTTATCCTTCTCTTATGTATGAATTATTTGTTTTTGTCTTTTTTTTTTTTTTATCGTTAATTATAACAGTTTTACAGACAACCTCTAACTCATCAAGAGTAGACAAATGAGCCAAATCAGCACCAAATTCACCAATTAAGTCGCAAAAATGTCAATGAAACCACATTTAATGTCTTTTGCAGACTTTTGTTTTCAGTGCCTCATTAGCGTTCTTGCCTCGAACCTGATGCACATAAAAATAAAAGACTGTACTGCCGTTTTAACAATGCAATTATCTTTATCTACAATTCCATATCATGCAACTCCTAATCAGCCAAATATAAAAATAACCAAACGCCTTTTCAAATTGACTCTGGTATGAAAAACTCATAATTCTCTTTTATCAGCACTCTAGTTCAGTTCAAAAGTGGTTATATCTCTGGCAGTGAGCTCCTCTGAACGCTCTTAAAAACATGCCTATAAATAAAAATCATATCCATATGATTATTATTCTGACGCATCAACGAGGTCCAAGAAGTACATGGCCTGCAAATTTACTTAGATTTTATAATATACTTTAAATACATTGCCAAATCAAAACCTGGAAAAAGTGCAATTAGAGTGAGTTTCAGGCGTAAAAGTTATAAGTATAAACATTATATTTACTTCCAGATAGAATGACTGATTGATTACTTATAGGGAACCGTATATAGTAAAATAAAGCCCTAGAATTGTCGCCATTTATCTGCGATAAAACTATAACCCGAAGCATCTGTGCAAAATGATAAATGTCTATGTCTTCATAGCTCAGTAATGCATCCAAGACAGGGAATGTATTCTTCCAAAAGAAAATGAGTGTTCTTCCAAGTAAGGATGAACAAAACATACTCCAGAATACACACTGAAATGAATACTAGCGTACTCACTGGCAGATTTGGTGCAAAAACACATTTGGACCTCCATATATCAGTGTACGACAATTGAAATGGATGTTATTTCTAAAGAACTTCCAGAGCTTGGTGTGTCACCAAGCAGTGCCCTGGAATAAAAAAGAGATCCGAAGGAACATCGTACACAGATTAACACAATGTTCGAAACTTCACAGGTGGAATCTCTGACTTGTTAAATTAGTTAAATAGATTATCTATCATGACTTATTATATAAGAGCTTGTGATCTACCAAACAAGTGCCAATCTGATTTTGAAGAATAATCAACAGCAATTAATCAGGTGAAAACAAAAAAGGTTCAGAATGTTCTTGTTTTTTTTTCTCAAATCTCTGGTTTCACGTCAACCGCCCAAAAACATGAAATGTGTGCATCAAGCTGCAAATGAAGTCATCCAATCCATGGTGTATGCTTTCCTAGCACCCAATGTTCCTAGAAACTAATGGACTCTGTCCCGGATAATATGTTTACTAAAAAAAATTTAATGAATAAATGACCGTTTTCTGTAAAAGGACTAATGACTGAGAAGCCTCAATTTCAAATTTCTACAGTAAACCCTAAAGAACAGTTGATATGTTACATTTTAACAATTTGATACACAATGCAAAAAAGATGCATCTTACTTTCATTAAATATGTAAATGTACTTATTCAGGGACACATTTAAACATACTACGGGTCCATTGTTCTGGAAATACAACCTGGGTGAGATGCCTGTCTATAACAGAACACCATGCCGGAACACATTTACGCACTCATTCATACGGTGCCTGGGGGCAATTTACCATAAGAAAGCTCTTTCTTGTTTTGGGAAGGTGGGAGAAAACTGGAGAGCAGTAATCTGAGTACTGTAAAACCATTGTATTTAAGGCAGCAAAGAAATCCTTCTGACATTATTGTGCTGTCAATAACTACCAATTAGATCAATAATATATAATTTAAATATAAATTTGTAAGAATATAAATTATAAGTTTGCTGATATTTATATTTTATGAAACCAGCTTGTACCAAACTCACTGGTTCCACGCTGAAAGAAAGAGAGACCAAACGTTCAAAAAGCATAACTTTCTTTATTTACTTTCATTTTTACCCCGGCGCTTTCCTTTCCAGTACTCACGCCAGGGCTCAACCACACACTCGCAGTTCGGGACACCTTTCCATCTTGACGTCTGCCGGTGGCAACTCGCGGTTCGGCCTGCCTTCCTCCGTCGTCCGCCCGTCTCACTAGCGGATCAGCACGCTCTCTGTTTTGCGCCCACCCGGGTTTTCCCGTGTACCTTTTCCTGTGCTCCGGCCCGTGCTCAGTCACCGTTCGGCAATGCTTCCACCCGTCTCTGCTTGGTGGCTCTCTCCCCGAAGTAGGTGTCTCGCTCCTCCCTGCCGCCATACCTCTCTTGCACCACAGGGTTTCGGCACCACTGTAGCAAAGGCTTTGGTTCCACGCTGGAAAAAAGAGAGACAGGCAAAAGTTTGAACAGAGCTTTCTTCATTTACATTCGTTTTCCCCCTGGCGGTTTCCTATCCAGTACTTATGCCAGGTCTCACCCACACACTCACAGATCCGGCGTCCGCCATCTTACTTGCAGATTGGCTCGCTTTCTCTCTTTAGTGCCCGCCCGAGTTTACCTGGTTTTCCTCTTTTTCCGGGTGCACCCGACGCCCTTCCGCCTGTCTCTGCTTGGTGGCTCTTTCCCTGAGGCTGGTGCCTTGCCCCTCTGTATTGGCGTCGCCAGACTGAAACAGAGTGCACTGATTAGTCTCAACAGCTGCAGGTGTTTTTTTATCGCTCGATCTGTCCGGCTCCACCCTCCACTTGCTCACCGCTGGCACACAACTCTTTCCTCTATATTAGGGGCATGCTACTTGTAATAAGTACATAGAATGGTAAAGTATTTAAAAGAACTCAACACAATTACTTTCTCAAATCGAATTGGGATTCAATTTGGCTCCAGCTTCAAAACATACAGTACTTTCCAAATCATACAGTATATCACTTCAGGTGATGCATCTATATCAGAGTGCCTACAGAGGTGATCTTTCCCGATGACAGAAATATAGTGTTGAACTTTTTTTGGGGGGTTTTCTAAAATGTATTGCTCAGTAAGTGCTGAAAACCTTTAGCCTAAGGACATGCTTCCTGACTTAGCAAGCCGTTGATGAGGGTAAATCCTTGTGTGAACCCCATAATACATGTAAAATGGCAAGTGACATCACATTTTTTGTGAACAGTAAACACTATAAGTTGAATTAAAGAAGATTATTATGTTCTAATGATGTACATACAACATAGATGTACAATCAGCCAGCCATGCTAAAAGAAAGAATGGTGCTTTATACTTTATACTATAGGATGCTGGGGTTAGAGCACAAGTGCAGCCATGTTACAGTTCCCTTGGAGCACAGAGGTTCAAGAGCCATGCTTAAGGGCCCCAAGAGTGGAAGCTTAGGGGCTTGAACCCACCATTCAGTAACCCAGAACCTTAACCACTGAGCTACCACCTCCCCTTACTCATCTGCAGATCAGAGGTTCTGACTATTTAGTCTTTTCTATTCTGAGCTGCTTTTCTGCTCACCAATGAAACAGGCATACTGCAATAATATTAAGCATATATTAAGCTTTTTTAATCCACAATAGTTAACACAATAGTTTGTGGTAACTCATTTAACCACTCTTTACTGTATAACATATTAAACAGAATGTATACTGGTCGGCTCTTTTTTGTGTGTTTTGTGTATCTGTCCTGTATTGTTTTATATTGTCTGTCTACACTGTTTTTCGTCTTGCACTGTTTGCATTATATTGTGGCTAGGACAACTTACTTTTAGTCCTTAGCTCTGTGTTGTGTGATGTTGCTCTATGTTGTTTTATGTAGCACCAGGAGCTTGGAGGAAAGTTTTTTGTTACTGTGTACTGCATCATCATGTATGGTTGAAATGACTATAACAGCTTCTTGACTTGACTTGACTTGGCAACCATGATGAGCAGTAAAGCATCTCTGAACAGAAAACACATCATGAAGAACATGGGCTATAGTAGTCAGTAGAAGTGGAATCTGAGGTACCACAGGTTATGGGCTCTGGAAAAATTGGAAAAACCTCTGTTTTATTGTTGTTAATTTTTTTATTTTTTTCCAATTTTCAATTGTCCAATTTGTCTGCTTCAATAGTCCAGATAGTGTGGCTGGCTTAAAGTCTGGACTGGGTTATTAAATCGATGGAGGACATACTAAATTGATTAGCCGACCAAACCTGTGTGTGAGGAGTTCTCTTATAATCAAATGACACATTGATTGTTTTTCACACTAACTATGGTTGTTTTTCCTCAAACAAGAAACATTAGCAGCACCTGCAGGTTTTCAATAATTAATTACAAACTTCTGGATTCTTTTTCCATGCACATGTAGGTAGAATGGAGAAAATAGCCAGGAAAGGCCTGCTAAGGTCTGTTTCAACCACGTGGCGATGATGTGAATCTTCTTTTGGTCCTGGCTCATCTTGAAGAGCAAATAATTGTCATCAGTTACTAAACACCAGATGGCTGACTTATCATTTATAATCAATGCAGATCAAACAGATGTTGGACAGAACCCCCCCTTTTTTTTTCCTGTTGTCAGAAAACACTGCTAAACAATATCGAGTCTCTTACACCAGTCACGTAAATAATCAATAGATTTGCTGACTCGCAGACCCAACATGATTACACATCTCATTAAAATGTTTTAGTAGAAACCCCTCATTTAAATAAAATGTGTTACTCATTGTTTTACATCTAACATGCTCTGGAGAGCAGATTCTTACCAACATATCGCATGACCTATTAAATACATTTAAAAATCTAATCACCAAAGTGTGTTCCCTAAATTATATTATTTCACATATGTTTTTTAATTAAAGCTTTTACACCAGAAGACCCTTTTTTGGGGAAATTGTGGCTTAGGTTCATTTAAGTGTAATTAATTTTTGCTTATATAGCGCTTTTATCAATGGACATTGTCTCAAAGCAGCTTTACAGAGATTAAGAGGTTATAAAGTTGTATAAAAGAATGTATATCTTTAATGGCTGCACGTTTGTTATTTGAGATATCAATGTCTACTGTTACAAATACAATTACAAGCTTTGTGAATAAGTTATCTTATCCCATTGAAACACTGGGGTGCATACGAATCTGATAGAATCTGTGGAACAAAGATATGGACATGCTCCTGAGGTTTCAGTGACCAGTGTTCATTTTCTTCTCTTCGGATCTGCTGGATTCATCTCGACACCCTTCCTCAGGATCTACTTTGAGTTCCTGTTGAGTCTGGTTCCTCTAAATGTTTCTTCCTCATGCTACCTCAGGGAGATTTTCCCTGCCACAGTGGCCACTGGTCCGCACATTAGGAATTAACGTACAATTATAAGGAACCACTCGTTACAACCATGGTAAGTAGAAAAGCATCTCAGAACGGAGAATACTTTCAACCTTTAAACAAAGAAAGCTGGCAGAACATGGACATTTCTACCTTGAACACAGACAGTCACACACAAAAAGTCTGCACCCTGCATAGGGACAAACATAAGCTTATAGAGAAAAATTTTATTCACTCTTTATTACCACATTATCTGTGTAAAGCTGCTTTGAGAAAATGGCCATTGTTAAAAGCGCTATACAAAAAAAATAAAAAAAAATAAAAAAATAATAATAATCATAGAATTAAATGGAAATCGAATAGATTCTGTACAGATAACACAATTTATATTTGCTTATATTCAATATATATATATATATATATATATATATATATATATATATATATATATATATTGAACGTTATATTTTTGCTATTTTTTAAATATTATTTTTAAGCATGTAGTTGCTCTGATATGAGGATCATCATGTCTGGAACGTGTTTATAAAAAAAAGCCTCAAACCTTCAATCTAGAAGCTGATCGGCTACAACAGCTAAACAGCTGTCATTCATGAACAATTGATTTACTTGGAACAATTATTTTCTGTAACTCGGGACTAACATTGTCGATTTATTTATTCTTTTAAAAGAACAAACCATTTGGAGGAGAAGAATGGGGCACTATTGTAATGTAATGTAATGAGTCGAAGGGTGGTACCAACCATACCCCTCAGCAAAGGGTATTGGGTAGTGCCCGATACAGAAGCTATGCAATTTGTCCATTACAAACAAATGATGTGTATGCACAGCTAACACAAAAGTAAGGATTCACCCAGAGTGGTGAATAAATAATTTATCCTTCTAATAGTTTGTCCTTTGATGTTGTTCTTCTTCTGAATATTATAAAAATGTGTGTAGGTAAATGTGTTGGGAAATTTGGAAATGTATTTTGTCTGAACAAGTATCATATAAAAATATCATATAAACATTTGGATTCTACTGCAGTAAACTGGCTAATTAGCATCGGCATCCTTGAACCATTTGCATTGCTTGTGGAAAAAAATAATTGAAAGAAAAAAAAAGTACACTCCTGAATCCAAGCCGTGGAAAAGCTATAAGCCCTTCTGACTTGTGTATAAACTAATAGTGCAGGAACTAGATGGTCTGTTGTGGAATCAGAGCCTGCTGTTACAGTTTGGATAAAGCACTTCCAGAAACTTAATACTAGAAATTTTGAATAATTACTTCGGTAATTTTGCACACTGGGGAGTTTGTGCACAACTTCAGAAGTGTAATAAAATCTGTAACCATTCTTGCCTACTGCAAATGAACACCAGCTGTATTGTGTCTGAGCAGCCACAACCAAGGCATGGTCCAAATAAGCAAATAATGTGTAAAGTACAAGCAAAGGAAGAAAAGAAGGCATTTGTCAGCAGAATGTAGCTCCTTGTTATTAATGGGAGTAAGTAACTACTTATAGTATTATATTCGTATTTAGTTGAATTTATTTACATAACAAATAAGATGTGGGGTCAAAAACTTTTCAAGCATTGAGTCATTAAATGAAATGGCAGTAAGTCAAAGAAGCCATTAGTTGAGAGTTAACAAACATTACTCCACTTTTGACGCTGTTAAACATCCAGGTTTATGAATATGTAATTCGGAAAAAGCTTCTTGTTCTACATGAACCTATGAATCATATCAATAAGTAATAAATTAAATAAATAAACATACTGCATTATATGTCGGGATATTTCAGGCACACGGCGCGCACTTCCTGTTTTGTGGGGCGCACTTCCGGGTTGGCGGCCATCTTGCTGTTTTTTCCCCGCGCCTCCCAGTATACAAGGACATCTAGAGTTTAGCTTGGGGCTAGTTTATTTCACCGGCTTCCTTAGTCCTTGAGAATATTCTTGCCCCCCTTTTCTGTTCCTGTTCCTGACCCTAACCCTGTTCCTGCCCATGATCCTGTTCCTGCTGGCACACAACTCTTTCCTCTATATTAGGGGCATGCTACTTGTAATAAGTACATAGAATGGTAAAGTATTTAAAAGAACTCAACACAATTACTTTCTCAAATCGAATTGGGATTCAATTTGGCTCCAGCTTCAAAACATACAGTACTTTCCAAATCATACAGTATATCACTTCAGGTGATGCATCTATATCAGAGTGCCTACAGAGGTGATCTTTCCCGATGACAGAAATATAGTGTTGAACTTTTTTTGGGGGGTTTTCTAAAATGTATTGCTCAGTAAGTGCTGAAAACCTTTAGCCTAAGGACATGCTTCCTGACTTAGCAAGCCGTTGATGAGGGTAAATCCTTGTGTGAACCCCATAATACATGTAAAATGGCAAGTGACATCACATTTTTTGTGAACAGTAAACACTATAAGTTGAATTAAAGAAGATTATTATGTTCTAATGATGTACATACAACATAGATGTACAATCAGCCAGCCATGCTAAAAGAAAGAATGGTGCTTTATACTTTATACTATAGGATGCTGGGGTTAGAGCACAAGTGCAGCCATGTTACAGTTCCCTTGGAGCACAGAGGTTCAAGAGCCATGCTTAAGGGCCCCAAGAGTGGAAGCTTAGGGGCTTGAACCCACCATTCAGTAACCCAGAACCTTAACCACTGAGCTACCACCTCCCCTTACTCATCTGCAGATCAGAGGTTCTGACTATTTAGTCTTTTCTATTCTGAGCTGCTTTTCTGCTCACCAATGAAACAGGCATACTGCAATAATATTAAGCATATATTAAGCTTTTTTAATCCACAATAGTTAACACAATAGTTTGTGGTAACTCATTTAACCACTCTTTACTGTATAACATATTAAACAGAATGTATACTGGTCGGCTCTTTTTTGTGTGTTTTGTGTATCTGTCCTGTATTGTTTTATATTGTCTGTCTACACTGTTTTTCGTCTTGCACTGTTTGCATTATATTGTGGCTAGGACAACTTACTTTTAGTCCTTAGCTCTGTGTTGTGTGATGTTGCTCTATGTTGTTTTATGTAGCACCAGGAGCTTGGAGGAAAGTTTTTTGTTACTGTGTACTGCATCATCATGTATGGTTGAAATGACTATAACAGCTTCTTGACTTGACTTGACTTGGCAACCATGATGAGCAGTAAAGCATCTCTGAACAGAAAACACATCATGAAGAACATGGGCTATAGTAGTCAGTAGAAGTGGAATCTGAGGTACCACAGGTTATGGGCTCTGGAAAAATTGGAAAAACCTCTGTTTTATTGTTGTTAATTTTTTTATTTTTTTCCAATTTTCAATTGTCCAATTTGTCTGCTTCAATAGTCCAGATAGTGTGGCTGGCTTAAAGTCTGGACTGGGTTATTAAATCGATGGAGGACATACTAAATTGATTAGCCGACCAAACCTGTGTGTGAGGAGTTCTCTTATAATCAAATGACACATTGATTGTTTTTCACACTAACTATGGTTGTTTTTCCTCAAACAAGAAACATTAGCAGCACCTGCAGGTTTTCAATAATTAATTACAAACTTCTGGATTCTTTTTCCATGCACATGTAGGTAGAATGGAGAAAATAGCCAGGAAAGGCCTGCTAAGGTCTGTTTCAACCACGTGGCGATGATGTGAATCTTCTTTTGGTCCTGGCTCATCTTGAAGAGCAAATAATTGTCATCAGTTACTAAACACCAGATGGCTGACTTATCATTTATAATCAATGCAGATCAAACAGATGTTGGACAGAACCCCCCCTTTTTTTTTCCTGTTGTCAGAAAACACTGCTAAACAATATCGAGTCTCTTACACCAGTCACGTAAATAATCAATAGATTTGCTGACTCGCAGACCCAACATGATTACACATCTCATTAAAATGTTTTAGTAGAAACCCCTCATTTAAATAAAATGTGTTACTCATTGTTTTACATCTAACATGCTCTGGAGAGCAGATTCTTACCAACATATCGCATGACCTATTAAATACATTTAAAAATCTAATCACCAAAGTGTGTTCCCTAAATTATATTATTTCACATATGTTTTTTAATTAAAGCTTTTACACCAGAAGACCCTTTTTTGGGGAAATTGTGGCTTAGGTTCATTTAAGTGTAATTAATTTTTGCTTATATAGCGCTTTTATCAATGGACATTGTCTCAAAGCAGCTTTACAGAGATTAAGAGGTTATAAAGTTGTATAAAAGAATGTATATCTTTAATGGCTGCACGTTTGTTATTTGAGATATCAATGTCTACTGTTACAAATACAATTACAAGCTTTGTGAATAAGTTATCTTATCCCATTGAAACACTGGGGTGCATACGAATCTGATAGAATCTGTGGAACAAAGATATGGACATGCTCCTGAGGTTTCAGTGACCAGTGTTCATTTTCTTCTCTTCGGATCTGCTGGATTCATCTCGACACCCTTCCTCAGGATCTACTTTGAGTTCCTGTTGAGTCTGGTTCCTCTAAATGTTTCTTCCTCATGCTACCTCAGGGAGATTTTCCCTGCCACAGTGGCCACTGGTCCGCACATTAGGAATTAACGTACAATTATAAGGAACCACTCGTTACAACCATGGTAAGTAGAAAAGCATCTCAGAACGGAGAATACTTTCAACCTTTAAACAAAGAAAGCTGGCAGAACATGGACATTTCTACCTTGAACACAGACAGTCACACACAAAAAGTCTGCACCCTGCATAGGGACAAACATAAGCTTATAGAGAAAAATTTTATTCACTCTTTATTACCACATTATCTGTGTAAAGCTGCTTTGAGAAAATGGCCATTGTTAAAAGCGCTATACAAAAAAAATAAAAAAAAATAAAAAAATAATAATAATCATAGAATTAAATGGAAATCGAATAGATTCTGTACAGATAACACAATTTATATTTGCTTATATTCAATATATATATATATATATATATATATATATATATATATATATATATATATTGAACGTTATATTTTTGCTATTTTTTAAATATTATTTTTAAGCATGTAGTTGCTCTGATATGAGGATCATCATGTCTGGAACGTGTTTATAAAAAAAAGCCTCAAACCTTCAATCTAGAAGCTGATCGGCTACAACAGCTAAACAGCTGTCATTCATGAACAATTGATTTACTTGGAACAATTATTTTCTGTAACTCGGGACTAACATTGTCGATTTATTTATTCTTTTAAAAGAACAAACCATTTGGAGGAGAAGAATGGGGCACTATTGTAATGTAATGTAATGAGTCGAAGGGTGGTACCAACCATACCCCTCAGCAAAGGGTATTGGGTAGTGCCCGATACAGAAGCTATGCAATTTGTCCATTACAAACAAATGATGTGTATGCACAGCTAACACAAAAGTAAGGATTCACCCAGAGTGGTGAATAAATAATTTATCCTTCTAATAGTTTGTCCTTTGATGTTGTTCTTCTTCTGAATATTATAAAAATGTGTGTAGGTAAATGTGTTGGGAAATTTGGAAATGTATTTTGTCTGAACAAGTATCATATAAAAATATCATATAAACATTTGGATTCTACTGCAGTAAACTGGCTAATTAGCATCGGCATCCTTGAACCATTTGCATTGCTTGTGGAAAAAAA
Source organism: Silurus aristotelis (assembly GCF_946808225.1). Taxonomy (NCBI): domain Eukaryota; kingdom Metazoa; phylum Chordata; class Actinopteri; order Siluriformes; family Siluridae; genus Silurus; species Silurus aristotelis. The sequence goes on from NC_139581.1 coordinate 5,720,720, forward strand.
TAATTGAAAGAAAAAAAAAGTACACTCCTGAATCCAAGCCGTGGAAAAGCTATAAGCCCTTCTGACTTGTGTATAAACTAATAGTGCAGGAACTAGATGGTCTGTTGTGGAATCAGAGCCTGCTGTTACAGTTTGGATAAAGCACTTCCAGAAACTTAATACTAGAAATTTTGAATAATTACTTCGGTAATTTTGCACACTGGGGAGTTTGTGCACAACTTCAGAAGTGTAATAAAATCTGTAACCATTCTTGCCTACTGCAAATGAACACCAGCTGTATTGTGTCTGAGCAGCCACAACCAAGGCATGGTCCAAATAAGCAAATAATGTGTAAAGTACAAGCAAAGGAAGAAAAGAAGGCATTTGTCAGCAGAATGTAGCTCCTTGTTATTAATGGGAGTAAGTAACTACTTATAGTATTATATTCGTATTTAGTTGAATTTATTTACATAACAAATAAGATGTGGGGTCAAAAACTTTTCAAGCATTGAGTCATTAAATGAAATGGCAGTAAGTCAAAGAAGCCATTAGTTGAGAGTTAACAAACATTACTCCACTTTTGACGCTGTTAAACATCCAGGTTTATGAATATGTAATTCGGAAAAAGCTTCTTGTTCTACATGAACCTATGAATCATATCAATAAGTAATAAATTAAATAAATAAACATACTGCATTATATGTCGGGATATTTCAGGCACACGGCGCGCACTTCCTGTTTTGTGGGGCGCACTTCCGGGTTGGCGGCCATCTTGCTGTTTTTTCCCCGCGCCTCCCAGTATACAAGGACATCTAGAGTTTAGCTTGGGGCTAGTTTATTTCACCGGCTTCCTTAGTCCTTGAGAATATTCTTGCCCCCCTTTTCTGTTCCTGTTCCTGACCCTAACCCTGTTCCTGCCCATGATCCTGTTCCTGCCCCTGTTCCTGTTCTTGATCCTGATCCTGACCCCTGCTCTGACTCTGTTTTGTGGTTTAAACTCTAGACTGTTTTAGCTTTTGTGTTTTTGCTCTGCCTATGTTGCTCTGTTTGCCGGCTCTATGAATCTTGGACTGTTTCTGGATTTGGTTTTGTCTCTGCCTGCATTGCCCTGTTTGCCTGTGTTAAGACCCTGGATTGTTTGTTGGACTTTGTTATTTCCTTTGTTTCATTACTCTGCTTGCTACCTTTTTATATGAAAGCCTGTTTTCTTCATACCCCTGTAGAATCCTGCATTTGGGTCCTCTAATACAGTCTCCAGTCACACACCCGACTCACTGACAATTATCAATAATCACAAATGTGTTTGTGATTATGTGCAGTATTACTTATGTAGACTGGTGGACCAAGTACACAAAGCATGTGCTTGAGTAAAAGTAAAGATACAGGAAGTAAAATATTATCCCAGTAAAAGTGTCCCTTTAAACTTTCACTTGAGTAAAAGTACAAAAGTATTTGCCTTTAAATGTACTTAAGTATCCAAAGTACTAATGTATTATGGCTATAATGTCCCTATGATAATTTTTTTGTAACAAGACTCTTTGCTTAATCAACTCGGTTTATGTAAATAAACTCATTAATGTTACTCTACACCAATCTATTAATAGAACACTAATATCTAATAAATTATCATGAGCCCAAAACCTTCTTTTCAACTATTCGCGCAAATATTCCCATGGATGTTGTGGCAAGTTGGAGTCAGGAGTTTCTTCCATCATTTATTCCTCTCTAAATTTTCTGCTTGATGTTGAACTGACGCTGAACTGTATGTTCATGCTAAGTAGATACCACCATTCGGCAATGCCGGTTCTAGCTTGAATAAAGCCCTGAATGAACCACGCCATGACCCAACGTCTCCCCATTAATACGTTTCAGCTTTGAAAATGCCCTCTCTGCTTCAGCTACCATCACTGGATGAGTAAGACATATTCTCAGAGCAGACTTTTTCATGTATAAATATCGTCATCTAAATCCGCTACTGCCAAGCGGGAATCAAAACAAGTTTAAAACAGAGCGCGCGCTCTACCCTGATTGGTGGCTTGCTGCGTAATTGACCAGTTGAGTTTTTATCCATTTAGAAATAAAAAGGAATGATTGGTACCGGGCTGCACAGAAAGAATACATACAGTAATTTAAATTATTTCCGTTTTATTTATTTTCCGATTCTGAACGGTTTTATTTTGGAAAATTCCTGGATTTTCTCCACCACATCTGTCTATGACTCACTCTTGATGCATGTCAAGTTGTTTGCCTCAGTCACATGACTTACCTCCATCCGCTACCTTCTTAAAGGGGCTGCTCCGGCCGCTAACACATAATACATTACAGCTAAATTGAAACCCCCAAGCTAGCAAAATGAACAAAAAACAACATAGTCGATTCATGTTTTTAAGCCGGTCGTATCATTTTATTTTGTTGTATTTATCCACCACACCTTAAAAGCCCGTCTGTGAAAATATTGTCTGACATTAAACCGGTCTGTGGCGCAAAAAAGGTTGGGGACCGCTGATCTAACTTCTTTATATTTACAACATTTGGTACTTATCCAGACAGGTTTACCTTAATTTTCAAAACAGCTGAAAGGTTGAGGGTAACAATCCTTAATGGTACTGAAATCTGACCTAAAGACCTGCTGATCAATTTCACTGGAAAAACACTGAGCCACCACGTCCATAAACCCCAGCTTGGACCTTGGTGATTCCTGAGTTGTAAAGTCAGTTGCTGTCAGTAAAGTTCCCACCGATTTTACACCCTTATCGTATATGCAGGCCATTTGTTCAGCTGTTGTGTGATATATGAGCAACAGAAAGCATGGGTTGACTGGATTCTTTAGTGAGTCTTCTCCATCAAAGGAAGCACATGCCAGCCTTGACATTTCCTTACTTGTAGCTATTAAACAAAAAGGCTAAACTAGGCAGCGAATGGAATTTAGCAATGACCACAATTTAAAGCAAAGTGCAACAGATAAGAAAGAAATATGAAACTACCCAACTCTTCTTTTACTATGTTCAACATTACCACAACACCATCTTCATTCCAGCATGAAAAGCCACATCTGTCAGCATGACGCTAATGCAGCTGTTCATACAAGGTTAACGACAACCACATAAAGCAAAGGTTAAATCCCAGACCACTCATTGTGGTGCACTACATATGGTGTAAAGGCTAAATGGTTCATTCCATGTGCAGTGCACTTCCATATCCAAGTGGAGAATTTTGGGTTATTTATGTGATTTTACCAATTGGCAAAGTCTGCACAGTATTCTGTTTACTAAATCAGCCCTTTTTGTTATTTATTAATTAATGCAGCAACGTCTAATTTTATTGAGGAGACTGGTTAGTCTCTAAAATGCAATCATGCAAATCTTTTTTTTAATGGAAAATCAGTGGTAGTTGGGAATGGTACTGTAGCTTAGTGCTTAAGCCTCTGGGTGACTGATTGGTAGGTCAGGGGTTTAAACCCCAGTGTCACCATGCTGCCATTTTTTGGGGTCCTTAAACAAGGCCCTTAAACCTCTATGTTCCAGGGGTGCCGTAACATGGCGGACCCTGAAATCTGACCCCAGCTTCCTACATCACTGGAATATGCGAAGATATAATTTCCCTGTGGGATCAATAAAGTATTCATAAAAAAAAAAAGAAAAAAAGAAAAGAAAACCCCCCTCTCTGATTAGTGTGTGGTGCAGATGTGACCACATGAAAAAAATCTAGCATAGAAGTGAACTTGGCTGATGCAGCTTCATTTTCAGAACAGCAATGTTATTGCATTTTGGACTAAACCCATTTAATTAAAGTGGTTCGTTTTATTGGTTAATATCTATAAGCACTCAATAATAATTGCAATTAATTTGATAATACCCGAGTGTCCGTTCCAACAATGTGACCTGACAAACTTGACAGACCCCCAGGTTATGCTGTACAGCCTCTATTTCGAGAACCAGTGCAAGAAACACATAAGAATAACACAGTTGTTCACCAATTTATCTTCAGTAAGTACTTCTTCCTGTTTAGGGTTATGATAGATCCAGATCCTTTCCCAAAAACACTGGCAGTGAGCCAAAAAAAACAGCCTGGATAAGATGTTGGTCCACCTCAGGGCACCGTAAACTCACACATTCACACATTCTTTCAGAATTAGGGGTAATTTAGTGTAGTTAGTCCACCGTATGCAATGATTTAGGGAGGTGGGAGGAAACATACATGGATAGTATTTAACAAAGGACACTCCAGGACACTAAAAGACACCCATGTATGAGCTAGATGAATACACAGAAGAATTGTAAAACACAACTAGGAAGAATGACAAAGACAGACCCTGATAAATTATGTTAAAGCTATGGATTGTGTTATGTTGATGCTAATGCAAAAAAATAAATAATACATGATAATGCAATAATATATGATGCTAAGTTAAACTAGGTGCTGACCACTAACAGAAATGTACCCTTCAATAATATTATTGTTTTATTATGTTTTAATATTAATATTTAATATTTTCTGTCAATTCAACCACACTGACTGGGGTGGGTTTACAGGGGGTTTAAAATACATTGACCACTGTCAGTCATTCCATATTTATATTCAGATTGTCTTATCTGTTGTTGTTTTTTGGTGTTTGGGTGCATGAGGTGGGGGCTGAGGTGGTGAGATATTAGAAAAAAATTGCATATTGTTCAGGGAAAGTGTTAAAATGCAGAGTTTCTATACAAAATCCTTAAAGGTCTGACCCGGGGACCCTGCGTTCCAAAGTTCCAGGGTCCTTACACAAGCTTTTGTAAATGCCATGATAGCTGGTCACACTACTGAATGACAGCCTTAAAAAAAATATCCTACTCTTTACTACCTTGACAACCACGACTGTCATAAATGTCATGAGTCTTCTAGCCTGAGGTCTCATCATAAGAGATGAGATAAGAGGAAAGGCACTATAGAATAACCTGTTGACAGAAATATTCAGTTTCAGTGCCAAGAGTTTTGCAGCTTCATGTCGTTTTGCTTCAAGATATTCCAATCTTGTAGTGTGTTTTTTGGTTTTTTTTATCATCTGTTGAGTGATCAAAGAACTAATTGATCATCATGAGCTTTAGCCTAGAGCAGTGCTTACATTTTTAGGAAGATGTCAGTGTAAATGTGAAGAATAGAGAAAAGCAACCCAGGAATTTCAAATTAATATTAGATATAAAAACATTTAAGATTAAAAGAATGCTAATTTATTTTTATTATCCAGACAATTAAATGCATAAATCTCCCCACATCATTCATCCATAAATCATCATTAAATAGTTTTTGTTTGATTGCGTGTTTATTTACCAATTTTAAAATGTCTATCTAAAAATGAATAAATGGTAAATCATGTGGGAACTGATTCATTCTTTTAAAACTGATGAAAAAACAAAACAAACAAAAACAAGTAAGGCGGAGGATGTCAAGGCTGTCAAGAGGCAGTCAAGAAGCAGACACTGGCTACTCTCTGCATGTATCAACGCCTAAATGGGTTGTGTTTCCTTATGAAAGTACATTTTTTAAAGCATAAATCTTAAATGCCTCAAAAATAAATCTAAAAGACAAAAAAAACAAGACAATTATCAGCCAAATAACACGCTATCCAAAGCAGGGTGGTATCAGAATCATGCTACTTCTTCTCAGCTGGGATTAGGACTGTAGTCTAGAGACACTATATTTTCAAAAGTATTGGGACACCTGACCTTTCCTGCTATATGTGGTTATTTTCCAAACTGTTACCACAAATCTGAAGGCACTAAATTTTAATTTTCTTTAGATGCGCTATAATACAATTTTGCATTTACATTAACTTTACTTGAAACCTGTTCCAGCATGGCGATGCCCCTGTGCACAAAGTGAGCTCTTTGAAGATCTGGTTTACATGCTTTGGAGAGGAAAATCTTGAGTGGCCAGCTATAGGGCTCTGATCTCATCCCTACTGAACACATTTGGAATGAATTGGAACACTGACTGCACCCCAGACCTCCACATCACTTAACTTTCGTATGTTCAAAAATCACATACCATACTTATGACCAGGTGACCCAATACTTTTGGCAATATAGTGTAGATAGAATAATTAATTTTTACAAAAATAAATCTTTTTGGCAAATGCTGGTTTTTGTTAGACAGCTGAAGGTGAAGATAAGTTTTATGTTTCTGGATGAGAGCAGCCCAATGTACAAATCCAAGCATAGAAATCAATGGCTAATAAATCATCAAAAATGTGGAAACCTGTCAAAAATCAAAATTCTGGCAAAAACCTACCTAATTTGAAGAGGGTTATGCATAGAAGTGTGGAATTAAAGTGACAAAATCATGAACAATCTGGAAGCTTTTAAGGGTCAGTTATGGAGTAACCAACACTTCACCACCCCCCTCCCCATATCCCCCCATTATATAAAACATGTTTATATGTTTTTCATTTGAATATGGTTACTAGGTCCTTTATCCAACTTGCAAAGATCTGGCATGATTTTACCTTTGTTTCATTCAAGGCAATTTTAACAGGGGTGTCTAAACTTTTCACACCTCTGTACATAAGTCTTATTTAGATGATATAACCGAGAAGAGTAAATATTAAACTACTAAGTTGTGATGTAAAAAAAAAAAAAAATCCATGGAGGCTTTTTTTTTTAACCAAAATCTTGCAGTCTTTTATTATTTTTCGAAAGAAACAAATACTGAACATGAGCACCATGAAATCTTTCGCCATGCAGAAGTACAACCTCAACCCTAAAACAAAATCTGAATTCATGTTTCTTCTTGGTTTAAGGAGTTAACCATACGCTCTGATATATTCTCCGAAACAGATCTACTGAATGGAATTTAATGTTTAAAAAAAATATGCAGATGTGTGCAATTTCCACATGTTGCCTTGACATTTTTTTTCCCCACTGGACTTTTTCAGTAACAGTCTGTTCCTAATGTAAGCCTCTACAAAATCAAAATGATAAAAAAAAAACTATAAAAAAAAATATGTACATACAAAGGGACAGTTTAATTTTGAAATTCCTCTCTGGATGTGCTAATGAACAAAACAAAAACACTGATTGTCAATGTAAATTTATCTCTTTTTGGTTAAAAACCAAGCTCTAGTTGGACTCATCCACAAGGCTCTTACAAAGAGAGACCACTTTTCCCCACTTGAACCCCTGATTTCTTTTAAGCATTGAAGGGTCCATTTGTTTTTTTTCCATCTCACTGAGTCTTGGGCTGGCTGGTCATCCTGGTTCTCCTTCTGATTCCAGCTGGAAAACACAGAGGGAGGAAATGACATAAGTGTGTGTGTGTGTGTGTGTGTGTGTGTGTGTGTGTGTGTGTGTGTGTGTGTGTGTGTGTGTGTGTGTGTGTGTGTGTGTGTGTGTGTGTGCATGCTTAGCTTAAAACAATATATTGGTGGCATTGATATTTAATATGATTCATAGACCTTGTTCACCAGTAGACATAAAAAGCCAAATGGTGAATACATTTAACCTGCCATTCATTAAACTGGCATAAGTTTTTTCCATTATTTTTAAAAGTTACCATAATCACTACACTCAGGACATAAGGCTTGTCAGAACATGAGGCTCTCCAATGTCTTTAAATACAAGATCTAGTAAAACTATAGAGTCAAAGGCCTTACCTGGCACACGCCTTCCTGGCACTCGTCTTCCTTCTGTAATGAAATAAATCGAATATTATGGTTTGTTACAGAAATTTGTGACATATTGTGGAAAACCAGGAGGGTTTATTCGAATCTTACCTTGAATAGTTTGGGTAAATTTCTCAGCGTCCGTGTCCACATTGTAGTATTCTGTCTGTTGCCCTGTAAGGAATAATTCAGAGTTGTTAAACATGAACTTATGGACTTAAAGGAACTTAAAGGAAACTTTTCGGAAGACACCCTTATCCAGGCTCACAATAATCACAGCTATACACTGAGCAGTTGAGGGTTAAGGGCCTTGCTCAGGGGCCCAACAGTGGTAGATTGGTGGTGGTGGTGGTGGAATTAGAACCCCTAATACTCTGAAAAGAAGACCATCCGAGGGTCTTAACCACTGAGCTACCACTTCCCTGCAGGTTAGAAGATTTCAAAGTAAAAGGGACTTTAAGAGAATCTGAGAAAGGAAAGAAGGGAGAAATCTTGGTACACTGCATCCATTCATTTGTTTTTAGTTCGGAACCCAAAAATAAAAAAAAATAAAAAAATCAGGAGTTCAATTCATAGGAAATTTAATATTTATGAATGGTTAAGATTTGGGATTCAGGTCATAGTAGCACAAATTTGCTGCTCTTTTTTTTGGATTGAAACAAATTCTCTTCTTATACTGTAATAACTATGAATTGAACACCAGGTTGTGCAGGAGGAGTCTAAAGAAATAATAAAGTTGTTTAACCCCTTAAAGTCTCAGCTTATTATCCATTGACCACACAGCATACTATCACGTTGTAGTGTATGTGTGTGTGTAAATATATATATATATATATATATATATATATATATATATATATATATATATATATATATATATATATATATATATATATATAATATTGGTCATATTTAATAACTGTAATAACACTTAGGAAAGTATGTCATTACAGATTTAAGGCAAAATGGTAAATCTGTATGCTGGGATTTTAAGGGGGTGGTGGTAAAGGTTTATAAGAGGGAAACAGCAGAAAGATTGGATATTTCTTTATATTTGTAGCTCTAACCCCACTAAATGCATGCATCAAAAAGGTTTTGCTCAGTATAGCGCACTACCATTCTGCTCCATTTCGCCAATGTTGCTGAAAAAGATCTCAGGACCTGTTGATGCAGAACATTTAAGCATGGTTAATTGTTTCCACGTTCCCATAGAACACCAAAAGCACGCTGAATGCTGATGCAGCAAAAGTATAAAGTCTTGAGTTGAGTTTTGAATGTTATGTTATAACTTGCGTCTGATCGACAGTTTGAATAGTTATATGAGAGCATAAGAACAATTTCGGCATTTTGGACCATTATGAAAAGGGGTCGGATTATTTGATTTACCATTTTTCCATTTTAATCTATGTTATATGAATATTACCCAAAGGCCATATTTATCACACTGGATAGAGTTAAAATGAGGGCGTGTATTATTCATCCAAATCGAATTATTTAAAACGTTTGCATCCTATACGTGCTCATGAGTTTGCAGAAATGTATATATTTTTTTTTAAGACATATTTGGCAGTCACTCTAGTTTTATAAACTGATAACACAATATTACACCTTACAAGTTTAAATAATCATTGACTGATTAATTTAATAATTTGATTTATTAATTCAGCTATTTAGGTACTGTTTAAACCTGGCAGGAGTAAAACAATTCAAATCATCTATAAAAGAATACAAATAGGAATAGCCATAGAGTTGTACACTACAAAAACGAAGTTAATGTTACATAAGCATAGCCGTCAAGCTGCAATGACTTGAGTTGCATTAGTGAAAGATTTGCCACATGCTACATTTGCGCATTTTCAACATCTAGTCATTATTAAAAAATTTCCATCTCATTGTGAACTTTGTCTTGCCTGCATATTTCTGAATGTCTGCAATTATAAAACAGCAACGAACTTTGTTAAACAGCATAAAATAAAAAGTGATGAATCAACATACTGTACATACATGAATACAATGATTGTTTAAACCTTGTAATTCTCGTTTTGATTATTTGTTAATTTGATGAAAAAAAAAAATCTTTAAACAAGAAAAAAAGGAATATTACCTTCCATAACTCTGGTCACTTTGGTAAGAGATGGAATCCCTTCAATTACCCGTGTAACCTTGGTGATGCTCGGGTCTCCCTGAATAACCCTTGTGACTTTAGTGAGACTTGGGTCACCTTCGATGACTCTTGTGACCTTGGTAAAACTTGGGTCCCCTTCGATGACCCTTGTAACCTTGGTTAGGGCTGGCTGTCCCTGAACAACCTTTGTGAACTTGGTTACGGTTGGGCCTCCCTGAATGACTCTTGTAACCTTGGTAAGGGTCGGGTCACCTTCGCTATAGCTGGTGATGTGGGTCTGTCTTGGGTCTCCTTCGACGAAACGGGTAACTGTAGATACCGAGGGTTGTCCATGAACTGCAAAGGCATTTGTGTAAGTGACACAAATAAAAACTTTCCATCTAATGCATACTTTGCATTAATTCATGCTTGAATGATGATCAGCAGTGTTCAATACCTGTGACGATTCTCTCTGAAAAAGAATCAAAGTAAGGCATCAAATCACCATATTACCATATTAACCAAAATTTTAATACAATGTGAAATTTGTATAATAAAACTTACTCATGAATGTCAGTGGAATCTCCTGAAATTTGTAGCCTGATACAAACTGTGTCAAAAGAAAGAATATATTCATGTGTAATCACACTGCAATCAATCAATCTATAAAGTTTTTTATTGCTTTGCATTTAAATACTTGATGCTAAACATCAAAACAGAGCAGTGGTATAATAATAGCAGTGTTATAATAATGTAACAGCGGTGGACAGTAACGAGGAAAATTTAATTCGTTACTGCTCATAATTAGTTTTTTTCACGTATTTGTACTTTACTGAAGTATTTCCATTTGGGGAAACTTTTACTTTAACTTCACTATATTTCAAAGTCAAATATCTTCCTCTTCATCAGTCGTTCCTTTCCATATGTAAATATATCACACTGCTACCAATGCACTTCTGGTTAGATGCTAACTGTATTTGTTTTGCCTTGTACCACAACACGTGCAATGACAAAATTGAATCGAATTGTATCAAACCTTTTTTTTATTTATTTATAAAACAGTAAAAAGTTAACTAGTCAAACATGAAAAAAGCCACCAATCAGAGTAAAGCACACTCTTTGTTTTGACCTTGTTTTGATTGCCGCTTGGTGATATCTAATTTCCAACAATGAACATAACAATTTGAGAAACTCCTTATACCATCTCAGGGAAGAATCTGGTGAAACCTTAAGAGGAACCAGACTCAATAGTGAACCCATCCTTAATTGGGTAAATATTCATTCATTATAGTTCCATCATTGTTGAGGATCTCAACTGTTCACTGATGGGTAATTGAATGCAAAACTATTAATGACAGTTTATATTAGTTAAAACTGTGTATAATTGCTACAGTCTAGATCCATATTCATGTTTAGGCTTTATAAATTCTAATGTATGTTTTATAACACATAATAAACGCATATACAATGTATTGCTCTACATACCCTGCAGAATATCTACTGTATTTATAATTGGAGCATACATTCTGATTGTCAATGTAATAAAGTTTACTTTAAAATGATGTATTTAGTATTTTTTTTTACAAAGTGTCAATATTTTTGCAAATAGCAAATGTAAAGCTGTGACCTTCTTTCCTTTAATATGATACGCAAACATTTTATATTAATGGCAATTAGAGATATACTTATTGCTGTTATTCATGAGTGGTAACACAAACTGATTGGATTTGTGGGTGTGCATTAAAACTTAGTACAAATGGAAAATACACACATTTCTACTTAATTTCCCTTACAATTGTTTGAACATTGCTATAGTGTAAGATTAATAACACACTTTTTGCTCTTATTGAGAATTATTTAGCTGTGATGACAATTGGTCCATATCACACCACTCCATTTGTTGATTATTTTCCTATAACCACACAATAACTAATGATTTATTGTCATATATTTTAGTTTCACCCAATATAATTTGATACCTTGATCTGGATGTACCTGATGAACCGTCTCAGGAGGGAAAGGAATTCCTGGTTTCCAACTGGAACATCTGCAAAAAGTGGTTTAGATGGAATGAGGTTTTAGTTTAAAGATTGTTTATTATAAGCTTCTGAAGCCTTGGTTAATTTTTAAATGCTACTGTATTTAGTATTATGTAGCCTGTAGTATTGGAGTCCACACCTGCAGGGTACAGAAGGCTCTTGGTGACATGAATGACTCCATTTGAAGCCATGAGGTCAGATTCTGGAATTTGCACAGAGTCCACCCGCATTCCGTCAGCCCCCTGGAAATGAGTATAAATTAAATCAGTGCAATGGAATAATCCATACCATTTTTTTCCTGGAAAAATCTTAAAAGCTGTTAAATGTGAAACTAGAAAAGATATTTGCACTTTGTTTTAAAAGGAATTCCCGATTATTTGAATAGATCCATTGTTTAAACTAATGCGACATATTGTAGGCTTTCATTCTTTTGTAACCCAGGGAAAGGACACAAAGCTAAGCAAGTAGAAACAGCAGTCTAAAGTGGCATGTTGTGTGAAGTAGTGTTGGCATGTAAGGTCAAGCACTTGTCTCCCACCCATAAAACATACAGACTTGGTAAACTTTTGAACCTCATTCATTTCAAATAAATCTATTCATACGCCTTCAGTAAAGCCTGCAGAAATAAAAACAGGCGATGCTTTAAAATGTGATTGACACCGGATTTACATAAAGGTCTGAAAAGCCGGACTTGGAAAGAACGAACCTGTGAAGAGAAAACTGTCAACGTTTTTTAAACACTTACATGCAAGACTTTGAGGTTACTGCCTTGGAGAGATTTGAGCAGATTAGTGACTCCGGACTCCAAACCTCCACCAATGAAAATGCCTTTGCTGAAGTGGTAGAGCAGGAGGGCTCTGAGGGCATTAGGATCACCTGAACAAAGAAAAGAAAAGAGAAGTGATGAGTATGGTATGTACTATGGTTCTGTCGTACTTATTTTAAGATAATTGACACACCAGATGCATTGCAGGTCCTGCAGATCAATCATTGGAAACCATTGAAATATAGATATCATGCACAAGAGAAAACTTCTAAGACTTACTCTTCAGAATGTTGATATCTCTCTCAGTGAGACCAGCAAGAGCCTCATCACTTGGCACAAACAGAGTGAATTCGCCCTCCTGCGTCAGCAATTCAGTCAGACCAGCTGCTTCCATCAGATTCAAAAAGATCCTGCAAGCATTGAGGTCACCACTTTGAATCTAGATAAAATCCTAGATAAGAATCCTCACTATCTCAATTGTATAAATTGCTTCATTTGGAGAATTATTCATTTTAATATACATTCGAAACGCCCATTTTTAAAACTGTATAGCACCCCCTAGTGTAACCACCAAAGACACTTCTAAAACTGCCTCAGTCTGAGCACTTTCTGAAATTCAATCCGAGATAAGGACTGACATTCAACATGGCAGACGAGCAAGTATAGACCCTTTATTGTCTCACGTCATTTTTTTCCTTTACAATTTAGAGCCCCTGAGGCTACGCATATCACAGTAATTTTCCTCCGGGCAGATATTTTTCTGAAAGCTGTCAGATTATAACAAGAACCATATCATATTAAAACATCCTGACTGACATGAAACCCACTAGGGGTTTAAATACCAAAATGCTATACAGCACCTGACAGTTCTCATTGAGGACATGTTATTAAAAAATACCAGTTTATGAATTCTTGTCTTAATTTTTGCTGTTTTATTTTTTTTACTATTTTAGCCAGGAAGAGTAGAATTTTTTTTTAAAGTAATCTTGTTGAAGCTATGAACACAGTGGGCACCTTCTTGATGTGTTTACTTTCTGTCCCACTTACTTGGTATATTATTTCACGATTAATGCGTTCTGGATACAATTTATTACCAGAAACTTCCCCTTAAATATTGGTATTGGAAAAATAAAATGCATGTTCACACTTTTTCTCATCTAATGAATGAAAAATGGTAAGCATGCATTTCTTTGCGGTTTTCATTTCACCAGGTAGAACAGTTCATAATCACTTTTGCGTTTTACAATCTTTGCAAAATACTTAAACCTTCCACCATTGCAGATGCTGTCTATATTCCCCATTGTTTCCCTCCACTTGTTGAAATGTATTAGACTTTATTCCATTTACTTTGTTTCGAAACGAGACCTTGGTGGTCTGGACAATTTTTTAACTAGCTCAATAAACCGCCATCCATTAAAATTCTTTTAACACCAACAATCTCATTCCAAATCCAACTCCATTTGGGATGAAAAACTCTGACCAGGGTTGCGATGGTTGCCTATGTGTAAATATTTTTTAGAGTCTCTGTTTAGAGATTAATTCAAATCCTTAACTAGTAAAAGTATCTCATTTATTTATATGTCTCTTACTTGAAGTTTCCATTTCCACTCAGCACTTTGTACATGTTGAATTCAGCTGGTTTGATCAGAGTCCTTATGAGATGGAGAGCACCGTTAATTCCCTCTTTGCTTCCTCGAATCATGCAGGAATTCTCAATGCAGACAGCCTTTCAAAATACAAAATGCAAAAAACATGGAATATAGGCACATGGTTATATAATACAATTCTGAAGTTTGTTGAATTGATTGCTTATGCATTTAATAAAGTACTATTTGAGATATGACTGGTTGCTTGTTCTAGTTAATTAAAATATTAAGTTTAATTGCAGATTATTATTTATTTTATAAAGAACATAATGGTTTAGATTTATAATGAAGTTAAATCAGAATATGCAAATAGGTTGACCAGGTCTAAGATGGATTTTTTTTTTTACAAGTACTAAATACAACAATGAATTCAATACAATCCTCAAGGTATTATATCTGCTAAAGCATATTAAAAGTGAGAAATGTTTTTAACATTTTCTCCATTACTGTGCTGTGGTTGGTTTAGAAACTCACTGTGCGGTAGACGAACACCCGGAGGAACTTTCCTCCAAGGGTCTCCAGACGTTGGCCATTAAACAGCTGACTCAACACAATCTTGTTCTTTAGGATGTGGTTTTCCAATAGAACTCTCATGTCATCCTGGTCCATTGCCATGATCTCATCTATGGTAAGCATCAGCAAGAATTGTACCTTATCTGTTGCATGGAGCCTCATCCTTTTTATTTATCTCCTCCATTAACGAGATACGTTGCCATTTTAGGACATGCAGCAATGTTTCTACACATTCATAATCAGATATCCTGTACATTCCTAAGAAAGAGCTGAACTTAACCACAGGCATAAAGTATACAGCACCATTTGGGAGGTCTATAGGTTTATTCTGAGGGAAAGACATTGTGTAATATAAAATCTCACTATAAACAACCAAAAATGTATCATATTTGAGATTACTAATTATGTCCATTTGTTTTCACTTGGCTGATTTTGGGCATCCTTAAATCCTTTTAGTGATATCCAAAAGCATGTGATTTGATTTCAAATAATGGTCTAAATGATAAAGAATAAACGTTCAACATGCATTATTAGTTCTTCTTCTCCAATTCATTTTAATACCAGTAAATCAATGTAGAATAATATTGAAAAAACACTACCCAGAACAAAAAAATAAATATTGCCAATTTGACTTTGAGAACTTCTCATTATACAACCTTATACCATCAACAAAATCATCATTCTGATTCAGAACGTTTTCCAAATCCCTGCCGAAATAAAAATGTACACACTTTATTTTGTATGAGTTGCAGCAATTGGAGTGAATGAATAAAATTCAGTGGGCCAAGAATTAGAAGATTTAAGAAGAACATTAAACTAATAAGTCAGTGAGAAAACACAGATGACACGTTCAAATCCGGCCAAAAGTGACTTAAGGAATTTATTTGGAGGAACATACCACTGAAGACGACGTTGGGGGGAGCCAGCAGCGTGTACTCGGCTTCCCCTCTCATGGCTGCTGACAGACCCAGTTCTGACACCATGTCGCCGAAGGTGGACTGTGACTGGCCAACCAGCTCCATCACCTGCTTAGCTTGTAGGAAAAAGTCCCAACCAGGATTTTTATGACATGTTGTGTTTATGACATCCAGTTTCCCGGTTGGTTTACTTATTTAAAAATGACAAATTTTGAACAAGACAAATAAGATGCAGCTAACCTGAGTTTGGAATGAGCACCTGGTCAATCAGGTGAATAACTCCATTACTGGTGACAATGTCCTTCTTGAGCACCATCTTAACCCCATTAACGGTGAGGCTCTCTCCATCACAGCCAATTTCAATGTTGCTGCCCTCCATGGTCTCGTATGAGGTGCCGCTCATGATGGCTTCTGAGCACTGGACTGAGTCCAAGAGGTGATAATTGAACAGGGCTGTGAAAAAGAATGGAAATGCGTTTGAAGACATGTTTGGTGTTGTGTTATTGCTGTAATACCAAATAATTGATATTAAGAACCTAATGATGGACAGGTTTTCCTAGGACATTCAGAGAAAATCAAACATGCATGACTTGCATGAGGTTTGTGCTTTATTGGGACCACAAGGGAACCAGTCACATTTCTCAAGCACATATTTAGTTGAGACTAATCGTGGACTTGAGTGATGCAATTGAGGATGACGAAGTGTCAGTCCAGAATTCATACACTATGAATACAGTGTTGAAATTCTACATTCTGTCTTGTTTCCAGTGATTTTCCCCTTCACTCTTCATTTGTGGTTAAATATATAACATCATGGACTGTTTCTAGTAGTTGTCTTCTAGATAGTTGTCTGTCTTCCAAACACAAACCACCAAAACGCACTATTATGTAAGCTGTATGTCTGTGCCAGGTAGTAAATGCACCATATAATAAACCAGAGTCTCCTTAGGAACCCTTAGACCCCTTGAGAATATGCCTGTCAACAACCCACTCACCATTCGCCTTCGAGTGGAGGACAATTTCAAAGGGTTGTCAAGTGACTGATGTGGGACCATTTAAAATGCAAGAATTCAGACCCTGCCAAATTTGATGGATTGTAAAACCGACAGCTGTTTCCCGCTTCATTGCACTTGGCATCGTGCTTTGCTCACTTTGCAACTTACAGGCCTACAGTTTACATTGGAACTATGTTGCACCACTTGGGCAAAGAGCGTTTCTTTGGACAGTCGCTTCATTGCACATGCAATATATTAGGAGATTAGTATATAAAATGCAAAGATTGCTTTGCATGATCAACAGCTAAAATAATAGTTCTGAAGTCCAACTCAAATAAGTAACTGTGTATGACTTCATTTTTTACCAAGGTGTTTCAAATAAAACAGTAACTCAAACTAATTGTCATTGCAGACTTAAGTCTGGTTTTAATGCTGTTCTCAAACTGTCTGAGAATTCCCACTGCAGAGAGCAGATCAGTGTCACCATCTGTTTTGAATGGGGATGAAAAAAAGATAGATGTAACATCAGCACTCTTGGTTCACTCGAATCAGCAAACATGTCCTGTGTGAGACGTCATGCGGTTTTCCTTGGACTTGCACTTTATTAAAAAGTACCACATTGCTTAAAGGCTGCCATCTATATGTAGGCTCAACATTTTGCCTTTGGATGTCCAAGCTTTGTTTGAGAAAATATTTCCAAAGATGTAAAAGCACTCGTGACTTGAATTTACCAATTTACCTTGGAGGGCAACTTTGTTTCCCATAAGCCTATCTAGCACTTCCTTGTCTAGCTTAGAAAAAGCATCATTGGTAGGAGCAAACAGGGTGTAGTGGCCAGGTTTGCCCAACAGCTCCAACAGACCAGCATTAGTTGCCACATTCTGAAACAAGAGCAAAGACAAACATTTTACTCATTCGAACATATTATTCTTTAAAATAAAATAAAAAAATGCAATTTCATACAGTATATTTAGATCTCTGCCTTAAGAGACATTTAAATAGACAGTAATCGAAGCGTTCCCTATGGGAAAGAAATTGGGAAAGACTTTGATGAAGAATGTTATCAATCCATCTAAAAACCCCGTCTTTTCTAAAAGAATATATAGACTTTTCTGCTCATTGTTACTTACGTTCAGAGAAGACAGATCGTCATCAATGTCAAGCACATCCTGAATAGTGTTTCCCACAGCAGTGATAACACGATCAATAACATGCACTACTCCGTTGGTAGCCACCTGGTTCCCATGAATGATCCTGGCACAGTTGACAGTGACAACCTGAACAACAGTGGAGAAAAAAAACACTTTAAACTCAATATACAAATAAATAAATGAATAAACTTGCTTCATCATATCTCAAGAAACCTTTTTAAGAGCTTTCAAAATACTTACCCCATTGGAATAGTGGTTGATAAAGAGCGTAAGGTCGTTGTACATGGACCTGATGGTGAGTCCATTCTTCAGGTCTTTAGTGAGAAGACGCTTGTTAGCCATGTGGTAATGCAGAGCATTGTACAGCTCAATGTTGACGTTGCTCACCAAAGCACCTCGTATTTCCTGGAATGCATTAAAATGCATAATTTTTAGGGAAGCATATTAATAACCATTTATTATTTATCAACCCAACCGACTGGTCGACTTAAAGATCAGTTTAATGTAAATGGATGATTTAATTCAGGGAATATCAGGTTGATAACTGAAGGGAACAGATATAGAGTTAGTTCTGCTTTAAAAAGGGTGGGTTTAAACAAGAGTTAGTAAAGAGGGATATTTACCACATCTAAAAGATCCCAAGCTTCATTACTAGGGGCAAAGAATGTGTAAGATCCTGCTCCTTCAATCTCCTCTTTCAGCTTGGACAAGGCCGAGTACTGCTGGGTGGTGACTGCATTCACCAGGCCAAGTGTTCCGTACACATTGTCAATGGGAGCCACTGTAGAGGAAAAAGACAGTATAACCATTACAACACTATTATAAGTAGTGTTCTTCACATTTGTCAGTCTTTCCACTGGACTTGCCAAATTAATTGCGACTTTGTAATTGACCACTTTAGAAAAACAGGAAATGACATAAAATCCACCAGTATATAAGCAGTAAGTGGTTGTACATTTAGAAGCTCCCCCAATTAATGCATATACAGGTGGCAACCTACTGTTATAGGAAAATCACTTGGATGTGAAGTAAATACATAAAATTTTCCCAATAGTATACAACGCATTGTACTGTTACATTTAATGTTGAGAAACATCTGGGAGAAAACAACTGTGTTCTCTGATGGAAAACCTATTGGCATATACAATGCACTGATATCAATAATCCTTCCATAATCAAAATCAGAATCAAGTTTATTGGCCAAGTGTGTTGACACACACAAGGAATTTGGTTCCAGCTGTTTTTTATTATAATTTTTATTATATATATTATATATTATATTGTTTTTTATTACAACTAGCAGTTAAACCAATCAGTTTCAAGAACTAAACAATGTCATAAGCCATATTATTAAAGTCTATTTTATGTTTAAATCAACTGAAACTACTCACCAGCAGGACAGCCTAGCATACCGTCCAGCCTCATGTATCCTGGACAGCATTCATAAACAACAGTACTACAAAAAAAAAGAAAGATCTCTCAATAGACATAGAATGTTTTCTCAATAGACATTTAACCTTCATCCTGTACATCAATCATACAACAGCAAAAAGCACAGATCGGTGTTCCCATTCAATTACAGACTTTATAATCTAGCTGACCAAGCTTTATAGATGCTTTGGCATGTTTCATGAGTTTAGCTTTCATAACCTATATAATTACACAAACATGACATGTGGCTTTGTGGTTAGAGATAGTTAGCCACACTAGCATTACATTCCCGCAACATTCCTAGTTGTTCTTTGGGGGAAAAATTGACCCATTCTAGCATTTTAGGACATGTGGTTATCAGCTGGGGAATTTATATAATTTTAGTATTATTTATTTTATCCCTTGCAATTGTATTTTTAAAAATCTAATTTCCAACCAAATATAAACATTAAATTGCTACAGTAGGTTAAATGCCATAAAATAGGAAAAAGGAACTAATATCGGACAAAAGCCTTGGTTTTTAGCATAGAATATTGCAATATATTACAAATAGCATTATTTGAAAATAATTATAATATTGTATATATGATTTTAATCTTATTATGACAATATCTAATGCAGTATGCACTATATATACTCTATCTCTGATAGATAGATAGATAGATAGATAGATAGATAGATAGATAGATAGATAGATAGATAGATAGATAGATAGATAGATAGATAGATAGATAGATAGATAGATAGATAGATAGATAGATAGATAGATAGATAAAAAACAGCTTATGTTACACAGAACCCAAAAAGCACAAATAGAACAGAAAAATTAACTTGGGGAGTATTACATGTGTGAGTGTATGTGTGTTTTCACACATGGGGGTTGTAGGAGGTCAGGTTTAGTGGGCTGCAGTTCTGGAAAACCCCCACAACTGTAAATGATTCCATATGTTTTTTGGGGGTTTTGTTGTTTTTTCAGCCTGTCTGTTGGAACACCTGGCTAGACGGAAGTCTACAAATCAACCTTGAAAAAAGCTTTTGTTCTGAGTCTTAAAAGAAAAAGTCAAAACCAAGGGCTACCTTTGTGAAGTACACAAATAATTAGTTAAAGAGAAATTAGTCAGCAGACTAAAGAACCAGAGGCAGCAGACAGAATTTGGGCAACATTTTTTTTGTTTGTTTGGGAACATGAGCATTTAGGTCATTACACAGTACCAGCCTCGAATGTGGCAAGAGCTTTGAAGTGCAAAGCTCAGGGAGGAAGCAATATCTATTACACTTCTAGGCAGCTAGCCAAAACAAAACAAGATTGTTTCAAACATTTCTCCCATGCATAGAGGAAGGCCTGACGCTCTTATTTTGGTAACTTGTTGGATTCCTGCCACAGCTACAGTTAAGAGTTTCCTAATGTATTTTAATCTATTTTTTTTTTTTTTTTGTCAGTAATGGAACTTGTGGTTATTCTTCATTTAATTACAGAAAGTATTAAAGTGAAATATTCGAGGCACATGTCAAAATATTTAAGACAAACCCAAATTCAGATGGTTAGTGCCTTGGTTCACTGGAACCCTCACTATATTCTAAAACCGAGTAGATTATTCCATGTAGGAAAGTTCTATCTATCAAGATGGTTGGTGATTAAAGTATCTTCAACTTCAATTAAGATCAAAGGATGGCCAGAATGGAAGGCAAGAATCCTAATTGGTTAAAAATCCTTTAAAGAACTATTAAATACGGTGAGTTGTTTTGGCTGTGTCCTACTGTTGCCTACTCTTTAAAAATGTAGCTAAATGCCCTTGGCTTTTGGTGCATTCTTAGAAATGGGGATTTTCATGTCTTCATTAAGGCTCATTAGATTAATTGAATAGTTAAGGGTTACTAGCCTTTCAGGTAGAGAAACAATGGTAAAGCATTACATAGAGCCCTAAAGAGTACCATTAAGTAACATAAAAAAATAACCATTAGGGGTCTATTTCTTTCCCCCTCTTCTTCTTTGTTATATTTTAGTGGTTAACAACCCACCTATTAGAAAGTACCTTCGTACAATTATCAGGTTCCTTAAAGGTTCCTCCAAGTGCTTTTCTTTTCCACAAAAAAAGTCCAAAGTAAAATATTTTTAAAGAAAACATCTGTATTTTAGGGTTCTACTTTCCATCTTTCAAAAACTGATCCAGTGAGAAATATGTTTTAATAATGGTCACCAATTCTCCTACTAGAGAGGACCTTCCTAGACATTGTAAAATGGGTTCCTTTAACAAAAGATTAACAGTAATGGTATTTGGCAGATGCAATTATCCAGAGTGACTTTTATTTTATTTCTAATTTTTGTACAATTCTTTTAATTATATCCTTATGGTTTCAATGAATTACTAGCATTTTGAAATAATCACTTTTTTTTCTGAACCGTGAAGAAGATGTCGTAGGGTTCTACATCAAACCTTTAAAGGATTTGCTCAGACTAATTAACCTATGCTTTGGAGATCTAGGAGGAAACTTTGGTCTAACTTTAAAATCCGATCCAACATATCAGCATTGACCCTAATTAGCAAAGTAAGTGAAATGAAGGATGATATTAAACTAGACCCCTGTAGATGTTAGAGCAAGCTGGATGATGGAAACCACTAAGTGTTCTACCACTGCTTTACATGGACACATAAGAAGAATATTCATAATCAGCTCGTGGACACACATGCGGTTATTTCCGCTGTTAAAAGAAGGTTTGCTGAGTCTACAAAAAACGATCAGCATAGAAGCTGTAGAACATCTGAAGCTGATGAGAAAGTCTGGTCTGGCTCAGCTCCATGTTTGAGGAGAGGCGCCGAGGCAGGACCCAGAGCGCTGGAGGGAGCTGGAATACTGCTTCTTTGTGGCCAGTGTGCCTCATAGCACGTGAGGCTGTCTTTTTTTTTTTGGAACCCATAACCAACCCCCTCTCACTCATCTCCAAACCTCGTCCTCTTTTCCAACCGCGGAAAAACAAATGGAAACCAGAAGCATCACAGACTCGACACGACCTGACATTTGTGGGCTGAAAACCCGAAGCGATCAAAGAGTCATGATGAGAAAATAATGATGACTGTTTCTGCAATAATGAATTTGATGATCCGTTTAATTTACACCATTTTGCTACAGTCAGTGTTTTGGATGCTTTTTGTTTTTTTTTCGAGGACCTGCTCTATCAGCTTGTCTGTATCTGAGATGCTTCGTAACACCTACTTGAAAACACCCGAACCAACTTTAAGGTCATGTTCACATCTAGCGACCAGATGTGTGCCTTGCCTGTGGGCGGGAATTTAAGGTGATCTGTTAGAACAGAGTCCCAGTGCTCCAAGCCAAGTGTGCGGTTTGGTTTAATCATTAGCAGTCGGTCCTGCTCTCATTCCTCTGCACTTTACACTAATTAAGACTTATTCATTGCATTGCATGCACATCCTTTCTAGTGAATGATGCAAATTAAAGCATTCATTCGAAATCAGTCCAAAAATTGCTTTTCATCAGGTTATAAAAAGCAATAAAAATGGCTTCCTTTTTGCTTTGTTGAAAACTCATTAATGTCCTTGAACAACCAATAATTTATTGCAGTTTCCAAATGACTAGTCTGCTGGAAAATTTGACCCCTGACTCTTGGGAAATCCCATCAGACCCCTCTTTTACAGGCCCAAGGAAAAAAGTTCCACTTACGCTTTCTTTCCACAGATAGTTCCTTGGTACCAATTACGGCAAGTACTGAAGTACTTCTTCTTGGTTCCCAACACATGCTGGAGAGCGCATACGTTTGGGCTGAGTGGGAATGGCAAGGGAAAAATGAAATATTGAGTCAGACCAATATACTACATGCATAATAAATGGTCTTTTTAAAAAAATATATATATATTATTTTTATTATAGAGTACTGTATTAAAATTACAGGCTTATAAATAGCAATGTATTATTAATATTGGTATGATCCTGTGAAATTTATATTCATAATTTTTTATTTATTAATGTACATGAAAAATGAATGCATTTCCTTTATTTAAAACTCCTGAGATTTACTGAACGAATTCCACATACATTGCATTAAAAAAGCAAACTTAATAATAATAATAATAATAATAATAATAATAATAATAATAATAATAATAATAATAATAATAGTAATAATAATAATAATAATAATAATAATAATAATAATAATAATAATCACTTCTTACCCTTCTTTCTTTGCTCTTATGCGGCTGTGGCTCACGATTTTATCATAAGCAGAGGAATCGACCTGATCGAAGGTCAAAAGCGCAAAGAGTGCAAAGGCAGCTGCAAAGAGGAGCTTCATCCTGACACCTCCTTTAGAGGGAGCTCAGAGAGAGAAGTGCTTTGAGCCGGCAGGAGACACGCTTATATAGTCTGGCTCAGAGTGACTCCACCAGCCTCCCCTGTTCTCCTGTGAGCCTTTTGGAGCTCATGCTTACCTATGAGTTTATATGATGTTGTGCCCCGGGGGGAGAGGGCTGAGAAGAATGAGAACAGGGGTGGAGGTTGTCACCATTTTGATGTAGTTTAGCCAACAAATCTGTGTGCCTTGGGGAAATGAATAGTTTTTGTTAGTTGTTTTATTAATACATTGAACCAAATTGCATTAGATAGATGAATAAAATGAGATGTATTTCAGAGTGTATTTTCTTCTAAGTAGAATTTGTAGTTTAGATCTCAGTTTACTTTATTCTCTGGAAATGATGGCTCATAATTAAAGTTTTCAAACCGACGATCGTGCCAATGAAATGCAAACGGATATTCAAAATTACATATTAGGAACTGTTTGTGCTCCATCAGTCATTATGTGGCTGCTTTCTCAATCTGCTTGGTAACTTGGCATGCTCACACTGTTCCTTTTTTTTTTGACAGAAAAATAGATGAATTTTTTTTTTTTTTCTGTACTTTTCGCACCGTATTAAAACACACCATGTACATTTTCCAGAAGAACCAGGATGACTCCTGTAATGTCAATGCAGTGTTGAGGACCCTGCAAGAAATCCTTGCATAAGATCAAAATCTGCTTACCAGATGTCAATATGAAATGGACAGAGGAGTTTGAGATTGGCTTGGATCCTGAGAAGCTTGAAGACTCGCTCCCTCTTGTGGCAAAGTTTTGATAAGGTTTCAAACCACACGCATGAGCCATGAAGGAAAGAATGATCAAACCATAAAGTACATGTTTTCGAGCTTATAATATATTCCACATTATTATGAACTTTCACGAGTATTAGATATCTTGTTTTTGTATTTTTTTTCCTTAACATTTTAATTTATTGTATGCAATTTCATTTTTATCTATTTGTTTTATAATTTTTTTTAAATACATTTTTCACATAACTTCAAACAACAAATCCTTAATTTCCACCTTTAAATGTGTTTGCGATAGTTTTTGCACGTTTTGATACTATTTATTTTATTTTCACATATTAGGATATAACGGCTAGTTCGTTATTTTTTAATTCTTACACATATAATGTTTTGTATGTTAAATAGATGACATTAATGTTTTGTATGTTAAATTGTAATATATACAGCATATATTTCTAATTTTCACATTTTTTTACAATATAATTTTTTGTATATGTTATGTATATTTTCTGATACAGGGTATATGCTTTTTTTCTCACATGTAATTTTTCCACACTTTTTTGTTTTACACAAATTGAAATTTATATTCATATTTCATTCATATTTCAAATTAAGTTTGTTTGTGTGATTATTAAGTACAACTCAATAACCATGAGAATGGATGAATATAAAGAGTTGAACAGTTAACAAAAATAGTACTATAATAAATGGACATTTGTTGTCACCCAGATGAGGATGGGTTCTGTTTTAAGTCTGGTTCCTCTTAATGTTTCTTTGTCATACCACTATTATTACTAATACCTATTGGGGATAAACTTATAGATCAAACTTATATATTAAACAAATGTACTTAGTTCCTACTTTAAAACAATGTCTATTTCTAAAGCACTAAATATATATAATTCTATATATACAGTGTGTGTGTGTATATATATATATATATATATATATATATATATATATATATATATATATATATATATATATATATATATATATATATATATATATATATATATATATATATAATTCACTGAATTGGAGTGCGAGATGCCTCACTAATGTATGTATGTAATGTATGAACATTTCCTCCTCTAAAGAATACAATACCAAGAAAAAACCCTATACATTTTATACCATATAAAGTATGTAATGCATGGATGTGTTTGTTAAGCCGTAGTTTGACACGAGAGAACCTTTAGAGGAACGTTGCCAGCAAATCAGTGCAGCTGCTTGAAGAATCCTGATGAATGTATCTGTCTTAGTGCTAAATGATAGGCTTGAAAAAGGTAACTTATTGAATATTTGTGGTTATCTGTCACTTCGAAATGTATACGTGTTTAAACACAAATGCACAGTTGCTCAATCATTCGCAACTCTGGAGCTTTCCCTTTTTTTCTTTTATCCTTTTTTTATCTCTCCTTTCCTCCCTTGTACTCTTTGATTTTATGGCTGTTGGACTGGAATGCAGAGCTTATCCAGTGTTATAGTCCATGTCAGGGGGAGTCCATAAAGGCCCTGGTAGGTAATAGCTACATGAGACCAACTGCTAGATAAAAATAAGCTCTTGCAAGATCCTTTTGTTTGACTTAAATGCAAAAACGTGCACAGAATGAATGAGGGTATAAATCTTACAGTGGGTAAAAAATGCACAATGTTCACAATTATGCTTTTCCTTTCTGAACTGTGCATGAAAATGTGGATTTCTGCTCTGAAGATGGGTGAAAGGAGCAATAATATAGACAAGTTTGGTATCTGATATACCTTTTCATGATATTCCTCCATAGGAAAAGGTTTAGAGACGCAAATCAAGGTTAAAAAGTGTTCATGCTTGATATAGAAATGTTTATGTGGTGCTCGTGAGGTGGTTTTAGCAGCACTGTTTTACAGAACTTGACTAGAATACAACACGAATGCTTTAATGAAGGTAATGAACAGATATCTTAGCCAGCGCCAAATGTCCCTACAAGGATAAGAATAAATGACTGTTCTAAGCATTTTTGGGGCCTTCATCTTTCTGAAGGAGAGAGTTTGTTTGGGTAAATTTCTGAAGAAGATGGTATTGATAAAAAATTCTGAAAGAATGTGGGGGATTGTTTGGAATTTTGCAAAGAAGAGCTGAGACTGGTAAAACTTTCTGAAGAAAAAAAGTGGTATCGGTGAAACATATTGAAGGGGAAGCAGGACTGGTCAAACGTTCTAAAGGAAAAGTGCGATTGGTTACGTTTTCTGAATAATGTAGTTTAGCCTGAAGGCAGGATTAGATAAACTTTTTGAATAAGCAGTGGAATTGTTTAAACTTTTAGAAGGAGAATTAGAATTAGAATTTGAAGGTAAAATTCGATTGGTTAAACTTTTGGAAGGAAAAGTGGAAATAGTTAACTATTTCTGAAGATAAGATGGCATTAGTTACACTTTCTAAAGGTAAGATGGAATTGGTTACAATTTCTGAAGATAAGATGGGATTAGTTACACTTTCTGAAGGTAACATGGGATTGGTTACATTTTCTGAAGGTAAAATGGGATTGGTTACACTTTCTGAAGATACGATGGGATTGGTTACAATTTCTGAATGTAAAATGGGATTGGTTACACTTTTTAAAGGTAAGATTGGATCGGTTACACTTTCTAAAGGAGAACTGAGATTGGTTAAACTTTTCAAAGGAAATGGGCATTGGTTAAAATTTCTTAAGGAGAGGTGAGATTGAAGTGTCTGAAGGTAAGATTGGATTGGTAAACCTATATGAAGGAAAAGTAGGATTGGTCAACTTTCTAAAGGAGAGGCAGGATTGGTACAACTTCCTGAAGATAAAATGTTATTGGCCATACTTTCTGAAGGAGAGACAGAATTCATACAAATTTCTGCATGATTGCTTATGATTAGTGGTGGATATTGGTCAGACTCTTTAAGAGAGCCATGTTCTTCTGATTTATTTGGCAGCACTTGAGATTTTTAAGATTTCCTTAAGGAGCAAGCAATATGCATTAAACTTAAGTAACAGTGAGCAGATGTCCTTAGTGTGAGTGAGAGAGGTTGCTCAAAAATGTAGAGTGGATTAGTTTGTATGTCTGTGGATGAGATTAATCAATGTAAATGAGAGTTATAGGTCAAACTTAGTAGAACTGGTCAAAATTCATTCTGGAGAAAGTGAGATTGGTCACATTTTAAGAGGGATAAAAAAAACAAAACCCAACAAAAATGGCTAACTTTTTGATATTACAGGAGAGATTCTTCATCAGAATTCTTTTGGCAGCAGATAGAAGTGGTGGTCCTACACTTTAACTGTACATCAATCACATAATGCAATGCAACTCCTATCACAGAACCCCTTCTTGAGAAACTCAAGAACTTCCACCAGGTGGTAGTAAATCTGTATAATTAGAAGAAGCTAAACCATCAGTTGTATTGTTTTGGGGATTTTTCTGGATTGATGAAAGATTTGATGCATTTTTCCAACATTTGAGAAAACAAATATCTAATGCCTTTTATACTCTAGAAAATTCAAGGCATTAACACTGTAAGTGTGTGGCAAAAACTTTGGTACTGGTTTATAATTTTTGGAAAGTACCAAAAAATAGTTTAGATGTGAGTACACTGAAATGTCTTACAGGGTTTAGAAATGAACTTAAAACACCTCAACTGGATAATTATTTAGAGTAACAAAGTGGTATGAAGAAACATCCTCACCCAAAATGTCACTGTAATACCACATGTTTAAGCAGAAAGATAAACTGTTTAACATCTGGAGCACCTGAATGCTATTTACCCTAAAAAGGCAATAAGAACTAAACTAACCCAGCAAAACTATTAAAGTTAGAGACTGTAAAAGGCTGCGTTGCCAAATATGGATCTTTTGTAAGAGATGTAGGAAAACTATTATGTGTAAAATTGTAGACCCTAAAAAAGAGAAGAAAACAGATTTAAATATATACAACTCACTGTATTACATTATGCAATGTTTATTCGTTTCCATTGAGTATAATATGTAATGCATAACATACTGAACCCAGGTATAGTCCATAATGCTAAATAGTACTGTGTAGACTAACTTCCAGGTGTTACACAGTGCTACAACTGCTTAGGAAACATAAGCATAATCATTTAAGGGCACAGGAAAATGAGCTTGATATATTCAGTCTAGATAAAACCCATTATTTCACACTGAGGGCTGTATTCAGGGTTATGCACATGAAGTGAGGATTCAGAGCTTAGTATATTCTACCTAAAATAGAGGCACTGAACAAATCTAGTGTCAATAGTTTGTTTACTTCGAAAGCTGAGTTTTGTACAATGCACAAAAAAACCATTGCATTTAAATTGCATTACGTTAGAAATATAATAGTGCAAATCAGAAGATTAAATAATTGTATGCATTTTTGCAACATGCCAGCAGCAGATGCAGAATTTCAATCCATGAATTTTGTTATAAGGATGTATCAGGGACATATAATTAAAATGAAGTAGAATATTTTTTATAGTAGTGATGCATTAAACTGAGCTTTGTTTATTCACCTTATTTTATTTGTTTGATTATTATATATTTGTTTACTTATTTCTAAATACATCATCGCAAAAAATTATTTTAGCAACTGAAACTTTTACATTTACCTCGTTCATACAACTGAGCAGCTATGAGCAGCTATTTTGCTCTGGAAATGGGCGTCTGCTAAATTTAAATGGGGTTAAGGGCCTTGCTCAAGGGCCCGGTAGTAGCAGCTAGGTGTGTTTGGAATTTGAACTTGTGATCTTCTGAGCCAAAGTCCCATGCATTAATCACTAAGCTACCACCCATATGTTTGAAAATAGAGGTTTGACTATATGTTTGAATATTCTCAACTCTATATAGTATTTCTTATTACAATAACCCAATTATGAGACATATTTCTGGACATTTTGACTCACTTCAGGTTTGTTTTCTAGTTTGTTGACGGATCACTTTGCTTCTTTTCTGAAATAATTGCTTACAATAACTATTATTTTGAAACAAGCTTGAAATCAGCAGGCTTGAAACAAGTTTAATACTCATATTAGGTTGTAACTGCAGAATAGAAAACAAAAGAGAAATATATCTTTATTCAAGATACTTCCACTTCTAAAATGTCGTTTTTTTTGGAGTGTGGCATCTAAGTTTTTTTTTTTCTAGTTAGCAATTACAATAGTTGGAAGCAAATTTAAGGAAAAGATGGCAAGGCATGACAAGGGCAAAGATTATTATCACAATTTCCATGGTGGTCTGGAAAAATCCATGACATTGTCTCTGAAAACAGTAAAAAATAAAGAATAATTGAGTTATTGATTGATTATTGAATATAAAAGAATTATTGACCTAACTGAGTTTCTATATGACTCATTTAGAGTCTCTAGGAAATCCCCCCAAAATTATAATGAATTATTGTTTATTTATAATAATAATAATTTATTTAAAATAAAGATCATGTTGTCTAGCCAGTTAAGCACAGTTTCCCAGTGTAGAGTGTATATGCAAATGGAATGCTATCAAATGTATCTTTTTCCTTTTATCTCATATGTGTATTAATGTATATGTTGAAACTCTCTTTATCACTGCATCACATTTCGAAACCCATTTTAAAGCTGAGTGCTTCTTTTAAAGGGAGTGATCTACACACAACAGAGAAAAGTGCCATATATGCTTAGTACAAAAAATAAAAAAAAACACCCTGGCAACCCTCCAGGCATGAATCTTTTGAGGTCAACTCAGAATACAGCTTTAACTATGCATCAAGTTTGTTTGGTGTCAATGGTTTTTATATTATTTAAAGGTTATTGTGCAAAAAAAGCGAGTAGGTCGCGAAGAAGTGGCCGTGTAGAGTTGTCGTTGGATGACGTCAGAGAAATGATGCTAAACTGAATGACAGGAGAAATGGTTCAAAACACTTCACTGTTATTGCCTCAAAGCATTGACACTGTTTATCAAGTTAACTAGTGCTCAGGGGTGAAAAGAGATTGATGATAAAAAGACAAACAATGAAGTACATGGTATTGTTCCTGGCTATTTGTTGTACTTGAGTGAGCATTTTCCATCAAGATACACAGCATGTAATGGCAAAGTGTCGGTCTTGAAATGAAATATGCTCAATATTCTCTCTTCCTACAGGATCGCTGAAAAATGCCACAGGCTTTGGCCTTTCCCTGAGACTTTAGATTAGAAGGACGTCTATTCTCGGATGTGTGCCAGTTCAAGCTGAACCTTGCGTCGGCACACGAGCTCGAGAAGCGACCCAATTCTGACCTTAAAAGGTGATTTTGCTCATCATCTCGCCTCAACTTGTTTTCAAGTTATGTGTCTGTTGGTGAAAGAGAGCAGATCTTATCTGCAGTCTCGGATAGAGCTGGCTCTTTTTCCTCTCCCTCCTTAGACTTCGACTCATTCCCGCAATCTATATGTCTCTGGGTCAGTGAATGCTCACATTCGTGCTCCTTTGCACAGTCAGATCGTTCAATCTCTGATTCACGGTCCTCTTCAAAAACCGAGTAAGTATTTGTGTTGGAACAGTGACTTAGAGTAGAGCATTGGAACAGACCAAAGTCACTGGAATTGTCATTCTTCTCCTTTTCTCTGGCAGACGTTTCAGGCAGGGACATGACCGAGCCATTGAGGAGGCTGCTCCGAGGCTCTAGCACATGGTCCAAGCTCGCCTCACATGTACCTGGCTTGATCTTGAACTGGTGTAAACAGCCCGGATGTGAAGAGGCTGATGTTCCAGAAACTGTTTTTGGCTTACGCAGAGATGTCCGATTGCCCTTCAGCATTTCCAGTACTTCATAGCGGAAACTGGAGATGTCCTGCTTCAACTCCTGCAGGGAAATAAAACAACTTTTAAACTATTTTTTGATGGTTTAAATGTTCTTAGTGAGAATCTACAGGCGATAACACTTGCAATTCATATGTGACATTTTTTAATATTTTGCAATTTAATTCATAGGCCTATTAGTGTTACTACAACTACTGTACAAATCCACATTACAGCAAGAAATTATGCTATATATATATTTATATATATATATATATATATATATATATATATATATATATATATATGTGTGTGTGTGTGGATTGACAATATAAATTGATCGGCAAATATTAGGCGACAAATGTAAACATTTTATCCTCAAATTTGGTGTGTTACAAACAGGAACAATGGACAAGTGTAAGGATTTAAGTGAGTTCGACTAGAGCCGAATTATGATGTCTGGATGACTAGATCTCCTACACACCTCGGTTTGCCATTGAGCTACGCCAAGTTATTTCTATTGTTTTATATATTTGATACAGTATTTCTGGTTCGATTTGATGAAATACTTGGTGGATTTTTACCTGGACAACTGTCTGGACAACCTGTCTGCTAGTTGATGAGCCCTAGCATATGGCACACCTTTTTTAGTTTATAAGACTATAAGACTTTGAGACTTTATTTCATTAATGCTAAAAATGCTTACATTTACTTTTTAGTCTTGCACACGATTATAAAGTTCCAATGTTGCCAGCTAAGTGTAATTTCCTAACACTGTAAATGTCTCACTTTTATAAAGTTGTCGCATAGCTTAATACTATACATATTATCTCTCAAAATATCCAAAATGATTCTGCATTTCAGTCAGTAATGCAGTTTTGTCCCTTGTTGCTTTTAACCTTAATGTAATTTAAAAAATAAAAAACCTTTTCCAGAAAAAAAATTTTTTAATAAGCATTAAGTTTTACCATGCACGTTTTTCCATGTTGCCACACACACATTTTTACACTGGAACCGATCATTCCTAATAAAAATACTTTTATTACCTTGAAGTTTTCTTCTGTAAGTCCTTCTTCTTTTTTGGCATCTCTGATCATAGCTGCTACATATCTTTTTACCAGGTTTCTCAAAACCCCCTGCAGAAACAAAGCCAGAAACATGGATAAAAAAAAACAAATTCACAGCCAAATTAATCTGACAAATTTGAGCTTTCAAGTAGTGTTTTAACAAACCTGATATTGGTGGCTGAGTCTTACTTTTTCGGCAGCTCTTCTCTAAAAAGAAACAAAAATCACTATTTATTTAGTGCATAAATCTCTTATCTCTTAGAGACTGAAAATTGGAAGCTGGAGCATTTATTAAAAGGTGTTCATCACTCCTGACAGAAACTGACAAGCTGTTATTTACAATCGGCTCACACCAGCGTTTTGCTTATGAAGAGAAGTCACAGTCCAGCTCTCGACCATTTTTCAGTTTGAACGTCTGCATAAAAAGTGATTTGTCTGGTGTTTGTTTGTTGTTTTGTGGAAAGAAGCAGAAAATGCAAATGTACATATGCAAAGTCAGATGCTTAGATGCAGTAGAGAATGAAATGATCAAATCTGTATGAAATGTAAGATTATACAGTGCTTGTCAAAAGTTTGGAAACACCTAGACTTTTATGGATTTTGAGAGACATGCATGTTCCTTTTATTTATATGCAACTAATTAGGTAATTTAACAGTGTGAATACAAATTGTTCACCAAAAAAGTATATAAATATACAGATGTCAAACTTTATATTCATTGAAATGTCCTCCCTTAGCATGAATACAGCATTACACTTTCTTGGTATCTGGACAGTTCTTTTTTCCAAACATTCAGCTGAAATACTTCTGCCATGCCTCTTGTAAAACATGCCAAATGTGTTCTATAATAGTTGGAGATTTCTTTCTTGTGATCCAATTCATCCCAGAACAGTTCTAAAGGATTTACATGTGGTGAATGGGCAGTGTTATATGATAGATAACACTCCAACCAACTGTTGGTTCCAATCAGCCGCAGTCAAGACGAAATTGCATGGTGTTGCTTAGGATGTTTGCCATGTTAGTTCAGTATTCTTTGCACTTTCCAAAATAAGTCTTCAACTTTCCCTGCTCCAAAACAACCTCAAGCTTGCACCTCAATGTTTGACTGTATGTGTGAAACAGTCAGCTAACATCTTCTCTCTGGTTCTCTGTATTATATAAGTTCTTCTGTTACATAGCTAAATTACTGAATAGTTCAATATACAAAAACACTATATCTAAGATATTCCAGTTACAATTATAATAAAATTAATTATAATAATTACAATATTAATAAATAAATAAAGATATTCAGCTCACCCCTAATGCTCCAAAAGTTTCTGTACTCCTCAACCTTCTTCTGAAAATGTGAATCTTAATCCAATTAATGAGGTACCACATGGATTTGGGACTGGGGATGATGTTAAATGGTGGTGGCAGTGTACCTCCCTCTTCAAAATAGCTCATCCACAACTTCGTCCTGGCAAATTTCCACTCAATGTCAGCATGATCCTATAGCAAATAAAGGACCTGCAGTAAATCATGCTGGAGAATGTGCATTTAATACGAACTCAGCTCATTCAATGGAAGGCAGTAATAATTCAAAGCAATGAAGTCAGTATTGGAGACAGGGCCTGCTATAGCTCTTACTGCAATGTGCTGATACGAGTTGTTCATCATGGCGATGAGCATATTGAGGAGCACCACCAGGGAGATGATGTTATACGTCCCGAACATCGTGGCGCCTACAAACTCGGTGAATTTGTGGTCGGGTTTAACGTTGGTCACGTATAAACTGATCAGACCAAATATGGACCAGAATAAAGACTGTAACGTTTCAAACAACCTGTTGAAATGAGTAGAAAAATGATTACAATCAAGCAAATTGTTAACACTTTATTAAAAGGAACACATATGTATCCATTAGGACAAACTTTGATATGAGATTTAAACTACAATAACCAAAACACAATGCAATCATGGCTGCCGAGGACTACAACACTCCCTCACTACAAACATAATTGTCATTCCCCAGATTACTAAATACCTTGACTCAGTCTTTAACACTTTTTGCTTAAAAACTGTAGATTGAATTAACTTAGTTATTGTTTGATGTAAAAAGTAACTAAAAAATAACATTCTGTCTCTGTTTACTTTTTTTGCTGATCATAGGCATGATTAATGCTACACAATCTGCTAATGAATACATCAGATTTAATAATATATAATGCAAATAATCCATTATCTTGAATTTGACTTCTGGGATTCTATGCTAGTCTAACTAGGATTAGCAAGGAAAACAAGCTAACCTGGTTACATGTAGCTAGTTATTGTTAGCAATTTGTTAAATTTACTTTAACATGATTTTTTTTTTATCATGTTGGCAAAGATGGCTTTAAGAGAGGCAATGTGGTTATTTCATATAAGTAATGGGTATGTCTTTTTTTTTTTTCTTTTGGTTCTAGACACCTGTTACTACCATATAATTGGTATGTGCTTTTTGGACATCCCATTACACATTTAGTTCTGATTAGCTGTTATAATAAACTCTACTCTTCTGTGAAGATGTACCACTAGATATTGAAGTGCAATTGTTGAGATTTGTCTTAGATTCATTTAGCCACAAGGGCATCATTAAAGTTAAGTACTGATGTAGGTGAGTTGAGGAGGCCTGGGTTGCAGTCAGCATTTCAATTCATCTCAAATTAAGCTCTATAGCAACCCATGTAAACCATATTCTCATGAAGCTGGCTTTGGGCAAAAGGGCATTGTCATGCTGGAACAGGTTTGGGTCTCCTAGTTAGAGTGAGGGGAAACATTTTATACTACTGCATTCATAGGCATCCTATACGATTTTGTGTCTCCAACTATGTGGTCAAAGTTTGGGAAAGTCAAGTGTCTAAGTATTTTGATCTATCTATCTATCTATCTATCTATCTATCTATCTATCTATCTATCTATCTATCTATCTATCTATCTATCTATCTATCTATCTATCTATCTATCTATCTATTAAATTCACAACTTAAAATATAAGTGCAACACATTAGTCTGATTTATACTAAAATGTGTTTTTTTGTGTAGAAAAAAGTAGAATTGAAATTATCACTACTTACCATGTCAAAAGCACTAAACACGGATTTAATATTACCAATTTCAATAATGAATAAGGCGCATACAGGACATGTACATGCCTACGTCTGATTTGGACTTTACTAGACCAAGAACAAGAACATAACACAGAACAAGAACATCTACTATGTGTTCATTAAAATAAAGTGTTACCACCAACTCCAGCATATTTATTGGCATTGAATACACAAACGAACGTTGAGAAAGCGTTGTTCTGCTTTTCGCAGCGGATGCCCTTGCAGTTATCGATGCCATCGGTCTCGTAGTAGAAGTAGAGTTGGTTGAGGCCATTGGCAAAAGCCACCAGCACCAGGCAGTAGATGAAAAGGAACTTGAGGATGTCTAAAAGCATTCGGCCCAGTGAGATTTGCAGAGGGCCAAGGTGAGAATTGGCCGTGAAGAGGGAAATGAGGCGCAGGGAGCTGAAGATGTTAGCGATGGCAAACACAGCCTCGGCCACCAGCGTGGGGTGCCACATTTCCCAGTTCTCCCTGGGTTTACTCTCACTGTACTGTCATGAAAGAGAAAAGCTTGCTTCATTACCATGATTAGTATTTGCAGTAACTAAAATATACATAGTTTAACTTCCATTGTGTATAAATGTGTTTTCAGTATTCAACACAGACTCAGAAAAAACTGTACTTTTTCTTGTTGCTTAGGTGGTTTCTGTTCCTCTTTTATATGTTTTAATATGTATCTTTGACCTAATAGTGTGAAATGTAGTATACCTTTGAGATTTAAGGTGCAAACATTTAACAGATCAAAATTACTTTTAAATACTGTATATGCAACATGTATATCTGGAGATGACTTTGTTTATTTTAATATTTACATGTGTTACTTTCAACATATCTATGTCATATCAATAGTTTACCAGTACCATAATTTCTGGACTATAAAGCCACCCTTATATAAGCCTAATATTTTACAAATATTTTGATTTTTAACATAAATAAGCTGCACCTGTGTAAAAGCCACAGGTGTCTACACTGAAACTAATGAACTTTACATAGGCTTTACCGAAAGATAGTGTCTGTTACATGGTGTAACGGGTGAAATATGTTGTGGCTCCTTTAAGAGCAGAGCGCCATTTTGGGAATAGCATGTCACTGCATTCTGCCGGTATTACTGCGTGTGTGTGTGTGAGACTGAGGATTATGTCCTTATTATTTTCTGATGCTCATTTTTAAGTTTCTTTGACTAACCCGTAACGCTGTTGCCAAGAAAAATAAAAAAGCACGAGATTTGGAAACCTGTCTGTGCTTATATGATTTGTGTTGCAACTGGAGTTAGTGAGCTCTCCCTTCACCCTAACTCAACTCACTACAACGGCTTGTACCTAACAGTAGCCGACCAAGAAAGTCATTGTTCACTGTTTTCCTCCTTCCTTTCACAACTATAGTGGTACCTTGACCTACGAGTGCATTAATGTACGAGTTTTCCGAGGTACGAGCAGTCACTCAGTCGATTTTTTTTGCTTACGCGAGCAAAAAATGTAGGTACAAGCTTGAGACGCCGCTGCTAGATGGCGAAGCGAAGCCAGAAAGCGAAGACTGTGGCGAAAATTAAGATAAGCAAAGAAAAAAAAGTAACATTTTTAAAGTTTAGGGATACGTAGTGTACAGGAGTGATAGTAAAGAACAAGTTTTCCCTCCGCCTCCACTTATCGCCTCTACCCCCCCTCCACACACACACACACACACACACACACACACACACACACACACACACACACACACACACACACACACACACCCCACCGGCGTTTTCGTTAGCTCAAGTTGTCTCATCTCCAAGGAAAATACACTGAATAAAACCTTATTATGTATTTACATACACTTTCTATTATGTTTTTATACAAGAGTTGTTATTTAGAAATGTATTTTCCAATTTAATAACATGAAACATAAAAACAGGGTGTCATTTTGAGGGTTGGAACGGATTAATGCTATTTTAAGTATTTTCAATATGGAAAACTGATTTGATGTGCGAGCAAATTGAGATACGAGCTCGTCCACGGAACGAATTAAACTCGTAGGTCAAGGTACCACTGTATTTCTCTGGGGAGTTTATCTTTTGGCATCGTTGTGCGTTTAAAAATCAACACCGGTGGAAGTTTTTACTCCCGATGCCCTGCAGCTCATTTGCCGCAGGGTTTACGTGGGCGAAAAAAGTAGCGGCTTATAGTCTGAAAAATAC
Organism: Silurus aristotelis; assembly: GCF_946808225.1. Taxonomy (NCBI): domain Eukaryota; kingdom Metazoa; phylum Chordata; class Actinopteri; order Siluriformes; family Siluridae; genus Silurus; species Silurus aristotelis. Next base: position 5,758,124 of record NC_139581.1, read on the forward strand.
GGTAACCTGCCTGTCAAAAGTTTGGAAGCACCTTTTTGTTTTTTTGTTCCTTATTAGGAATTCCTCAATCCTTAGATTGTCTTCGACCAAACAAATATATAAATGTACAGATGCTTCACTTTATTTTCATTGAATAATTATCTCTTAGCATGAATTAGCATCTTCGCACACTAATACTGTACACTGTTTCCCCAAACATTCAGGTAAAATACTTTGCCATGCATCCAGTAAAACATTCCGAAGATGTCCTTGGCTATTCAGTGATTTCTTTCTGACCTTGTGATCCAGTTTATCCCAGATAGAATTGCTCAACGCTGAAGTATGGAATGGCCGACATGTTGGGTTAGTATTCCTTTCACTGGGATTAAATCTCCAACCTTCCCTGCTCCAAAACAACCCCAAAACATGAAGCCTTCACCTCCATGCTTGCTAACATCCTCTGTCTTATTCTTTGTCTAACCTATATGTTTTTCTGTTAGAGCCAGAAATGTCAACGTTGGATTCATTACCCACATAACCTTCTACCAGTCATTTACTGTCCAACTCTGGTGTTTTAGACTGGGTGTGGGTTTCTTCCCTGTTTTTGGTAAGGGAGTTAGGGCAGTGGTGGGCGGTCAGGGCCAGCAAAGCCTTCTCTGCTAGCCTAAACACTATCAGAAGCACTGACCTACATTTACAACCTAAATTTTTATATTTGTTTCATGAAATTGTATTATTTTATTCCCAACAGTTTATTCTCTTTATTTTGTAGCATTTCTCTTGGCTTACTGCTTTCAGTATGTGTATGTGTATGTTAGATTTTTTGCCAATCAGATTTTAGCCTCTATTTGCTGCAATTTCAATCTAATCTGCCCACGCCTTCAGAATCAGTAGGGCTGGCCGTTGTACCTTAGACTATACAGTGGAACCTCGGAATTTTCGGGACCTTTTGATACGCCCCTTCCAACCCAGTAAAAACCCAAATAACACTATACGAAATCGATTTAAATGAGTAAATAACACTATTTCACTCCATAACACTTAATTATTAGACAATTTTAATGAGATAAACCTTGATTAGAAATGTTAAAACTAGCGCTTTGAGCAGCTCGCGGTTGCTCACGAGCCGATCTGAATGAGAGTCGCCGGTCGGAATGAAAGTCACGAGCATGCGAGGTGGCGAGCGCTGAGGCTGCAAGCTCCGAGGTTCCACTGTATTAGCAATGGGTCTGTTTCTTTAACCAATCAGATTTAAAATTCGCCTAACAGGGCCAGCTAGCTGACCCAGAATAGCGTCAGCCTTTTTTCCGTTCTGTTTGTTTGGTCAGAGGAAAACTGTTACAGCCAAGTTCGACTAGCAAAACATGTCTGTAGCGATCTGCACACATTAATACATCTGATTTAGACTTTTATACACCCACAATGGCTGATGGAGTAGGAAAAAATTTATTTGGTCTCGGACATACTTAAAAATAAATTTCCAAGAAAAGCTAGACATCGTGAGGAGAGGTCAGCCAACCCTAAAGTTTGCCTCAGCCTGGGAATGGTTTGTTTGCCACTTACAGTCCAGTGCCTACAAGCGGTAACACTGGCTTTCTACTTAGGGCAGTGGTGGTCCAGTGGTTAAGGCTCTGAGTTACTGATCATACAGTCAGGGGTACAAGCCCTAGCACTGCCAAGCTGACAAAGTTCATCTCCTCCTAGTGGCCCCATGGTGGCCAGGCAGACCTTGGTTCGTGGACATGGTAGCCCTTTTTGAACACCCTCCTTGTAAATGAATCTCAGGAGAGATCTTCTCTCTCAGGCAGAGGGCACACTAGTCCATCCCCACCCAGAGCTGTGGAGACTGTGGCTGTGGCCCCTGAGGAGGCATGACTTCTAGCCTCTGGTCTCTCCAGAAAGTCTATTCTTCAATCCAGAGTTTCCTTTATGAGGACATTGTACACCATGAGATGGCATCTGTACCAGCACCATTTGTATCCAGTTAACTGCCCAGTCGGCCCAGTGCTGGAATTCCTTCAGGAACAGTTCGCCAAAGGGTTGGCTCCTTCCACCCTGAATGTCTATATGTCCGGTATTGTGGCTACCATGCCCCCCTTACGGGGCGGTCACTGGGTAAAAACCCGTTGGTAATACGTTTCCTCTGCGTTAAAACCTAGCGTGCCTTGGTGGGACTTATCAAAACCTCCCTTGGAGCTGTTGACCGAGGTGCCTTGGAGATTTCTCGCAGTTAAGACTGCGTTCCTCCTGGTAATTTTCTCTCTCAGGAGATTGGCAAATTTCAGGCCCTTTCAGTGACCCCCTCGTTCATAGAGTTTTTTCCAGGCATAGCCAGTGCCTTTTTTCACCTTAGATCAGGTTAGGTTCCCAATGTACCCATGGTCTTCCCATGACCTGTTATTCTTTAGGCATTCTTTCCTCCTCCCTTCCAGGCCCCAGATCAGGAAAAACTAAACTGACTATGTCTTGTGTGAGATTGTTCATCTGCTATGGCCCTCCAAAGAAAGGTCTTCCTGCGAACAAGCAGACGCTCAGAGGATGCATTCTGGATGCTATTCCATTCTCCTCTGAGTCATCTGGTCGCCCCGTTCGTTTCAGGGTCAGAGCTCACTCGACCCAGAGTGTCGCAGCCTCTAAGGCTTGGTTCCATGGAGTCTCTCTCCAAGACATTTGCAACGCTGCTTGCTGGTCCACCCTGTTGATGTTTGTCAGGTTTTTTTATAACCTCCACCTCGGTGCCATTCCTGGCCCCTCTGTCGACCTAGCTGTGCTCTTCCACACAATTCAGGGTCTGGTCAGTCTGGCATTATTAGACTCGTTCCCAAAGCATTGTTGACGCAGCTCGAGTTCCTGAAGGGAACATCTTCAGGTTACGTATGTAACCATGGTTCCCCAATGGAGCGAAACGCTGCGTGTCCATGCCACACTGCCAACATCCATGTAGCGCTTCCTTATCTTTTCAGAAGCTAGCGCCGGCTTCACTCCATGTGTTTTTTTTATTTCTGATCGTGACGTCACCCTGCCAATGACACCGAGCTTTCCATTGGACTGATTACACACTTGATTTAGAGCTTGGACAATGTGGAAGCGTTTCCAAAGCGTTGGTTATATACATAACCTAGAGATGATTTTTGGTTCCTTTTTATCCCACATTGAACCACAGATGCACTTTGTTCAATTTGCAATACAATTTGTTCAAGTGTTGTTGAGAAAAAAATGTAAAATAAAATAAAGATTAAAAATCCTGATACAATATTCATGTTTCTTTATATTTTATATTCATGTAAAAAAATGAATCAGCAGACCTGGAAACTTCTAATCCAAAAATCTGTTCTAATGAGGTTACCAAAATACAGTTCTGAGAATGAGTTATGTACTCTTTAAATGAGAATGAGAATCAGAGTACCTTATTGATCCTATAGGGAAATTGTTGAAATTGATTTCACCACACAACTACATTTATGATATGATAATGGTTGAATGAAAAGAGATAATGGACATAATGCCATAATAAATATGGATTTCTACATTTTGCCTCCACATACTTTACTGCATTATTTATGTCACAAACATCGGCAACATTAAATCATTAGCAAAGATAATGAACTACTAAATACAATTTTGACCTATTAATTGAAATTTGTGTAAACAATAATATATAAAATAACCTTGTATTGGCTGAAGTCTAAATACACTGTAAATGAATATTAAAAAACCAATTTTTTCATAGCTTCCTGAATTCTTCTTTACTTCTCTATCTTATTCAAATTATTACTACTCATGTTGTTTATTGCATTAATACCAATAATATATTTATTTTTCTAGATTAAATACATGCAAATATTTTTGCCACTTGTTAATGACAATACCAATACCAGGATAAGTAATCCATTTGGCATTAGTCATTCATGTAACAAGTCACAGAATATTTCACACTCCCACACTTTATAATATTAACCATATTTGATTTCAGAAACATGTACAGAGTGAAATATTGTGTTCAATATGCCATCCCTCATTGTTAAAGACAGACAATAGCTGATTGCTTTATTAAGAATAATATACTCTGAATTAGCTGTTTCCCTGAAACTAGAATAATCTGTAGATATCGATAGGTGCTGTAGTTCCTCCTCTGGATATTTTTGTAAAGAAGTGTAAATAAAGCTTTCTTCACATCTAAGTCACTATCATTTTGTATTGTTTGTTCACTACCTATCATATGGTGTTAGACGTTGTTGATGGAGAAATCTACGTTAGTATTGGAGTAGTATCCAATATCAGTATCAGAATCAATAATAATGAATCCTTTATAAAAACATAATTTCATGCAGTTGCTCACTAATAGACCTATTGCTACAATCCAAGAATCCTGTATCAGACACATATAGGACATCATTCCTTCTGCAAAACTTCAAAAACTGGTCCATGAGTTCCCATACGTATACAGACAGAAGGCATGAAGCAGCCCAGTGGAAAACATGGCCTTGTACCAACTTTTTTGTGACCTGTTGCAGCCATCAAATTCAAAATTACCTTATTTTCGCCTTAAAAAGGTACATTTCTTCAGGATAAACTTTTGATATGTTTTCTATATTTTACTGAAATGTAAACCTTCATGCATTCAATTCATTCTGATTTTATTTGCATTTCAAAATATTCTACACAAGTAAAAGTACTGTTACTTTAATGAAATTATACTTAAGTACAAGAAAACTTACCAGTCTAAAAATCTTCTTAAGTAAAAGTAAAAAGAAGCTCATTTAAAATTTACTAAAGTAAAATTTACAGAGTTAATTTTTTTATCAGTGGGGATGGGGTGGGGATTGTAGCATAAGTGTTCAAAAAGGAAAAGGGGATATAAATCTTAAACTAGTTGTTTTTAATTGAAGGAACATATTTAGCACAATAACAAAAAAGAAAAATAAATAATAATAAAAAAGAAAATACACAAAAAAAGGTCTATGACTTGAGTCTAATGTGAGTTATGCACTTTAGCACGATTCTGTCTTTTCCATCTCCATCTTACATTTTTTCTTCATTTTTTTCTTTTTTACTCCGTAATGGATATGATTTAAAACATGTGAAGTACAACACTTCAAACTATGAAGTAAATAAAAGTAAAATTACAGATTTAAATACTACTTTTGAGTAAAAATGTTTTTTTAATTCATTACTTTCAATTTTACACAAGTGTTCCCATTTCTTTTTATTATTATGGTTGTACTTTTAGATTATTCATGCAAAGGTTGGTGGTTTGTTCACATGATGTCAGTTAAAGTTAACCTTAGTTAAAAGTGTTACCCAGGGCAATATGAAATCTGTATCTTGCTTCAAATATAGCATTCTAAATGAGACCAAAATCAATCCAGATCTATTTCATTACTTGTGGGCGAACTGTGGTTGTATCCTAGCATTGTGATTCTGATGCGCTCCTGGCTAGATATATGCCAGATGATCATGGTATGTCTGGTGTAAATCTGGGGCACCAAAAAGGTCATCAATAATTTGCTTTCTTGAAAAGATTAATCACTAGTCTTCCCAGCATTTGCTATGATTGTTGTGACACAACATACCTTTACATATGCAACTATCTTTAGTGAAATAGTTGCCAAGTAGAGGGAGTTCATAACAAAGTCCATGAGGTTCCACCAGTCGTGGATGTATTCCTGTAATCCACCATCCCACATCTGCTTAATCTCTGTCCATATGAAACCTGTTGAAGGAGCCAAGCAAAGCATTAAATGCAATAACCATCACTTTTCTGGAAAGATGTTCAACTGGATTTTGGAATGTGATTGTGGAGATTTGTGGTAGATACAGATAGGTGTTAGTAAAATTAGGTACTGATGTATGTAAGTTGAGGAGGTCTGGGGTGCAGTCAGCGTTCCAATTAATTCCAAAATGTGTTCAATAGGGTTTGAGGTTCGAGCTCTATAGCGGGTTACTCAATATCTTCCACTCCAAACCATGTAAACCATATATTTATGGAGCTGGCTTTGTGCATAGGGGAAACTGCCATCCTGGAACAGGTTTAGGTCTAATGGTTCAAGTGGTAAGGTTGTGGTAATCGTTTGCGAAAGAACCACATATAACTGAAAAAGTCAGGGGTCACAATAATTTTGACTATATAGTTTATTTTCTTTTATAGTTTTGTATAGTTATGGGTATTGTTATCCTTTAACTTATAGGAGCTAAAAAGCAGTTTCCTTACTGGTTGTCTTTCTTAAAATAGATAAGACAAAACATTCATGTTTTTAGCACTGGCACTGGAGACTCCTTCCAAAGAAATTTTACTAAATGTCTCCACACAGAACACGTTTTAATTCCAGGCCATTTTACCAAACTAACTTCACATCTGGAATCATTTTGGTTTGCTGAATTCCAAACCTAAATAAGATTAATACAGCTTTGCCTAGAATGAAGCTTTACCTAAAACCCAGGGCAGGATCATCCACTCCACCGTGGTGGGCTCTGGGCCTTGACGGCAGGAGTTGGTGGTAACGATACCCTGCGAGGCCAGCAGGAGGAGGAAGAGGAAGGTCAGGTAAGATGACGTATGGCAAATGAACTTGATGAAGGGCTTGCGGATGAAGAGGCCGATGCGGCTTTTGGGAGCCACAAGGTAGCAGACAGAGAAGAGCGGGAAGAGGAAGCCGATGAAGATACACGTGATGAGCTTGCCTGCCCAGTGGCGCCTCCTCCAGCCTGGGAACTCATCATACCAGCGTGAAGCCAAGAGCTGCTGACAGTTCGGCTGGGCTACAAACTGAAAACATAAGCAGAGGAGAAGCGCAGCTTGCTTACCTACACTTTATATATTTATTGCTGTGGGGAAGATCGATCTGTACCATCCTCGCCACCAGCCTCACTTGCACCTATGAGGTATATGTGGTTTCTTTAAGGGTTTTTAGTCTTCTTTTTCGTATTCTTTTTTCGGCTGCTCCCATTAGGGGTTGCCAAAGCGGATCATCCATCTCCATACACCACTGTCCTCTACATCTGCCTCTTTCAACCCAACCACCTGCTTGTCTTCCCTCACCACATCCAAAAACCTTCTCCTTGGCCTTCCTCTTTTCCGCCCTCTTAGTGGTTCCATCCTCAGCATTCTCCTAACGATATACCCCATGTCCCTCCTCTGCACATGTCCAAACCATCTCAATCTCGCCTCCCTCACCTTGTCATCAAAACGTCCTACATGTGCTGTCCCTCTAATAAACTCATTTCTAATCCTGTCCATCGTCGTCACTCCCAATGAAAACCTCAACATCTTCAGCTCTGCTACCTCCAGCTCCACCTCCTGTCTTTTACTCAATGCCACTGTCTCTAAACCATACAACATCTCAGGTCTCACCACAGTCCTATAAACTTTCCCTTTCACTCTCACAGATACTCTTCTATTACAAATCACTCTTGCTATCACTCTTCTCCACCCACTCCACCCTGCCTGCACCCTTTTCTTTACTTCTGTAACACACTCTCCACTGTTGACCTAATAATAATAATAAAATTACTTTTGGTATTAATTTTAAAAGGTTTTTCTTTTTTAAAAGTGGTAGTTTATGATGCTGCTGCTGCGGATGATTGTGCTTCTTCTCCTTTTTTTCTTATTCTATTTCTTTGTCTTTTTCACATTTTTCTTATTATTTATTAATGTATTCATTTTTTTATGTGTTAGTTTTTAAAATATCTATCTATTTGTTTATTTATTTATAATTAGTCTGAAGTAGTTTAAAATGTATTGAAATAAAAATTGTATTGGATTTAATTTTTTTTGTATGAGAATTCCTTTACTAAATCAGTTTTTTATATTAGTGCTTCTTTCATGGGTTACATTCTAAGGGGCTATAGTGTGCGTAATTAGCAGGCAAACCACATTTTCTTTTAAGAATCTTTTCAAATGTAATTTTTTTTAACTTGAGTTTGTGATGAATTTGAATTTCTACTTTGAAAGCTTGATCTGTTTTTGAATTGTAATTGTACTTTTATCTGTGTAAAGATTTTATTTAAGTGTCAGTCTTTTAAAAACATCACAGTGCTGATGTAGCAATAAATGGTATGATAGCAATTTATCACCTTGTACCTGTTAAAATTCTCATGACCCATGCAATGCATGAGCTAAATAACCATAATATCACATTAATATTACTTAATAATAATATACATAGCATGTAGCCAACCGAAAGCAGCAGTGAGAACCAAAAAAAAAAGCATACTACTAGCAAGTGTACTACTAGGGCATCTATGGTTTAGTCATAGCATTGTGTTTTGTAATGATGATACAGATGGACATCTAAAAACTGGCCTTTTCTGCTTTTTAGAAAGGATAATGGTCATAATGGAAATTAATTGGAATATGAATGATACACCTGTTGATAAACCTGTACAATTGTATATTCCAAAGTTTAGAAGTGAAAAAAATAAATTTACATAAAATCCCTCATTTACAAACATACCATTAAGTGATTGCCTTTTGGCTTTGTTTTCTTTCACACACTTGATCGATGTTACCGAATTTGATTAGTGCCATAACTCTGAACAGATGAGGAATTCTGGGCAAATTTGAGGAAATGTAATCCAAAACTGTGGCGGATTAAATTTTAATGAAATTGAACACACAGTTTGATTAAATCTGTAAAAGTCTTTATAGATTCTTTCCTTTCTGAGCTAGGGTTTTAGGACTAGACCTGTACCTAGTTCCTTGTCTGATAAGAAAGAGGCTTTTACTTGTCACAATAATATTAAAGCACAGAAAATTTATTTCTTCAAATATCTCAGTTTAGTTTGTTAGGAAGCCAGAATCAGAGGGCAGGGTCAGTCGTGATACAGCGGCCCTGGAGCAGAAAAAATTAAGGGACCTGCTCAATGGCCCTCAAAGACTCAACAGTGGCAGCTTGGCGATACTGAAGCTTGACTGCTGAACTTATCAAGAAGTAACCGAGAGCCTTAACCACTGAGCAAGAAAATTACATCATTCTAAATTGCACCGGATAAATTACGAAAAACATACAGAATGCAGTTTCTACTTCCTTTATCTCTGTGGACTTTTATCAGGAGCACATTACAAAAATGAAGCCTGAAGCTTAATGTATAATTGTTGCACAGACATAAGTTATATGTCTATACAAACACTGAAATGTCTACTTTTGAATGAAATGGTTAAAACACAAATATACTGCATAACATGCTTGGGTACAACGATAAATGGCATGAAAATAAAATGGCTATAATTGAGTATCATTATAATAATTTACTTTTTGGATGGTGGCAAGTTCTCCAGATGGTCCTCAACACCAAAGAAGAGTTTCCTCAGTAGTGCTTATGACCACTTCAGTGGACATGGCAAGCATTAATTTTCAGGAATTAAAGTTCACCAGATGTCAGGTGATTTTTATTGTCATTTCAGCCAAATACAAATCAATACACAGTGAAAAGATAAATGTTCCTCCAGGACCAAAGTAAAACAACAGATTTATTGAGTTATGAATGGAAAATGTTTGAGTGTTTGTCTGACGTTTTTCATTATAGAGGCATGCCATGAACCAAATGAACGCTACAGATTGTTTTTGTTTGCTTTTAGGTACCCTTAGCGAGAGAACGAGTGTCTGAACGTGTCACAGATTAACGTTGTAAAACTTCGCACAAGTGTTTTTCTCGTGTTCTGTCGTACAGTCTGACATTATGACAACTGACATCCTACAGTGTGGCATGGGGATCATGTTCGTACAGTCTGACAAGCAACAATTGCAAAGGATATAATCAATAAATTGTCCATATAATCATAAATCTTGCACATGTAAACTTTGGTGGTTCAACAGCAGTTATTTCTTCTGTGTGGTTGTGGTGTGTCAGTTCAGTCCCTTTGTACTGGGAAGTTAAAAGGCTTGATGCTTTAGTACCCCTTCCAGGTGGCAGGTAGGTAAAGAGCGGGTGTGAGGTGTGTATGGTCAGCTGCAATGCTAGTGGCTTTTCGAATGTGCCGTGTGGTGTAAATGATGCAGTATGTACTATAAAGAGTAATTATACACCACAAATTAAGATGAAGATGAAAAAGGAAGAAGGGATGCTGATTTTACTGGAAGCACATTCAATAAAAACGCTCCAGGCCTCGTGTCTATGCCAAATCACATTGTTTCCAGTATACAGCATTACTGCACTCTTGCTTATGTGAGGTTGGTCTGAACCACTGAAAAACGTTCCTTTTAGCACTGAGAACAAAAGACACCAATTGATGTCCCTTTAAATTTTGGGAAAAATATCACCTAAATGTTTAGTCAAGACTTCTGCCTCAATAGGTACGTTCATTGCAACCAAATAGAGATAGTCCCCGTCCTAATAGAGATATGTTGCGATACAATAGAGATGTGTTGTGATATCCATCGTAGCCCAATCGTAGGGTAGAGACATGGCCTATTCTACCCAGTTATATTGAAGAATGGTGATCAGTATAGTAGTATAGTATACTGTAATTGTTGTTCAACGAATTACAGTACATAATTTAGCAAATCAGAGCAATTTGTAGTACCAAAATGTATAAACTTTACACTGAAATCTGGTAACCACTAGCGAGAGTAAGGCATCTCACAATGGGGGAGATGCATATATCCTGGCAGCATCCCAGTGTATCCTACAAAAATGACAATGCCGTGCAAAAGTATTTAAAAGAAAATTTTGTTGTTCAACAAAATCGTAAGTAGAACCATTGTAACTCAGGGACTGCCTGTAATCTGGTATTAACAGGAGTAAAAAAAGTTATGTAAACACCTAAAGCGATCTGTAAACACCTGGAGCGATCTGATTAAACCTGATCCGAATAGAATTTGGTGTTAGTGACCTAAAATCATCTGATTGAAAAATACACCTACACTTGCACGCATGCACTGACACTCCACGCTTGCGTTAACAAATATTTGATTCCGATTGCAATCTTCAGTGTTTGTTAAAACATTTTTGGAATCAGGTGTCAGATTAAATTCATTCGGACTGACGAAAATAGACACGTGAACACACCGAAATGCACATGCCATATTTCTTATTGCTGCTTGGCTCACATCTGTAAAAACAATGGATATCTCATGTGGTAAAATTGTTTTCTTTCTTAAACATGATTGTTCAGGAACAGCATGGCCTGTGCATAATAATGTTAGATAAGCTGAGTGATGAAGTGGTAATGGACGAGTAGGCAGGAGGTCTGTCTGTCTGCTGCAGTCCTTCTCTGATTCATTTTACCCTTCAACCCTGCTGAGCCGCCGCGATCACGGCTGACATTCTGCCGGAGTTGCCTTGCCCTCTCACGTCCACCTTCAAATGACATTTTAAAGGAGTGAGTGCATTAAATGCGCCGCTGAAAAAGAAACCGCGGGGCTTTTTTCCTCCGAAACTAAGCTTAATCTTTTAAAAAATGTCATTCATTTTGGGCGTCTTTATTCCCAATGTTTCCATTGAGATTTGTCTCTAGTCATTAACTGAGCTGCTGCTCGGCCGAGAAGAAGTGAATTGGAGTCTAAGTAAATTACATCGAATGATTCCTCGTTAGACCTGAGCCAGTTGTTCTCTGGGTAATGGGGTCAAAGCTAACACGCTTTTAAGTGTTCTTCATCAGCTCTGATTACTGCTAGATGACGTGGGCCTGGACTCATGGGACCGATTCGGAAATAAACATTTCCTTACGTCATCTCGGCTACTTCCTCAGAGAGAGTACACGGATGTGGGTTTGTGGGGGGTTTTTGGTCTAGAATGTAATTTCATCAAGTGTCTATCAACAAAAGCGAGACTGGTGCACAGTGTAAGGGTTCTTTATTACTGAGTGATGGATTTGAAAGTGTAATAAGGGATACAAAAAATATTCATAATCATAATCTCCTTCTCAGCCAAGAGCTCTTTGAAACCATTAGACAAATCTTTTAAAACCATTGTACTAAACCTTGGGTAATTAATAATTATTTAAACAATAACTTATGGAAATTGGGCTCATTAGAAAAAACCTTTCTTTCCTATGAGAGTTTCTGAATTTAAATAAAATCTTGAACACAAACATTTGATGAAAAATTAAGGAATGAACGAAGGAGGGAACGAATGAGAGCAGCAAGAAAGGACAGAAAGATGGAAGGGCTGATGGATTATTGAATGATGGATGCACTGATGGATGGAGGAATGGTTAAATAGAAGGATGGATGAAAGGGCTGAATATGGGAAACTTTGATACAAGGACCGGCTGGCAGGAAGATGGTTTAGGACAAAAAACACAATTTTATATACAGATGACACATTTTTGTGTGAAACTTGTGGGTTTCATATTGATAACTTGAAAGAAATTATTTATAACTGGAGACAAAAAAATTATCATTGCATTAGAGCAAAAGTAATGGCACTGTATGAACAAAAAATAGTCAGTTTATGTATATAGTAGATGACAGTAGCAATGGCTGAGCCGCAATACTGGAAAATACGACACTCTTTCGTCAGTCTTTTTTTTCCGTGAGCTTTGTATAAATCAGTTAATTTGAACGCTCATAGTCATTTACAGTCAATTCGTATGTATCAACAGTATATATATATACACTGATCAGGCATAGCTTTCTGGCCACTGATTACTCATAACATCATGACCACCTGCCTAATATTGTGTTGGTCATTACCAGCATGAACCTCTTCAGCAATTTGAGCTACAGAAGCTTTTCTGTTTGATCGGACCACACGGGCCAGCCTTCACTCCCCACGTGCATAAATGAGCCTTGTCCATCTATGACCCTGATGCGGGTTTATCACTGTTCCCTTCTTGGACCACTTTTGATAGTTTCAGAGCACTGATCCAGTCGTCTAGACATCTCAATTTGGCGCTTGTTAAACTCGCTCGAATCCTTGGGTTTGCCCATTTCTCCTGTTTCTAACACGTCAACTTTGAGGAGAAAATGTTCACTGGCTGCCTAATATTTCCCACCCACTAACAGGTGCCATGATGAAGAGATAATCAGTGTTGTTCACTTCAACACTCATAATGTTATAATGTTATGTCTTTATGGATTTAAATACAAAGAAATTCATAATTACCAAAATTTCTGTTAATCTCTAAGAATTTCTTTATTTCAACTACAGATATATTAAATATTTAAGATCCCATTTTACTAATTCAAATGTTAATAAATGCGACACAACATCAAAACAAAAATTACATTAAATGCTAACATTATTCCTAAAAGAAAACCAAATTATGTTTACAATTTTTTTTACCACTTTGAAACTACTGATTCTGTTATTTCAGTGAAATAACTTTGTAGTCAGGAAGCAAAAGTCAAGACGCTGCACAATAAATACCAAACACTGAATAGTTGTGTTACATAAATGGTCTTTTTAATCAATTTATCTCTGGTGCATTAACTGAAGCCCCAGTCCACAAGTATATGGATATTTATGAAAAACGTATTATTTCCTTTGTGTTTTGACATTACAAATTTGCAAGCAAATATTATAATAGGTCAATTAAAAACGTTTTTTGAATGCATCCTAAATGGTGTTTACATTTTAGGACTGTCTATAATCATTTACACTATAAGGAGAAAAGTACAGTCAGCCCCTGACCTACAAACGCCCAACTTAACAATTGTATAAGATACAAACATGGCCATGACCACCCAAAAAAAACACAGCATGCATTAGATTTTCTCTTCACTTAAACTAAGACACCCAAACCAGCATGACAATGTTCCTTTACACAAAGCCAGATCTATGAGGATATGCTTTAAATGGTTTGGAGAGGAAGATCTTGAGTGGCCTGCTATAGAGCTCAGACCTCAACCCTACTGAACACCTTTGGGATGAATTGGGATGCTGACTGCACCCCAGGAATCCTCACCTACATCAGTACCTGCCTTTACTAACACCCTTGTGGATGAATGAGCACAAATCTCTACAAGTACACTCCAAGTATAGGTGAACATCAACCCAGGACATATACAGTATACCTTATACACAATTTTGTGTCTCCAACTTTGTGGGAGCAAATTTGGGACAAAATTATTATGGCTGGAAAAGTTTGGTTTTCCAATAATATTGTACATATAGTGTGTTTTGCATCTAGAATTATGGACTACTTTAAGGTTTTGTTTTTTTCCTCTCAACCATAATTAAAAGCACCTTCACAGGAAAAATATACTTACAGCTCTGACAATCCAGTAAAACATCATTACTCTGCTGAATGAACAAACTGCATGCATTAAAATATTTATTGTTTAATTTGGATTTATTGACCAGCCTGCATTCAAACCCGTCTCTTCCTTATACCGTGCACAAATCTACAGAAACATTTATAAAAAGCTTATTTGAACAACACAGATGTGATTTGGTTTACAGTTGTTTGACTCATTCTAAATAAGAGACTATGGTGAATGAATCGATATAAAGTTTTTGAAATGAAAACTGGAAATGTACCAATAAGCATGTGTATAGAATGGTTGTGCAACTTCGGATCTGTCTGATATTGCATGTCACACTGTAGGATTGTGTTCTCATACAAGAATAACATCTTCTGATGCAATTTTGACAATATTCTGACTTAATCAAACATTCATAAGGCTCCAACAAACTAATACAATTTTATAAATAAATAAATACATTTTAAAGAGTGTATTGAAGAAATAATAAAACATCTGATTATAGGCCATATTGATGAATCAGTTGCAGTCTTAAGAAGGACCAGGTCCAGCATAAAACCAATGACATTTACACCAGGTTGTGTGACATGTTATAGGTGTCAAAATTGTCATGATACTGATTGAATCGCAAAGAATGATTTTCTTTTAATCTAATATGAGCCACACAATCTCATTCAAGCTAACTTTATTAGGGCTGCTAATCTCAGAAATCTAATTAACACATGGAGCAGGAGATGGGTTCTAACAAGCCCGATAAAAAAAAGAGTTTGTTTCTCAAGAGAATAACAATTACAATGACAAGATGGGGGCTAAAATAGAGGTTCATAGGTTTACTGTTATCACCAAAAACTAGTGAATGATCAATATTAGATTGTAGATCTAATATTGTAAAGAGAACGTCAGATTTAAATCCTGCATCCTGTCTTAGAAAAGCACATTTCTGTGTTCACTTTGGATATGCTTCCTATTGAAAAATCTTTCTATAGCTAAAGATACATCAACCAGGCATATATTTATGGCCACCAATCAGGCATAACATAATGGCTGCCTGCCTAATATTGTGTTGGTCCCCTTTTGCTGCCAAAACAGTCCTGACCTGTCAAGTATTAATAGCATTACCTTATTTTGCAATTTGAGCTACAGGAGCTCATCTGTTGGATCAGAACACAGGGACCAGCCTTCACTGCCAACGTGCATCAATGAGCTTCAGCTGCCCATCACCCTATTGCCGGTTCACCACTGTTCCTTCAATGGACCCCCTTTGATATATACTGACCACTGCAGACCATTAACACACCACAAGAGCTGCAGTTTTGAAAATGCTCTGACCCAGTCGCCCAGCAATCATAATTTGGAGCTTGGTAAACTCACTTGAATCCTTACACTTGCCCATTTCTCTTGCTTCTAACACATTGACTTTAAGGACAAAATGTTCACCTTGTCCTCTACATCTGCCTCTTTTAAAACATCTACCTGCATATCTTCCATCACCACATTAATAAACCGACAGAGGCACTCAAATGTTGGGTTGAAATGACTTGGTACTGTACAATGTTGTTGTTCATTTTCACAAAAAGCCACCAGCTGTAAAACCGAAGCATTGTTGATCCATTACAATGGTTCACATTGAATATGAAAGCTTTTTTTAAATAGAGGCTCCTTTCATACAAATTATTGCTGACCTGGTGATATTTAGCAACACAATAAAAACTCAAACTCAAGCATTACACTGAATTTATTACCAGTAAGGTTGTTCTTAAGCATGAAACAAACTGTTTAATGCTGCACAAGCTTCTTTGAGGTTCCATAATCGTGTCTAACACTAAAGCAGTAAAGCCCTATTCACACTTGAGATTAGTAAACATAAACATGGCTGATCTTAACATAAGGTCAGTTGTAAAAAGGCTCGGATGTGCTTCATAAATGCATTGCGGTCCAATCATTCAAACCGCCAACCAGAGTTATATTCAATTCAATTCAATACATTTTTATTTGTATAGCACTTTTAACAATAGGAATTGTTTAAAAGCAGCTTTAAAGAGATAAAGCAGATATAAAGTTGTATAAAAGAGTGTATAAATTTAGTGCCTATAAATTTGTTCCTTATAATTATAATTTGTCCCTAATGAGCAACAAAATGGTGACTGTGTCAAGGAAAAATTCCCTAGGATGGCATTAGAAAAAAAACTTTGAGAGGAGCCAGACTTATAAGGACACCCATCTTCTTCTTGGTGGCACCAACTTACCATTCATTACTTTCCAACACTGTTGAAGTGTGCAGTGATAGATTTTTGTGACTACTAACATTTGTAGTGTGAAAGCAAAATCACCTTAGTGCCTTCCAGACAACAACAAGTGCCACCTAATCCATGTCTTCATTGCCCAGAATGAAAAATACATCATTATTGCTAGATTGGTGTAAGCAGGTATAACAACCCCACATTTCAGTCGTCTACTTGTGATTGGATCAATAATGGTGGATTACTCCTAGGTGTGAACAGGGTTTAAGTCACTCCAAATAACATACCTACATAACTACAAAAGATCTTGCCAGAACATGCACAGGAAAAATGGCAGAGTAATTTTTCCAGAGACAATATTCTTTTCCTCAAAAATAGTTGTTTTTGCTCTATATTTTGAGTGTACAGAGTGAAATATGTCAGTAGAGTGAGAGCAAAATTACAGAGTAACAACTGTGACTCCTCCCCATTATCTCCTCACAAAGTTGAATTAATTTGCGGTACTCTACACGTTCATCCAGCGGTGCAGCTTGTGCAATCAGAAGAGAAGGCGCACTAGATGTAAGTGACTACATTTTTAAGTCTAATTATTTATTTTAGTTTTGAGCCTCTGTTTTGAGCTCATATCAATATCCGGATCGATTGAGAACCTTGCTTAATTTAGAAGCAAATAGTTAATATATAGATTACAAATGTAACGAACGTTAAATGACACCACTGAAATTGCCAACTGTTTATTACATGTTTGAAAGCTAAATTATTGTGGCGAGGATCAAGTTGTGCACCACATGTACTTGACTCGGCAAAGAGTTAAACTGAAACCTTGACTGGATTGCTGGAGGCCATTTTGATGTGCATTAGCCCTATTCAGACTCAAATTTCTCACGGTAATGTAAGGTATTATCAATATTTACAGGGGCTATTTGTTATTTTTTTTGGCGTCTGAATCCAGAATGTTGTACCCTTTCATTCACAAGCTCGTTGTTGGGCTTTTGATCATTAATTAAAGACTATTTTTGCGAGTGTTGGGGCGCTCACACTGAATTTGCATACTCCTCAGCACATGTGCGATTGCGCCATTATTGTGGAACACCGTGCAATGACCTTGCTCTTTTTTATATAGACACTTTTATTCGTACAAAACCTGCTCCTAAATCGTCAATAAAAACGCCATCTGAATGCACTGAGGTGCCATTTGGATTATATTTTCAAACATCCATAAGAAAAATGGTCTGAATTCGGCTAGCATTCATGCTAGCACCATGCATAAACTGTTGAACAGTTATTACAAATTAAAAACACACCAGTGAAGAAAAAAGAATTCATGTTGAATGTCATCTTCATCTGACAGTGAGTAATATTGCCTTGTGTTCATCTTTTTGTTTCCTTCAGGATGCAAACCAACAACGTTGTCAGAGTGAAGTTCAAAGATAGTAAAAAATATATTTTTTCTTCAAAACCTTTTACGTTTCAAACGTTTTTGGAATGTGGTAAGAGAAGAAACGTTAACATTGTTAATATCATTATTACGTTTCCTTCTAAACATTTTAATAGTATTAAACTAAGTTTACAGTTGTATCTTATGGGGTATAAAAATAACTCTAACTTCCTTTGGCATTGCTGGTTTTTGTTGTAAAAGTGTAAAAGTCTTTGATGACTCTAAGACAGAGGTTGATGAGGAAGCATTTGAAAACCTGCTGACACGACCAGACCTTGGTGTCCTAGAAATTTTGATCCTAGGCAAAGAATGTTTTGATGGTAAAATGTTTTACATGCTTATACATTTTTGTGTTTATTTTCAGCAATTTTTGCATAGACTAATATGTCTATTGTACTAATTCTCAATAGCTGTATACCATGATATAAATATAGTATGAACAGTTACACATCAGAGTCTGATGACACAGCAATTTTGATTAGAAGTCCTCCTAAAAAAAAATCAAGCAGAGGAACATCTTGCTCAAGTAAGGATCACCAATCTTGTCTCTGAATTACATCTATATGGAACTACTTAAAAATTAAAGATATTTGGAACTATATACAGTTGCCAGTTGTTATTTTATCATCTTTGCTCAATATTATATCATCCCCTCTTTCAGATGATCGAAGATATCCTAAAGACCAGCCCTGGAGGTGAAAAGATTGCAAGTGAATACCCTCGCACTAATGTCTGTCAGATAGCCGACGACGTGCCATGGTGAAAATCTTGGTAGCACATTTGACAAATGAACATGGGTAGGTGGTTTATACAGTACCTTGTAAATTAATGTTTCTGATGTTATGGGTTGTAATTGGTTTCTGTTTGTGTGTGTGTAGAACAAGGCCTTCGCAACACTTAAAGGAACAATATGCAAAGGGAATCATCTCTATCTTCCCAAATTTGGCTGACCCCAGGAGCAAACTTGGCTATGTTAGTAGCTGTTGCCTCTCAATCTATTTGATTTACAGAAGGAGGATTTACTGCATCTTGCAAAATAAATATTATTTACAGTATAATTGATTGGTATTTATTTTCGTAGTCTAGTAATGTATAACCTTTAGGTCTGTTTGGTATGGTCATAGGAGCATTATTACAATGCAGAAGATGGAAGTGGATTTTTGGCATGGAGAATTAAAACTCTGCAAAAAGAAGCATCGGAGGGTCGGAAGAAACGCCCATGGCAACCACAAACAGGTGAAAGATTTGATGTTTAATCAGTGCTTGGCTGCAAGGCTTGACTAACATTTTATTTATTTATTTTTTAAATGAATATGCAACGTTTGCATTATTGAATTATTTTACTCAGCTTAACATTTGTGTCTTTTATTTGAAGTATTAATTTGTTCTATAGTGAGAATGAGGTCATATGTTATAGTATCGCTACAAAATATAATTGCTTTTCTTTTTATATGTGAACATGTTTCTCATATTTTCTAACGGTTGGCAAATTTAAATGTCATTCTGGGGTATATATGAATGTTTTCCATGTTATTTTTTGTCATTTATCTTCTTTGGTGTTAACGTGTTGTGCTCTAAAAATAAAAAGAATTACAAATGTGGTTTTCATATTGTCCTAAACAATTTTAAGAGGGCCAACTGCTAAAAGGTATCCCCGCAAAGGAGATAGTTTGTAAAACGATGAATTTCAGTGTCAGGAAGCAATTGCCCTGATGAAGCATACAGCTGACGAGGCAGTGGTAAAGGAAAAGATGAGGTTAACGCTGGCCTATCGCCAGAAGCTGCTTCACGACCCTAAAGAGTCAACTGATATTCTATCAATTTTCCCACAATTCCAGGATATACCAGGCTTGGTATGTAAGAAATTATAAAGATAAAATCAATTTCTATTGTTCTGCCGTAACACACTTGTTCGGTAAACAAACTTAGTTCCTACTGTGGTACTGACTTTTATTATCTTTGGCAGACTGATCAAGACTTTAGACTTTTATTTGGTGATGCAACCTCTGCAAAGTTGGAGAAGTGGTGCACCAACATAAAACCAAAGGTTATTGCCCAGAGCCGTGGCCTCACACAGACTTGTGAGCTCCAAGACCTCATCCAAAATGCTAAAGCCAATGAAGTTGAAGCTATAGCTTAAGTTAACTAAGATGCGATTAAGCATTCATGGCAAAAGTTTTACATGTGGTCACAACTTTACCCATTAGACATGAATGTTTCATTCCAACTTGTAATGGGTAAACTTTATGAAAATCACTTGTTGCTCTAACATTTCTACCCTGATCTACCATTTTATGCACAAGGGCCACATACAGGAGTTGCAGATTTACAATCTGAAATAGTTTTTATTTGGAGCTCTGAATAACAAAAGCATGGTTTATGTCTTACTGGCATACTGTCAGCATACTGTATGACATCGTACACCTGTAGTCAAGACTGTTCATAATTAGTCAATACTGTAATACTAGTTAATGTATTTATACAGGCTCATCTTCCAAGTAATGTTAAGTCAAGTGAAACTAAGTAGGATAGTATGTTCAACACCTTCTAGCTAAAAACCAAAATTACAGGCCTTTAAAAGAAATCACTTTGTTTTCCATGTCTCCAGGTTGGGACAGCGACATGGCATCAATTCTGATTCTGGTTCACCTTTTGCCACCTTCAAGTCAAGGCCGCAAAAGACCGGGAAATACATCTCAGCTATACAAGCATGTGATAGTCTTGTGAAATTCATCAAGGTGAATAAAGCAGATCGATTGACACTTTTTATACTGTTCCTTTACTGTGTAACCTTGAACTTGCTTATTTCTCAGACAGGTCCTTGAAGATCATCTGTCCTCCAAATTCTTTTATTCTTTTCTACTTCACACAAACTTAGTAACAATCTATTGAAATCTCTTGGAAGTATGTACAGAAACTTCAGTGGAAGACATCAATGCATCTTTATTCATGATGCATATTGACATTAACAGTTGGGCCACGTTGGCTCGAATATGTTTTCATTCTTTCACAGACTGGTACCAGTATCCAAGAGCACCTGGACGGAATTGGAGAAAGTCTCCAGCCGTATTTACTTGCTGTCGGACCAAAGAAAAGTAGGATCCAGAGTTGGTTTATTATAATTGACCAACATGCTCTACCATGCAAGGCCTCTAATTCACTGGCCTGTGTTTTTCAAGCTCACTTTGTCTTTGGCACCTCATACTGTCAGCAATTGACCAATGTGTATAGCTTTCTGCAAACCACTGTTTATGATCTAGATGTTGAAGTCACCAAGGTGAATCCCAGAGTGGCTGAGTTGAGAGTTAGAATGCTCCAGTAACCAGATGATTTGTTATATTTGTAAAAGGGGGCATGCCGATGCCAATTCCCTTATAAGGCACTATAAGTTAGTCCATGGCCTTTGTTCAGGGAAAAGACTTATGTTAAAATATGCTCAAAGAGGTTGTTCACATGTTTACCATAGTTTTTCTGGATTACGAAAGCATCTCAGCAAATGTTGTGCAATTGACAGTTCATGCCTCGATTTTGGTGAAAGCTCATCCACTGCCAACTCCATTTTATTAGGGAATGTAGGTGATTTACCAAACACAAATTCAAACTGTGAGTCTGTACCCCTAAAAACAAATATAGTAGACAGTTGTGCAACAGTGGTAGCTGAACTTAAAGTTGCTGGTGTCGCAGAGACAATTATTAACTATGTTGTTAGTGCTTTAGAAGAAGTGATTGGAGACATTCATAGTGAAACTCAAGAATCTGTGAAACTCAAGAATCTGTGAAAAACAGCTTATCTTTAGAGGAGCCCATAAAAAGTATTGTTGAGTCACAAATTGACCAGTGTTTTAATAAAATGCTAAATACTTTTGTGGCAATGAACACTGAGAGCAAGAGAATGCATTACTTTTCAGAGAAATGGGGAAAAATAGATCCTGTTTAATTTGTTCTCGGAACAAGATTTGCTACAAGGTAGAACAGAACAACTGGAACCTTTGCCCAAACCATTGTTAAGGATAAATATGTAGACCAATTCTAGAGACGTTACAGTCTATTTATAAGCACCCTAAAATTAAAGATATGATGGCGAGAGACTCACAACAAAAACCAGATTTATGCCATACACGATGGAGAGTTCTTTAAGAATTATGAACTCTTCTCAAAACAAAGGCATGCAGTTCAGATCCAACTTTTTTTTGGATGAATTTTAATGTGTAAACCCCCTTGGATCAAAACGAGGAATACATAAGTTAGGAGCTATCTATTTTACCCTTAGAAATATTTCTCCTAAATACAACTCCAGTTTACTAAATATCCATTTAGTCACTTTATTTCATGCACAAGATATCAAAATACACGGGTTTGATAAAATACTAGAGCCGCTTGTCCATGATACCTCAACATTGGAAACCAATGGAATTCAGATTCCTTTATTTGATCATACAGTTTATGGAACCATTGTCCAAGTTACTGGTGACAACCTTGGTGTCATTCCATATTTGGTTTTGTGGAATCGTTTAGTGCTAGGTACTGTTGCCACTTTTGCCTACTAGAGAAAGAGGACTTTCAGACAGTGTTCAGTGAAGATAGTCCAAGGATGCCAATGCGAACTAAAGAACTTCATGCAGAACACTGCCAGAAAATGCAGAGCAATCCCAGTCTTCCTTATGTAATGGGAGTAAAAAAGTCTTGCCTTTTAAATTCTTTGCAATATTTTCACACCACTGCAAATTTTTCAGTTGATATTATGCACAATATGAGATGAAATTACTCATTCAGCACCTGATTGGCAATTACACCACATCAGCAGAAGTGCACAGAATAATTCAGAGTTTTAACTATGGCTTTATGGAAAAAAACAACAAACCTCCTGGTGTAGAATTAAGAGAGGGTTCCAATGACTTGGGCTAAAATGCCACTCAGAGTTGGTGTTTACTTCGTTATCTGCCCATTATTTTTGCAGATATTGTGTGTCCTAATAATCAGCACTGGTATTTGTTAATTTTATTCTTTCAGATAGTCAGTATAGTGTTTTCTTCATTTATATCCCCTGGTATTACCATTTATTTGAAACACCTGATTGCAGAGCACCACAGTTTGTTTAAGCATTTGTTCCCTGAAGAAATAGTTGCCAAAGCATCATTTTATTGTGCATTACCCTAGTTGTATGCAGAAAATTGGACCACTGCTACATTGTTGGTGCATGCGTTATAAAGCAAAGCATAACATTTTTATAAAGCAGCTGAAAAGCTTTAAAAACATAACGAAAACATTAGCAAAGAAACACCAGTGCCAAATGGCTTACATTTGGCAAACATATGATCCAAATCACTTGAAATTAGGTCCTGGGAAAATGGTCCCTTTGAATAAAATGAAAGTTGGCACTGAGATGGCTGAGAAACTTATTGTGCCCATGTGGACTAAGGTCCTAAATGTGAAATGGGTCAAGTACTGTGGAAATATATATGGGTCAGGGTTAGCAGTTTGTGTTCCGGTTCAAAATGACAAGCCTGTATTTCATGTAATCCAGAATATTGTTGTCAAAGATAAACATGTCCTTTTAATAACAACTGCACTGAAAACTGTTTGTTTAGCTGAACATATTCATGCTTACAATGTTGCACATACCATAGAAGCACCTTGTGTTTTGGATGTTAAGGATATCTTGCACCACAAACTGTTTGACATTCTGATGTCTTATGGTTGTGATTCTGATTTGTTTATTGTACTATATAGTTACATGTAATTCGTCCTGTTTGTCATATCAGAATCATTATGTTTTTATTATTTTTATTTTTTCAAAGTAAGCTTAAAAAATTAAATTTGTGAGACATGAGTATATAGTTTGTTCATTTTTCTTTTAAGACTAAAAAGCAGGTTTTTCATTTAGGTCCTTTTAATGGGTAAACATGAATGGTGTAATTCAGAAGAATAATTTGAATACAGTAAGTTATTCAGAGGTCACTTAGAATTGAGGATAAACAACTCTGGAAGGGAAGGAAATTGTTGCAGAGTAAAGTCAAAGTACCTCTGAATAGAGTTAAAAAGTAGCAGAGCCAATTTCAAGTAGCTCAGAACTGTGTAAAATAGTACAAGAGTTAATTTGAAAACACACTAAATGGAGTCAAATATCACTTGAAAGAGTAAAATATTAACACTACATGGAGCATAATTGACTCTGGAAAAATGACTCTATCAAAAGAGTAAATTTTACTCTTATGTTATATGGAATAGAGTAAAATTTTCTTCGAATTGAGTCAATTTTACTCTGGCAAATTTACTGTGTGGTTAAGGAAACATTTTAAATGTTTTATATATATGTGTCTGTCAACTTATAGTCTTTTATGTTTTTTGAAAGACAGGTGCATGTTCATTTTGTTTCTATGCAACAAACTAGGTTATGTAAAGATCTAAGATTTATTTTGACCAAACAAATGCCTGTGTACAGATGTTCCACTATATTTTTGTAAAAAAAAAAATCCTCCCTTTACATGAATAACAGCTTTAAACACTCTTGGCATCTGCACAGTTTGTTTCTCCAAACATTCAGTTGAAATACTTTGCCATGCATTTTGTAAAACTTGCCAAAGGTCTTATTTACCAGTTGGCGATTTCTTTTTGACCTTCATTTAGTTCATCCCAGAGAAGTTTAATAAGATTTTGGTGTGGTGACTGGGCAGACCATTCCATTATAGAGAACACTCCAGCTAAATGTTTGCTCCCTCATGCTTACAGAGCTTGGATGTATGCTTTGGGTCATTCTTTTGTTGTATGGTGAAGTTGGCTCCAATTAGCCACAGTACAGCCAGAATTGCATATTGTTGAAGTATGGAATGGTAGCCATGTTGGTTTAGTATTCCTTTCACCTGGAATAGGTCTCCAACCTTCCCTGCTACAAAACAACCCCAAACCATTAAGCTTCCACCTCCATGTTTACTAAGATCTTCTGTCCTGAACTTTTTTGTATGTTTTACAGTGCATACATTTTTCTGTTACAGCCAGAAATGTCAAAATTGCATCCATTTGTCCACAGATCTTTTTTTTCAGTTATTCACTGTTAAATTATTGTGTGTTTTTTCCTTTTGCCTTGTTTTTTCCATTGATAAATCTTACAGAGCTTCAACGTACAGTTCAGCTCAATGTCTTCTTGTAGGATGAAGTAGATTCCAATTAGCCAATGAATCTATCATAACACACTTGACAACACTACAGTAAACAGCTGAACTTGTAGTTCCTCAAATAGCTTTACTCATTCTACTGCTAAGGACACACACAATCTGATCCATTTCTATTTCCAGCTTGTTTAACTTTAGCACCGGAATTACATGAGATACATCCATGTTTGTTGACATTTTTTGGGTTGCCATTTTAAAGTATGCAGTGCCTTGCATGAGTATTGCATAAGTATTCACCCCTGGGGCAATACTAGGTTGGAGCTATTTGGGTTGCAGTAGCAGTTGGGATTTGTCTCAATCAGCTTTGCATACTGTATCTGGATGCTGGTATATTTTTTAGATTTTTTTCTTGGCAATCATTTCTCAAGCGCTGTCAGGCTGAAGAGAGGGAACTGGAGAGCTGTGCTTTATTTTGAGGCAAGAGATAAATGTCTGTCCTGCTGGAAGGGATAACTCCACCAATCTCAATGTTCTTGCTGACCAGAATAGGCTTTCATCTAGAATCAGAAGTCAGAAAGAGTTTTGCAGAAGGTGCTCAGTGGGATTCAGGTCATGGCTCTCGGATTCTTCAACGAGAACGTAGGTGAATTATGTCTTTATGGACCATGCTTTGAGTACAGGGAGATTCTTTGATGAAACTCTTTTTTGGACTGTTTATTTCCAGTAAGGGAAAGACAATTGTGTGGTTATAACATGTAGCAGAAGTTTGTGAAAGGCCCATGGGATTTTAAACTTGTGATCTTCAAGCCCAATGCCGTAACCACTTAGCTACCACCACTTGTCTACATGTTATATATTGTATACTGAAAATCAACCGCCACAAAATAATGGTACAGTCCAACAACTATGATTCACTACATGAAAAAAACTATTCTTAGGGTGAAACCAATGAGGGGATTCTAACAATCAAAGCACTTTGTGGACTCCATCCAACAACTCCATCCGCTCGGATCTCAGCATGCTTGTCAGACATATCTTTATGGATGTGTGCTCACCAACTAAAACTCAACCCCAGCAAAACAGAACTGCTGATCATCCCAGGTGATTCATCTCCAGGTCAAGATCTCCAAATAACACTTCATGACTCTCTGCTCTCCCCTTAAGCCACTGCTCGTAACCTTGGGGTAACTATGGACAATGAACTGTCTTTTTTCCCACATTTTGCTAATGTTGCTCGTTCTTGTCGATTTCTTCTCTATAACATCCGAAGGATTCGACAATTTCTGTCCATACAGGCTGCCCAGGTGCTTGTTCAGTCTCTTGTCATTTCAAGACTCGACTACTGCAACTCTCTGCTTGCAGGTCTTCCCCTGAACGCTATTTGTCCACTGCAAATGATCCAAAACGCAGCGGCATGACTTGTGTTCAATCAGCCCAAGTTTTCCCACACCACCCCACTGCTGCGCTCCCCTCACTGGCTTTCAGTAGCTGCACGTATCAGATTCGAAACACTGATGCTTGCCTACAAGGCCAAAAATGGACTAGCACCATCTTACCTCAGTGACCTCATCACAACTTGCACTGCACCACGCTGTCTGAGATCCTCCAGCACTGCTCGACTGGTGCCACCTTCTCTCAGAATGAGAGGTAAGTACACTTCAAGGTTCTTCTCTGTTCTGGCACCGAGGTGGTCGAATGAACTTTCCCTAGATGTCCATACAGCAGAGTCCCTGACTATCTTCAAGAGACGAATGAAGACCTACCTCTTCCTGAAATACCTAAATTAGCACTTTCCAAGTTTGTAGAATTCAAGAGTTATATTTATATTAAGTTTGTAATCTTGCGTACCAGTGTAGATTTATTCATTACTAGAGACTCAAAGCACTTTTGTACGTCGCTCTGGATAAGGGCGTCTGCTAAATGTCGCAAATGTAAATGTAAATGCAACTATTTATGTGACTCCTGAAACTTTTAGCATCAGAAATAATTCATTAAAATGGGTGATTACAACTTTTAGTGCTTCTTTATAACTCATTTTGAAACCTATATAGATTTTACCCTTTATTTTAGCATTGCAGGTTATGATGTATGGAATCCCATTTAAGTTCACATCGGTCATTCATTCAGGAATAACTACACAGGATGCGGGCGGGAGAATGTTGCACTCCCAGGGAAAGTATAATTTCAAGCCTGTGTATTTTACAGATATGGACACATGATGGATTAAGCCAAGGGTTCCAGGATGCATTGAGCCAAGTTCTCACTGTTGCCCTGAGTTAAGCCAGAGCATCTCCTAAATGTTTGTTCTGCAGATTTTACAAGATCGGTTGCTGGGGACTAGTCTGGAAACATTGTTGTTTGTGGCTAGTGTGAACTCTAGATGTAAACCCTCATTTGCTTTCTAATTTGAAGTTTAAAAGCATTTTAGAAGCATTAAATCTTCTTGGAGATAACCAAGAGATAAAGCTTACACAAAATATAAATCACAACATAGCAGCCATTTGTCATTGTCACAAACTGGCAATCACTACTTTGCATCGAGGCAACATAACTTCCTTTATTTCCAAAGGTGCTGTTTTTTTCCCTTTTTGTTTCTAATGTTCTCAAATAAAGCACTGTCTATATTCAATGGTGCAAACAGCTAACTTTGCCCTTAAGGGGCCATTCACCAGCAGAGCATGTGGCTTAGTCCAGGAAACATCGATTCCAGTCTTGGGGGGATAAAAATCCAAGCTTACTTTATTCTCTTTAATGCTTAAATACACACAATTCAACTCACTAGGTAATTCCCAGACTTATAGGTATAGGTATTGGAGAAATAAAAATCATCTGTCCTGCCTTCAAGCACTAGAACTAATGAGCCTTGACTTCCGAGAAAGTCCAAACATCTGCACTGGTCGGTACACTTCTGAGAAAACTTTATAGTAAATCTTAAACATTTTGTGGGGTTAAACTGGATACAGAAAAACATTCTCTGAAAACCAAATATGTACTTTAAGGATGTGATTGCTCAAAATGTGTAAAGATTGCAGAAGTAAATTACAAGTTCAACAAAAATGATTTATTTGACCTCCTTTATCCCTTTTTGAACTCAAAGCCACACCCCCAGAAACCAGCCAGGAACATCATGAAGGATTAGCATTTCCAAGGATTATCATGGTAACACTTTCAAGCATAGAGGTAAGAGGTTAATTCCCTCACTTTCTTCTTTATAGATTAGAGATTAACTCTTTATACTTGTCACATGTACATTACAGCACAGTGAAATTCTTTCTTCGCATATCCCCGTGATGTTTGAAAGCTGGGTTCAGCCATGAAACAGCACCCCTGGAGCGCAGAGGTTTAAGGGCGTTGCTCAAGGGCTCCAAAGTGGCAGCTTGGCCAATACTGGGGCTTGAACCTCCAATGTTTTGATCTGTATCCCAAAGCCTTAACCACTGAGCTACCACAATCAATGTAGTCTGACATTTTCTGCTTGAATATCTTAAGGAAATTAATAAATCTATACTTAATATATAACTTAATATATTTTAATTTACTTTATTTTATTTTAATTGTAATGTGAGAAACAGCAACTACCACAATTTCCAAGTGGGATCAATAAAGTATTCTGATAATTAATAATGTGTCTTTAATCTGTTTCTATTTTCTAATCATTTTATTTAAGGTCACAGTTTTAGCATTTTAAAACTGGATTACTGTCAGGCGTAAGTGAGCGAGGCGGAAGCCGAGGCACAGCAAACAGACTTTAATGCACACTAAACAAAAGCAAACGTAGAAAACATAGAACACACTCAGAGTCCAAACACAAACAATAACGGACAACGGAGTGGTGTGAGTGAGGCGTTTAAATAGCTGTGAGGGTGATGAGGAACAGGTGTGTGGAATCAGTATGATGGCGAAGCGCTCCGGGCGGGCGGAGCGCGCACCGGAGAAGAAGACCAAGGCGCCGGGCAACGAGGATGAGCCGCGTGGAACTCCGCCAGCAACGCCGGGTCCAGAATGTCCTGCCGGGCCACCCAAGACCGTTCCTCCGGGCCAAACCCCTCCCAGTCCACCAGATACTCGAGGCGACCCCGGCGCCGTCTGGACTCCAGGATCTCTCTGACCACGTAGACCCTGGGCTGGTCCACGATCTCCAGCTGGTCGGGCGCTACAGGGCCACCTGGAGGGCGAGAGACAGAAGAGGCACACGGTTTCAACAGGGACACGTGGAATGTGGGATGGATACGATACCTCGGCGGCAGTGCGAGCCGGTAGGACACTGCGCTGATCTGGTCGGTGATCCAGAAGGGCCCTATGAACCGGGGGCTCATTATGCGACAGGGCAGCTTGAGTTTCAGGTCCTTGGTGGACAGCCACACCAGGTCCCCAGGACGGTAGCGGGGGGCGTCCAGCCGCCGTGCGTCAGCGTGTCGGCGGGTGTTGCGGAGGGCTCGACGCAGCTGGGTGTGCGCTGACTCCCAGATTCGACTGCTCTCCCGGAACCAGTAGTCGACGGAGGGTACGCTGCTGGGCTCGTCCGACCAAGGGAACAGGGGTGGCTGAAACCCCAGCACGCACTGGAACGGGGTGAGCCCCGTGGAGTCCTGACGTAGCGAGTTCTGGGCGTATTCGGCCCAGGGCAGGAACCTACTCCAGTCCTCTTGATCCTGGCCGCAATAGGTTCTCAGGTAGCGACTCAACTCCTGGATCTTTCGCTCCGCCAGGCCGTTGGATTGGGGGTGGTATCCTGAAGTGAGGTTTACCGAGATGCCCAGGAGTCAGAAGAAAGCCCTCCAGACCCGAGACGTGAACTGTGGGCCCCGGTCCGACACGACCTCCTCCGGGAGACCGAAGTTCCGGAAGACGTGATGGAACAAAGCCTCCGCTGTCTCGAGTGCAGTGGGGAGCCCCTTCATGGGGATGAATCGGCAGGCCTTAGAGAAGCGATCTACCACCACCAGAATGCAGGTGTGGCCCTCTGACCGGGGGAGATCCGTCACGAAGTCAATCCCCAGGTGTGACCAGGGACGCTGAGGGATGGGGAGTGGCATCAGCTTTCCCACCGGCAGGTGGCGTGGGACCTTGGACATTGCGCAGGTCGGACATTTCTCCACGAGGCGCCTTACTTCTCGGGTCAGGCCGGGCCACCAGTACTTAGTCTGGAGGATCTGGATGGTCCGCTTCTCCCCTGGATGGCCGGTGCCTGGTCCCTCGTGAACAGATCTAGAGACGGTGCCGGCACGAGGCAGGAACGAAGGTGCATCCAGCTGGGCACCCGGCCGGAACCGCCGCCCGGCGAGCAGCGGAGGCGATCTCTTGGTCGACCTCCCAGACGATTGGCCCCAGGATGAGTGCGGGGGGGAGGATGGGCTCAGGCTCGCCAGGCTCGTCCGGCCGTATATCCGGGAAAGGGCGTCGGCCTCGCAACAGAAACGGCGCCGAAGCTCGTCGAAGGCCTCCTGAGCCTCGTGGCTCCACCTCAAGGTGCGGGCCTTTCCCCTGAGGAGCGAGGTGAGTGGGGCAGTGATCCTGCTGTAGCCCTGGATGAACCGGCGATAGAAGTTGGCGAACCCTAGAAAGCGCTGGAGCTCCCTGATAGATTCCGGAACCGGCCACTCCTTCACTGCCCTTACCTTTCGACTCTCCATCTGGATACCCTCCGCACTGATGATGTAGCCCAAGAAGTGGATGGTAGGGCGGTGGAACTCGCACTTCGAGAGGTTCAGGTAGAGATGCTGGGAACAAAGTACTTCAAGCACCGCTCGCACGTGCCGCCGGTGTTCCTCCAGATCCCGGGAATAGATCAGTATATCGTGGATGTAGACCATGACGAATCTCTGGAGGAAAGGCCGGAATACTTCGTTCATGAACCCCTGGAAGACGGTGGGAGAGATGGAGAGGCCGTATGGCATGACCCGGTACTCATAGTGGCCCGAGGGGGTGATGAAGGCTGTTTTCCACTCATCCCCCTTCCTGATGCGCACCAGGTTGTAGGCGCTCCGGAGGTCAAGCTTGGAGAACACCCGCGCCTCCCTTGAGTCCTCCAGAGCTGCGGGCACGAGTGGCAGGGGGTAAGGAAGAGGTGCGATCTGCGAGTTTAGCTGGCGGTAGTCAATGCAGGGCCGCAGACCTCCATCCTTCTTTCCCACGAAGAAAAAGTTTGACGCAGCAGGGGAGGAAAAGTGCGTGATGAACCCCTGACGAAGCGCCTGTTGCATGTACTCCTCCATGGCTTGGCGCTCAGGAACGGACAGGGGATACACACGACCCTTGGGTAGCTTTGCCCCGGGCAGCAGGTCGATACAGCAGTCCCAAGGCCGGTGAGGAGGGAGACGGGTGGGGGCCTGCGTGCTGAACACATCACCATACGACCTATACTCTCTCGGGATCTCCACAGGGGTTGCGGTTGTGGCTTCCTCCACACGAGTGGCTCCGATCACGGCTCCAGGGGTTTGCGTGGGGAGATGTGAGAGGCAGTGTGCCTTACAGCGGGGACTCCACTCCAGGATGTCACAGGGGTCCCAAGAGCATCTAGGCCGGTGTTTCTGCAGCCAGGGCCTCCCCAGGATCACACTGACTGTGGATCTTTCCAAGACCAGGAACCGGATCACCTCTCGATGGAATAGCCCCACTTGTAGAGTCACCTCCGGCGTGCAGTACTTCACCCACCCCTCACCCAGCGGCCTTCCCTGGATGGTTTGGATGGCTAGATCCTGGAAACCCCGTTCTCGGAGGAGGCG
Organism: Silurus aristotelis; assembly: GCF_946808225.1. NCBI lineage: Eukaryota > Metazoa > Chordata > Actinopteri > Siluriformes > Siluridae > Silurus > Silurus aristotelis. The sequence goes on from NC_139581.1 coordinate 5,789,762, forward strand.
TAGTCGGTCGAGGCAGGCCTGGGAGATGAAGTTCCCCGCTGAGCCGGAATCGACTAGAGCATGCACAGAGATGGAGAGAGTGGGGGTTATGAGAGACACTGCGAGTTTAGGGAGAGAGGAGATGTCGGTTGGTAACTCGACAGTACTCACCGCGGCACGAGCAGGGCGTGTGGGGCACTGCGAGATGGAATGCCCCGTTCTGCAGTACAAGCATCCTGCGGCTGCGAGCCGGCGATTCCTCTCCCTTCTGGACAGCCTTTGTGATCCTAGCTGCATCGGCTCGCCCTCTGGGGCAGCAGATGTGCCTTGTGGAGAGCTCGGTGGGTGTGGAGTGAGATCCTCCACCGCTAGGCGCTGAGAGAGCCCGATCGATTTCTGGATGAAGCTCTCCAACCCCACCGAATCCTCATGAATGGCCATTGCCTGCTGTATCTCCGGTTTCAAACCCATCCGATACACTCCCAGTAGCGCTGACTCGTTCCAGCCACTAGATGCCGCCAGGGTGCGAATACGGAGGCTGTAATCGGTGATGCTTTCGTTTCCCTGACGTAACCTGAGCAGCTGGTCGGCTGTGGTGAAAGTCCCGGAGGCGCCGCAGAAGACTTCCAGGAAGTGTTCGGTGAACCGGGCGTATGAGTGCGTCACCGGGCCGGCCGCTTCCCACAGCGATTGTGCCCATGCCAGCGCTCTCCCGGAGAGGAGGGAGATGAAAAATGCCACCTTCGACCGCTCCGTAGGAAAACGCTGTGGTTGCATCTCGATGTAGAGATTCACCTGTAACAGGAAGCCGCGGCATTCTGATGCCTTTCCGGAAAACGCAGCCGGAAGCGCCATGGGGCTGCTGGTGAGCGCGGGGGGGTTTTGCTGAGCCGCCGCGGATGGGAAGGCGGCTTGGAGCGCGGCGATGAGATCTTGTATCGGCGAAGACTCAGCGACTGCCTGATCCTCCATCGCGAGGTAAGCGCGGGGCAAAGATCTCGAGGTTCTCCTTCCTTTTCTCTCTTTCTTTCCTTCGGTCCGTTATTCTGTCAGGCGTAAGTGAGCGAGGCGGGCCGCAGACCTCCATCCTTCTTTCCCACGAAGAAAAAGGAACGCTGACTCGTTCCAGCCACTAGATGCCGCCAGGGTGCGAAAACGGAGGCTGTAATCGGTGATGCTTTTGTTTCCCTGACGTAACCTGAGCAGCTGGTCGGCTGTGGTGAAAGTCCCGGAGGCGGCGCAGAAGACTTCCAGGAAGTGTTCGGTGAACCGGGCGTATGAGTGCGTCACCGGGCCGGCCGCTTCCCACAGCGATTGTGCCCATGCCAGCGCTCTCCCGGAGAGGAGGGAGATGAAAAACGTAAGTGTAAGTGTAAGCGTAAGTGAGCGAGGAGGGCCGCAGACCTCCATCCTTCTTTCCCACGAAGAAAAAGTTTGACGCAGCAGGGGAGGAAGAGTGCGTGATGAACCCCTGACGAAGCGCCTGTTGCACGTACTCCTCCATGGCTTGGCGCTCAGGAACGGACAGGGGATACACACGACCCTTGGGTAGCTTTGCCCTGGGCAGCAGGTCGATACAGCAGTCCCAAGGCCGGTGAGGAGGGAGACGGGTGGGGGCCTGCGTGCTGAACACATCACCATACGACCTATACTCTCTCGGGATCTCCACAGGGGTTGCGGTTGTGGCTTCCTCCACACGAGTGGCTCCGATCACGGCTCCAGGGGTTCGCGTGGGGAGATGTGAGAGGCAGTGTGCCTTACAGCGGGGACTCCACTTCAGGATGTCACAGGGGTCCCAAGAGCATCTAGGCCGGTAGAAAACGTAGAAAACATAGAACACACTCAGAGTCCAAACACAAACAATAACGGACAACGGAGTGGTGTGAGTGAGGCGTTTAAATAGCTGTGAGGGTGATGAGGAACAGGTGTGTGGAATCAGTATGATGGCGAAGTGCTCCGGGCAGGGCAGAAGAAGCAGGGTGATCCCTGACAATTACAAACATGCAAAAATTCACCCTGTATTTTTTTATAAGCATGGTCAGAAAAAAAAAGCAGTCAAATTAAAGCCTTAAACACAACACACATTTATTCACAACCTCCTTCTTTACTCAGATATAAAAAAATATATATAAACTATTTAAAACCACTAAACATTCGTTTTACTGATGCTGCAAGTCTCAATTCAACCAACAGAATCCGCCATGATGCGCACATCCGCCAATTAAAACCGTCCGAGTGAAAACATAGCAAATGTTCCGTTTTACGCAATTTAACTTTCCTCTTTTGTTAGGGTCAGACCCATTTTTAGGTTTTAAATGCATAAAAGTACCACATAAATTAGTTTATTGCATCAAGGCTTTTTGACTTTGTCAGGAACATCTATTTAAGGAAAATAAAAATAAAAATCAATCTATTTCACTAAATTATAAAATGCTCTGGTGAATATTATGACCTTTGTGTTGTTAGGGCCGGTTTTTACCTAGTTATAATATAAGAATATAAAAAACAATATTTAGTGCCAAAACTCAAAACTTAAATCCTAAACACACTGTCAGCTCACTAGGGTTTTCACCCAGACAGGGTTGGGAGAGGAGCTGGCTGACAGCGTTGTCAGACAGCAGCCCACTGACAGCCAGCTCCTCTCCCAACCCTGTCTGGGAGAGATGGTGGCAGCTTCTTCCACTGATGTTCAACCCAGGGCCAGAGGTGACAGTAGATGAATTTTTTTTTCCCTTTCCGTGAAAAAAATGCTCCTTCTGGTAATACATGCCCAGTAAGATGGCAAATACGGCATAAAAAGCTGTGCAGCCTGTGATGCAAAAAACAGCTATGCATGGAATCTACAGATTTACACAGGCAAACCTGCGAGTGGCATCCCTAAGAAAAAAACAAGGAAAACGTGTACCTCTCGAAATGACTACTGGACTATGGGGTTACAATATCACGTGTGACAATTTTTTACCAGCTAGGACCTTGGACAAGAACTTCTAAGAAGGAAACTTACCATGGTGGGCACAATAAAAAATAAATAAACCTGAGCTGCCTGCTGAAATTTTGCAGGTGAAGGACAGGGCTCCACTTTCCTCAAAATTAGCTTTTACTGTTGTTTCATATTATCCAAAAAAATAAAATGTGGCACAGTAATAGTGTAATAGTAGGTTCAAATCTCACACCCCTGGTTTACTGCGGAATTGAATTTGCCACATAACTCACTCATTTGTTTAGATGGTTTTCCCAGTCTCTCGTGGATAGCACCAAAAAACGTATAGGGAATTGGTTTTATGGAGTTTTATGTTGAAATAATGAAATTTAATAATAAAAATATAAGTATTATTATGAAATAGGGTCAAATGTTAATACAGTACTGTATTCAAAAAATAGCATTTTTGGGGTGGCTTCTGTTTATTGCTGTTTTTTTTATTTTGTTTATCGCGGGCGGTTTTGAAACGTAACCACTACGATAAACGGGGATTACTGTACTTATGTCCACTTTTCACAAAGATGTAGCTATCATCATAAGGTGAGAAAAAGTCCATACTTATCCTGAACTATAATAAAAACAAAGAAGGAGTGGACAACCTGGACAAGATGACTGCCACCTACACTTGCTAGCGAATGACCAGGACATGGCCAATTGTTTTATAACATACTAGATGTGTTTGCATTGTGTTTTGGACCACCATTCACCTGAGATGGAACTCAACTAAAAAAACAAGCGGAGGAGGAGATAGCAAGTACCCTTGTCAAGGCACAATTTGAGCGAAGGGAACGGGTGCCCCGAGATCCAACCGCCGCGGCCTTGGTCAGAGAGCTGCAGAGGTTACCTAGCACTCCATCTATGCTATCAGCAACACAAAGAGCATCAGCACCAGCATCCTCCTCAGCCAGCCCTGCCTCAACATCAACCAGCACAGCCACAGCCACAACCTGACTAAAGCAACCTGATTCTAAAAGAAAGAGGTGTCCGTCTGTCCTAGCGATAACGACAAAAAGACCAATATATTGTGCTTCTACTGCCAAAAAAATATCTCTGTAAGGAACACACTAAAATGGTCACTTTGCTGACACATTTGCTTGATTGGTTGTTGTTTGTTTGACTCTGCAAATCTACATTTTGTATTATAACTTGTTCTGCTTTTCAATTTGTATTAAAGTTATATTTTAATTCTAAAAATACTTTTTTGTCTTTTTTACAAGTAAAAATATTTGAGTGGAAATTGACCCGTAACACCATAGCTGTTACTATAGTTAATAATATTACAATTAAAAAATACATTTATTTAAGAGATGTGTTTTAATACCCCTTAGTAATAGTCAGGTAACATAACAACCTTTTATTTATTTATATCATTCTCTTGAGGTTCAATTTACAATTTCTTTTTTAAAATGAGAGGCATGCTGTCAAAAGAAAGGGCCAGGGGGACACACCAAAAATATTAAAACCAATTTTTTATGGATAAGAAAATATAAAAAGGTGACCAAGAATTAAGAAACACATTGGGTGATTAATAATTGTTTTGAGATTATTTTATGGCTGATTTAAGACACGGGTCAAAACCGAACGGTTAACATAAGAGATAGTCACATAAAGCATAAAACATAAGAGGAGGATTAAACACAATAATTACTTTAAAACATTTACAAAAATATATTTTGTCTTCATGCTCTATGTTGAGTTTGGTTTCACTGATAATAAACATACTTTAGCATAAAGCATCTATATTGTATATTTGTTGATTAAAGAATTAAAAACTTAAAATGTATTCAAGGTACATTTAGAAAAAATTAAAATGTGTGAATAAGTTGCAATTAATCACGAGTTAATCAGAGAACCACCAGCCACACCTCCCTCCTTCACTCAACACACGCTCAGCCGCTCCCTCCTACAAATCATCTACACCTGTCTTCTGTTTACCCTTTACAAGGTCCCTATTTGCCTTCACTCACCGTCCGATCTACCAGTTACGACCATAGATCACCCGGACTTCCTACCGCTCTTGTTTCCTGTGCTTCCATGCTCCTGACTACACTTCGTAGGAAGCACTCAGTAAAGTTTGCCATCTGCTACAGTCTCATCTCTAGCTCTCTTGTGTTTTAAATGTTAGACCAATAAAAGACGTATTTTACTCCCAGTTTCGTGATTAAATATTTTATTAATTTGCTGGCCATATATATATATATATATATATATAAAGTGTGTAAACCTTTATCAAAGACTGATTCTAATTTAACTGTGTTTCTGGTCATTAAGCTTTATTTTAGGCATTTGTTTATAAGCACGGTATTGTTTGCCTACAGGACCAAAGCTGTTTGCAAACACTACAACCCATAATGCAGCTCTCCAAATGGGTTTACTAAACGACATTATACACTTCTGCTAATGATGTTGTTGCTTCAGCATCTTTTTTCATGTTCTTCATAATTTGTAGTAACAAACAAGTAAAAATAGACTCTTGCTTCTCGAAGATGCAATAATAGCTCCTTTACCCATTGAACACTAAAATCTATAAACATGAGTTAAAAAAAAGTGTCCTGCAAAGACCCTTGCATGACCACACATTGATTCAGACCCTGCAGTGGGGTCAGGTTTCACAGCAGTAGGTCATGCAGTAATAAGTCCGAAGAGACTGATGGGAACAACTGCCCATTATGGGATCTCTAGGCCACTGAGGGTTATTATGACCAAACTATTGGTAAAGAAAAGAACAGTAAGCGCTGCTCACACTTATTCCCAAATTAAATTAGTACAAATGAAAGAGCTGCAAATTTCATTAGCAGCCAGAGATTCTGCTTTCATTGCATAGATATAAAAGACATTCGGTCACAGGTGTCAATCACATATAATGCAAATCTAAATTAAATACGTACATAAGTCAATAAATATATTTGATAAAATAAGTAATTAATAATCAATTATTTACTAAGCAATAAATAATTGAAAACATTTTATAAATCAAAACACATCTTTCACAAAACTCTCTAATATTAGTTTCCCACTATCGAAGCTAAAATACACAAATGTCTTGTTTTGTTTTTCTACTTGTTTTTTGTCAGCTTCTGTATCTTGTTGTATTGCTGTGTATAAAGTTTTCAGATAAATTATAATAACCTGGATTTGCTTTACTGCTTAGAAACCTGCTAGCAAATCCTTTGGGGTAGGATTATTATATTGAAAGTATTCATTGAGAAGTTCACTGAGAGGCAAAGCAATAACAGGTTTGGCTTCCCATTTTTAATCTATGTATCTTTTTTTATTTTTTTATTTTTTTTATTGCACTCATTTAAAAAGATTTGGCTTCAACAACACATATATGTCAAAAACATTAAGTTAAGATTCAGTTAATCATGCCTAATTCCAGGCTTTTACTTCGTGTTCTGTATTTTTCTTATTTAGCTTGTTTGCATTACCAATTTTATTAGTAAAATTTTGAATTGTTGCTATTTTTCAAGGCCACTGATCATTAAATTATCCTCGAGGAATTTTGTGAAAAACAGTTTTTGGCATGATTTTGCTCACTTTTTGGGCTGATGTATATTTTGGTTTATAGTGATACTGCAGATGACCTCTTTGGTGTTATTAAAAACTTCATTTTCAGCCTTTTTTCTTATTAGAAAAGCATCAATAAATCCCCATTTCTTGCAAACTAACTGTTATAAAATATTACAAAAAGCGATAATATACCAGAAAACAGATATTCCTAAAAGAATGATCTCACCTCTTTCTGTCTGTATTTGATGGCCAGTTTAAGCCGAGCCAGCTCGTTGTTGCTTTCCTCCTCTACAAGGCTAAGGTCATCACGGAAGTTGAGGATAAGCTCCAGTTCGCGTGAGGAACGTGTCTGGTCCAGAAGGTCCTTTGCAAAGCGCTTACACTGAAAAGATAGCTCCTCGTACTCAGCCTTAAACTCGTTCTCCACCTTGCTGAGCTCCTGGAGCTCCCAGCTGAGCTGGAAGGCGGTCAGGAACGGGTCCTCGCTCGACAACGCAATGAGTGATGGGCTTGCCAGGGCCCTGTAGATGTTAAGGCGTGAGCGTGAGTGGCGGAGACTGTCCACATCCGAGCTGGATACGCACTCGGAACAGTTGCAGCGCACCTCATGGGGCTGAGGCACTGACACACCTTTCTGCACCAGCATCTTAATAATCTCGTAATTGTTCGTGTGGGCAGCGAGGATGATGGGCGTAAGGTCTGGGGTGAATTCGGAGAACTGTTTGTCCAGCAGGATCGGAGGCACCTGGTAATAAATGAGAAGAAACATTGAATATGTGAAAACAGCTGAAGGATGAGAGCTGATTTATTTAGGTGCAATAATATGGACTAGAACATTTTGTACAATGTCAATATAAACATTAATTACTGCTGAAATACTAATATCAAAATAGTTTCTGATTCTATTTCGGTAATACAGTCAGACCTTTTAAGTTATCCCACTGAAGGCCAGCATGTTCCTAACTCTTTTACTGAATTAATAGTAATTTCCTCTGCCATTTTCTGTAGTAAAACTCAAAACTGATTAGCATGTTTAAACTTTCTTTTGGCTTCTTCCATTAGGGGGCGCCACAGCGGATCATCCGCATGTTTGATTTGGCTCATGTTTTTACGCTGGATGCCCTTCCTAACACAACCCTCCCCATTTATCCGGGCTTGGGACACTTAGAGTGGCTGGGGTTGGTTCCCTGACCGGGTATCGAACCTGGGCCGCAGCAGTGAGAGCACCGCATCCTAAACACTAGACCACCAGGGAAAACTGATTAGCATGTTTAAATTCAGATATTAAGCTAGCTGGAAATTAACCTCGGTTACATGTTGTTGGAACATTGACTAATTATTTGCTATCAAATTGTAAAAGAAATAACATAACAAAATAGGCTTAATCAATGCTCCAGCCTAACACCATTGATATTTTGTATGCTTATATGTACCAGGGGGGCCCAATACGTTTACTGGTCAATCGCAAAGGTAGTGTGGGTAGATTGCATGACATTAAAAAATAGATATCTATTTATGCATTTTTATAGTAGGTAGATCATTTTGACCTGTTCATTTTATAAGTAGTTTGCATGCTGAAAAAGCGCGTGGACCCCTGATATATACAGTAAAATTTCAATTAATGCAATGCAATGAATTTAAACAAGGGCCTTTTTTTTTCCTTTTCTTCCCACAAAAAAGTAACTACCTTTAAACTGTGGTTCAAGCTGTCTGTTATTTGTCAATCTGTGCCTCTGAGCCCATTTATAATTTTCAGTTTGTTCAGTTATGACACTAAAGCCTAGAATTTCCATTAACATTTGAACACAACTCTGGATATTCAGCACAGTACTGTTTCCATTAAGGAACTCAAGCTTCTGCACCCATAAAAAGTACCAAAAGTAACAGGTTTAATAAACTCCAATAAAATATACACTTTCTATACATTTCCTAAGTATATATTAGCATTTACGTATATTATATTCAAAAAACATTTTACTAATGAGCTTAAGAAGCTTTAAATCCCTTATGGTGTGGAGGTGCATCATCGCATTACTGCTTCAAGGTTTCATTTTGTACTTAGTTTTGATCAATTCTCTATAGATGACAAAAAATGTATTCACAGTACCAGCTTTTTATTACTTCTAATATGAGAGTCTGCAGTCATCACTTCAAGTGCAATGATTTGACTGAGCCAGTGACTCCCACAGGATGCCACATACTGAAGAAATATGAACTGTACAGTCAGATCTCTATAGTTTTGTATCCCTTCTCTCAGACTACATGACTTCTTTGTAAATCTGAAACCTTTAGAAAGCAATTCACCCTCACACTGATCTCTTCTGTCACCTGGTCAGTATCAGAGACTGAATAAAAATGCACACGATTAGTCACATTCATAGTCCTGAAGAATCATGCATATTATATTAATGACCCCTTATGGCCTTCTAAAATCCAGAGAACTACAAGTTTTAGCCACAATGCAGGGGGACTATAGGCTCCTTCTCTATAAAAGGGCCAACAAGTTCTACCTTCCATCCAGGGAACTGCAAGCTTCTTCTCCAAGGGAACAGTATTTTACTGATTGTATCCTCCTCCTATCTAAAGGTCCTGTTTCCAAAATCTCCCACCCTTAAACCAAAGACTTACATGTTATTCCTTTCATTTATAGTGGAACATGGTTCTGCTCTCTTTTTACAGGTACTTCCAGTCATTCAGGGGACCATAATGGCCTTCTTCCTTCCAGAGGACCACATGGTCCTGCTCGATCAATCTAATTATTAATTTTTCAATCTATTTATTGATCTATTGATTGATCTGTCAATCTATCTCTATCTCTACTCGATCTACTCTATCTAAAAAAGTTTGCAGACATGATTAAGTACGGTATGTGCTTTTTTAACATTGCATTCCACGATTTAGTCCCAATTTGCTCTCATAACTCTTCTGGAAAGATGTTTCACTAGATTTTGAAGTGTGCTTGTAGACATTTGTGTTTATCAGCCACAAGGGTCAGGTATATACAGTGTATATATATATAGGGTGAAGAGGCCTGGTGTGCAGTCAGTGTTCCAATTCATCCCAAAGGTGTTCAGTAGGGATGAGATCAGAGCTCTATAGCAAGCCACTCAAGATCTTCCACTTCAAACCATATAAACCATATCTTCATGAAGCTCTCTTTCTGCACAGGGGCTTTGTCATGCTGGAACAGGTTCGGGTTCTTGTGACTGTAAGTTACACATGGTTGTCTGCAACACTGGAGCACCGCAGGGAACAGTTCAGACCCTGTTCCTCTTCACCATCTACACTGCAGACTTCATGTTTAGCTCAGCCACCTGTCACCTGCAGAAGTTCTCTAATGACTCTGCCATTGTCGGCCAGATCATAGATGATGATGATGACAGGGAGTACAGAGGACTGATCCAGAACTTTGTGGACTGGTGCCAATGGAGCTGCCTCCAAATAAACACGTGGAAAACCAAAGAACTGGTTGTGGATTTCCATAGACACAAACAAAATTCATTACCACCAGTGAACATTCAGGCAAAGGACATTGTGAGAGTGGAATCTTTTATGGTGTGGTCTGCTGGTGCAGCAGCATCCCTACTGCAGACAAGAAGAGACTGGACAAGCTGATCAGGGAGGCCAGCACAGTCCTGGGGATTCCGCTGGACACTGTACAGGAGGTGGCAGAAAGAAGGATGGTAGCTAAACTATTATCTTAACTGAAGAACGACTCTCACCCCCTGTATGAAACAGTTTCTTCTCTGAGCAGCTCCTTCAGTAACAGACTACATGTTTCTTTCTACACTTGCACCATTGAGAGCGTCCTGACGGGTAGCATCACTTCCTGGTTCGGGAACAGCACCATGCAGGACAGACGAGCCCTCCAGAGGGTGGTGCGTTCAGCTGAACGTACCATCCACACTGAGCTCCCTAACCTGCAGGATATCTATAGCACGCGGTGCAGGACCAGAGCCAGGAAGATTATGAAGGACCTCAGCCATCCCAACAATGGACTCTTTTCTCTGTTGCGTTCAGGAAAACGCTTCCGCTCCCTGAAAGCGAACACAGAGAGAATGAGGAGGAGCTTCTTCCCGCAGGCCATCTGGTGTTTAAACCAGGAAACACCCAGGATCTAGAACTGGCCCACTCTCTCCACCATCATCATCACACTTCTCTGTACATATATTCACCTTCGCACCACGTCACTTTAAAACATATCTCACCGTTCGCACCACGACACTTTAAACTCTGGACTTTTATTTTATTCATACCACATGGACCATATTGCACCATATTGCACATGGACACTTTACGGACCTTTACACCACACCATACCGCACACGGACACTTTATGGACAACCCACCACAATTGCCTATTGTTTACATATTGTTTACATTTTTTTACATTTCTATTTTGTTTACATCTTTCACTACACACTGTTTACTGTTTATATGTATATTTGCTCATACATTATCCTGTTATATATCTATATATCTTTATACCTTATATTCTTTTATTTTATTTTATTTATTTATTTTATTTTATTTTATTTTATTTTATTTTATTTTAATAGCCTTTCTTATACCTTATAGTTATTTATCTGCCTCCTTTTCTTCCCCCATCCTATTCCCTCAAGCCGGACCATCGTACAAAACATTTCACTACATGTCGTACCCTGTATGTATGTGTATGTGATGAATAAAATTTGATTTGATTTGATTTGATGTTACCTCCTAAGTGTCTGAAAGAGTGATACAGAAGGTCTTTTCTCCCTGCTGCTATTAGACTTTACAATCAGAGCTGCTCCCAGTGAACCAGTCACCATAATACACACTAGTATTGTGTTTAACTGTTCAATAATAACAAAAACAAAGTTTTTTTATTCAATAAATGTACAATAAAACTAATTTAAAACAATAATGTGCAATATGTTTGAAAGTGTAACTACTTATTGGTGGTCTTTTTTTTTGTGTATTTATAAACTGTAATGTATATAGTTTTATGGTGTTTCTACTTTTCTTTTATATATTTGCACATTTCTTTTTTTATTGCTGATGTAAAACAGAAATTTCACCACATCCAAAGACGTCTTATACGATTGTGTGCCTCCAGTTCTGTGGTAACAGTTTAAAAAAGATCTACATATTGCAGGAAAGGTCTCTTGTCCTAATACTTTGGTCCAAATAGTGTTTCTGTCTATTCCTTCTCCCATCTAAGACACAACAACTTCCTGGTCCCGTCTAGGGGACCACAAGCTTTCTTTCTAATCTACTATTTATATTTAAGACACCAAAAAGCTATCAGTCTCACCGCCATCCAAAAGAGGACCTGCTGATCTTTCACGAGACTGCATGTAGTCACTATATTTCTTTTCACACTTATAAATCTCCTCACACAGGTGACTGCTGACCTCCCCATGAATCAGATTTCTATATCAAATACAAGGAGGTAAAATACGGTCACAGTTTTGATGTTACCTCTGGAGTGCTTGTTAAAATACCGTTTCGCATGCGCACGGATCAGCACTGGGTGAAAGCTGAGATGGTAAATATTTGCCTATTCTTCTAAACAACTCGAGTGAAACCCTCAAGCAGGCTGATGAAATAGTGGTTGAGATATGCACACTCCTTAACTACAAATCAGGCTTGCAGTGCTGAGCTCAAAATCTTTTTTAGGCATTTATTTCACCCTTGACTTTAGCTACCGACTATCTGTTTTGAAAGTCTCTCAGAAGAGTGAGTAAATCATATCATACATATGCTTATAATATCTAACGACACCATTCCCTCAGATAGTCACCAACAGTGATCTGAATGTTTCAGGTTCAAGGTTTTTTGGACAACCTTCAGAGGTGTAACGATTGACACAAATTTATGTTGAAATGCTCTCACTTAACTGCACTTTAAAGTTTCCAAAAAACGTTCTGCAGATTCAAGACGTGCACAAAGTTCGAAGATATTAATCTCCATCAGTGAAGGACAGTTATGCTAAGCTTTGCAGGTATGCTGAAAGAATGGAGCCAGATCCTTTAATTTAACACATAAAATTCAGATGTGACATGCAACCTAGTGGTCAAGAGATATTTACTGTGGTTTCTGGACAATAAGTCATTTATAAAACACTAGCCATTTGCCATCACTCTCTTATGTAATGTGAAGGGTTCCTATTTTTCATTTCAAAATTCTATACTTTTCCTGACTTTTCTAAAGATTATTAAGACCATATTTAACATCTGGTCTTGAATTTCAACTATAATATGTGTTACGTTACAATCTCTGATGTATGTCAGAGTCAGAATCTCTGATGTTTTCCATGTGTTTAGTCGCACAGTTGGGGGCGCTGTACTGAACTGCTACCTCACAACATAACAACCAATCACAGAGCTGTGCAGATCCAATGTAGTGCCGAACTTTTGTCTTGAGTGGTTGCTCCTAATGCCACAAAAAACATCTTTTGGCCATGTTCACACTAATACGGGATCATTTGAAAACACGTGATTTCTATAGCGTTTTTCACAACAGACATTGTCTCAAAGCAGCTTTACAGAATTGAACAATTAAGGTAAACGATGTGTATTTATCCCTGATGAGCAGCCGTGGCAACTGTGGCAAGGAAAAACTCCTTTAGATGTTATGAGGAAGAAACCTTGAGAGGAACCAGACTCAAAAAGGGAACCCATCCTCATGTGGGTGACATCAAGAGTGTGATTATAGTCTTTAAATAATACAGAACACTGGAGAGTGAAAACTAACATGAGCACTGGAGTGTGTGATTATGAGTAATGTCTTTTCTATAGGCTTATACAGTAATTTGAGATTATGGAACCAGGATCTACTAAGCAACTCATAAAATAGCTAAGGGTTAAGGGCCTTGCACAGGAGCCCAGCAGTGGTATCTTGGTGGTGATGGGATTTGAACTTGTGACCATCCAATTGAATGCCAAATGCTTTAAACAGTAATCTACCACCTCATTATACAACCCTATGTTTTAGAAAACCGAATAGGGCAATAGTATGGAAACACATTTTTCAATACACAGTGTTGTTTTTTCCATTATCTAATCCAGACCTGGAAATCACTCAAATCAAATTCCATTCTTTTCCAAGATGGGCAGGAACCATGACTGTATATAACACAAACAATTCGAAATCTAATGCAGGTGTTTTCATCTACCATACAGCATGACCTAAAATGAAGTCTAAAAGACTCAGAGTCTTAGGGGAAAGCACTGTTCCTTCTACATTGACAGCCCTTCCTATCCAGCCCCCTGCTGGATCCTTGACCAAGACCTTTAACTATCAGCTGCTCATGTATATCCTTTCTCAGATGTAGGTCATGTCAATTGGATAGCCAAATGTATTAAAGTTATGTTCTTGCAGAGAACTAGCTAGTAAGTGGGTCTTGACACTAAATAAATAATAATTGAAAAGGTTAAATTAAAAAAAGAGCAGAGCGAATATAAGCACCCTATAAGCACCCTGTAACAGCTGGAGTAATTTCTTTCAATCTCTAGCATGACAGTATTTTTATCTACAAAGTCTGAGAAAGCATCTCAATAGGCAATATGGCAAAGCTTTCAAATATATAGACATAGAATTCTGCGTTTCACATGCTTTATATACAAAAACACATATTATGGAAAGGATTTTTGCCTGTCTATGAACAAACAAAAAATCTAATAATATATACATATATGATCATAGAAATAACAATGTTATGCTATGAAATAACAACTATATAACAATGTTAACAATGAAATAACAAAGTTGCACTTTGTCACTGCTGAAAAAAAAACTTTTTTGAGAGACATATAGATGAAGCAAAAGAGATCCTATAAATATACTGTAAGAAAAAAAAAAGAAAACACAATAGAGGAGTCTGATGAACAGAATAGGTTGGGAAATGTGTGGGGGAGAAAATGTTATGAATGCTTGTGCATGTCAGAACCCCCAAGAGAGCATGACTGTGAATTTGAGAGGCAAGTGGTGATTAGAGGATGGGGTGATTAGCACGTCTCTTTGCAATATCCATCCTGGAGCAGAAGCTGTGAAACTCCCAGAGAGATGAGGACAAGCTATCAGGCAAAAGCATAATATAATGATGACTCCATCCAGACCGGCATGGCAAAAAATTATATTAATGGTAAAATTTAAGCAGTGATTATGACATAAGACTACTGATTCAAAGGTTGGGTGTTCAAATCTACTGGGCCCTTGAGCAAGGCCCTTAATTGTTTAGTTGTATTAATAAGGTGATTTATAAGGCTGTCTGCCAAAAGTTATAAATGAAAATAAGGCCTTTTAGGTAATAGGAAATGCCTCCTAAAAAAAAAAGAATAAACTGCTACATATTAAAATTGAATTTAGCATATCGTTGTAAAATATAGAATTAAATATAAATATGAAATAAACATAACAGTCTGGTTTAAACAGATACAACAAGATGGGGTTAGGGCACACGGCCAGCCATGATACAGCAACCCTGGAGGGGCCCTCAGGGGCCCAATGGTGGCAGCTTGGTGATACTGGGGCTTGAACCCTCAACCAATAACCCAGAGTATGTTAATCATCACTGAGAGGAGATTTGAAGTAAGAATAGGAATTTATTTCTGTAAATTTGCAAAGCTCATTGAATTGAATTTAGTAACAAACTGGGTCAATTGATTATTTTGTAATAATGTATATTTTTATGAATTATATGTTTTACTGAGGAAGTAGTATATTTATGATTTATGATCATCTGTATCTGTCCACTAATGGAAATTAAAAGTAAAATATATTTTTAAAAAACCCTGCTCCCATCTACTGATTTGCCTGCTTGTGATTTATTGACATGTTAATTTAGTCTATTTGCATATCAAAAGGTCACAAGAATAGCAGTGGAATGGGATTCGATTGACACACATGGCTGGAGAACCACACATCACATCTGCAGTCTTTCTAAATGACCAGTGGTTTAGTGGTCCTCCCTTCCCTTCCTTCCTGTCCATTTCTCAGAATCACCCACTCTGCTTTCGTCTAACCTCCAGAGAAGTCGCACTAAATTGGACTAAATAACCGTGAATGATAATGGAAGGAATTAAGCCTGAAAAAACAATGCTTCCTGAGCTGTGGTACATCAGTGAAGCCTCTCACTGCCATTTAATCTTTTAATCTAAGACATTGAGAGTGAGCTGAGAGTTTCTCGGTGAGGAAATGGACACATTTGGTACTTTAGATGTGTAGCTGATAACAGATAGTGCTGGATTTTGTGGTGGTGGTGGTGGTGGTGATGGTGATGGTGTTGCCATTAGTGGTTTGTACTTACTGAAATGAAAGATCGCAAAGCTGTTGTGTTATTATGTCAAAAGAGTTCATCACAGCTTTTTTTTCCAGCCCTAAAACACAGCCATTAGAAGCCCTACAACATTTTTATAACTTTTACAAATAACTGTCCATCTGCACATGTTACTTTACCACAGTAACAATAAATTTACAACTGGAGAACTTGCAAGATTAGTCTTTAGTTAGGGAGTAACCTTTTTTAAATACAGAGATTTTAGGCACAATCATCTATTTTTATATTATTATATTTATATTGCTGAATCAGGCTATTCACCTTCCTTGGAACATTTAATTGTTATGCAATCCTGGTTCCATATTTTGTGGGGTTGCTTTGTCTGATTCGTGCTCTGGACCAAACCATTAAAAATACTCATCGCTTCTTGCTTTGAATCTGGTTTTGTCTGTTTAGTGTTATTGTATTTTACTTTTACTTATATTCAATTTGTCTTTATATTTTAAGGCTTCATAAAGAGGATGACATTTTTTTGTGTCATGAACAACACATTGTCTAGGTAACAATTCTGTGTGAAAGTTGAACTTGAAAGTGCAGAAAACTGTTACTGTACATGAATAGTGAAAGCTCACTTGTTAATATTTCAGACTTCTATTGGGAAGATTTGGAGTTCAAATCCCACCATTGTCGAGAAAATATATTCTAGTTAACGTTATCTAGCGTGTGTTTTAATCAGACTAATATTAATCCCTGACACCCCTACCAAGCAGCCTCTTGATGACCATGACCTGATCCATGAGGTTACAGTAAATGTTGGAATATAAACAGTTTGATTTAATTTAGTTTTGAATTGTTTTGTTAATCAGCATTGTGATATTTAAATAAAAAAATTTGTGAAATTTCCATCCCAGTGTCACAAAGCAGCGTCAACACAAACCACCAGCACATTGGCATTGAGTATTCAAAAGAAAACATTACCACATTTGGTATTAATTACTAATAAAACACCATAGATAGATAGATAGATAGATAGATAGATAGATAGATAGATAGATAGATAGATAGATAGATAGATAGATAGATAGATAGATAGATAGATAGATAGATAGATAGATAGATAGATAGATAGATAGATAGATAGATAGATAGATAGAAGTGTGTGTTTGTTTGTGTTTTTAATGCTTCATAAAAACTTTTGAAAAACAAAGACATCATCATACCCCATAGATTCAACTATTTTCCTGGAATGACTTCAAAGTGAAAAGAAAATGTGCTTTCAAAAACTTTTTTTGCCGAGCATGTGAGCAAAAGGGATAAGTGTCTGTTTCTAGCAAAAGTATGTGGACAACTGACCATCTGTTTCTAGCAAAACCGCACACCAATATGTGGTTCCCCTTTTAAAATTAAGGATACACAAACACATACAGTATGTGTGTCTCTTGAAACAGTAGATATTGTACAATTGTAATGCTACAAGTTTTGTAACTTTAGTTCATAGTTTTAACTTGAAAAGTTGACTATAGTACATGTGATAAAGTTTACAGATAGATAAAAAAAAGATGCCAGAGTGAAGAAAAAGTGTGGTATAATAAGTTTTGGATGGCTTGGATATCATTGTGCTTTAAAAGTAAAAGAACGATCACTCAGGTGAGATGGAATGAAGCTCCTCACCTGTTTCTCTCCGCTGGGCTTTTTGTGGTTGAGCAGCAACTCCACGGCCCCTACTACCTCCTTGCGGATGGCGTGGAGCAGCGCGTCCCCGACGTGCACCTCGTGCGCCAACAGGAGTTCGACCATCTCCATGTTCTCGTTCTCGATGGCGATGAGCAGCGCGGTGCGCCCGAGCGGGTCCACGCAGTTCACGTTGATCTTGAAGTAGATCTCGGCTTCGCGCAGCGCGCGCCTCACGCTGCCATAGTCGCCCTTCTCCACGGCGCTCAGGTACGCCTTCTCCAGCGCCGAGAGCTCCGGCTCGGCGCGCACCACGCGCAAACGGATGCGGTCGCGGCGCGAGGCGAACACGCCGCGCCCGCTGCCGACGCCGCCGCCTCCTCTCCCGCCGCCGCCTTCGCCGTAGTAGAGCTGCGCCATTGCACCCGGTCAGCCCGGTATCATGAGCATCTGAGAAACGGACAGGAGGAGGAAGAGGATGAGGAGGAAGAGGAGAGGAGGAGGAGGAAGAGTGCGGATGCTCTGTTTAAAACGCAGCAGCGCAAGAGGCACGGAAATAACACACCCATTCTGTTAATACAGTTTGGAGTGGAGACTTGTTGACGCGTCTTGTGTCTTTCATGGACAGGATGATGCCATTAACACACACACACACACACACACACACACACACACACACACACACACACACACACACACACACACACACACACACACACACACACACAGTTCATCCAAACATGAATATTGCTCTCATACAGTATTTATGAATTAAATTAGGTCACCAAAGTACATGCTTCTTGAGTTGCATTGCACACATTTCAAGTGGTCCCATCTCATCTCATCTTATCTCAGGGGCTTTGCTTAAATAAACAGGATTCTACTACTTTGGGTAATGAACTTCCTCCATGAAACACAGATCTTATGGCACTGATTCATTTATCATGTATTTGCCATCCTCCCAAAATGGTATACACCTAAAAGAATTAACAAATATACACACATATTTTATATTATTACATTTTATATTATTTTATAATATAATATAAATAAAATATAATAATATAAAATATACACATATATTTTATATTATTCTATTTTATTGATATTATATTATATTATATATATTTCTTAATAATATATATATATATATATATATATATATTTCACCACAAGTATATTAGCTGGTGTATAGAATTACAATGTTGCTTTACTGGAGCTGTTTGACAGTGTGTAACACATGAACATGGTTAGCTGATGCTGGTGTGTAAGAAATCATATGTCCTGCCATGACCTCCTCACATAAGTGCCTGATCTCAGTCATGCTTATGTATCTGATTGATCACAAATTTCTGCTTTAATATGACAAATATGTCATGCTCTAAAATCTAATGGATTCCGCAGTTACAGTAAAATGTATATAATTTATAGTTTAATTTATATAGCATTTTAGTACCAAAAAAGACTTTAGCGCCCAGCGAACAAAGTTAAAGCAACACCGAAAGTACAAAAACATGACCTTAGACAACCATAATGCGAGATCAGTAGAGCAAAGAGGTTATAATAATAATTTATTTATATTTTTATATAGTTAGAGTCGTAGGAATCAAAAACTGCAATTTTCAAAATGATTCTATTTATCCTTGCGTTCTCCTCAAACTAAATTGAGTTGAGGTTTAATCCAATCAACTCAAAAACAAGCGGCTAATAAATCCTGACAACTTGGATGTAATTTGTGTGCAAAGTTCTGGAAGAAGGTTCTATAAAAACGTTCTATGGCTTTAAAAAAAAATAGACAAAATATGATTGAGTATATTTACAGAACGCTCATAAAATGCATCTGTCCTGAAACCATGACATCTTACTAGAATTTCATTGTCAGTAAGTTGCCATCCAGGCTGATCTTTTTCCAGGAAATCAAGTTGTGCCATAATCAAATTGGAAAGTTCATTACTGGAAGAGCCTGGCTTTCTTACAGCAGACCTATTTCAACGTTAAGGGCTAATTAAAGTCGGCGCTGCCCCACACTAATTCGGCTGCTAAAAACACATTATGTTTTATCCAAGTACAATATGTTGTCTATGCTGCAAGCACAACAGTAGTAGTAGCAGCCCATGTGACTCAAAACTTTCTCATGTCTTTTAAACATGATTGATTTTTAGACATCTGGCAACTAAGTCCAATCTTATATCTAATAAATAATATTAATTCTAGATAATATGCAATTCTTTCTATATCTATTTATATATTATTTATCATTTACTCTAAATTACATCATCACTCTTTACAACCTTGGTGAGCAAAAAAGCATTACAGAACTGACACCAGTTCAAATTAGGAGTACAAGAGTCACCTCAGATTCCACTCCAAATTCATCATTGGAGGCTAAACAGAGAAATTTACTACACTTGTTTACTTTATCAGTATATAGTGTTATAAGCACCATATTACAATGTGTGCTTTTATTCATCCTGTCATTGTAAAGTACCAACAATTATAACATTGTTTTATTAAAGCGCATATACTATTTTTCTATTCATTGCTGTTATAATATATCCATTACTATAATTGATTGTGTTGTGAAAGAACATCCATAAAACAAGTTGATTGCCTTTTCTCACATGAGAATGCATAATTGATCGGCTACAATAATATAATATGAAATGTATATCCTGGTTGTAAAAAACATTTAATTTAAAAGTATGTTATAAGGCCGTTGCATGATTTCTACAAAGCCTATGGGTGAGAATTGGCCTCTTTACTCTAAATATCTTTGTTGTTAATGGATTAGTTGGTCTTTATTGATTTTTAGGTACAACACAAGAGCAGAAAATAGATACAGGACATCCATCAGGTTTAGGAGCAGCACCTGTCACAGCTGTCCTTATCCCAGTTGCTGGCTCATTGTGCATGTGCTTAGGATGAGGAGTAATAGTGTCGAGCTGTTGGATTTCTATTATATATGTGTTTTAGTGGATGTGGGTTTTTTTTTTGTATCTATTATTTTCCACATTTTCAGAACTTTGGGCAATTTTCTTTGGTTTGTCTTTGAAATTAGAACTGAAATTCTGTTCTGTTGTTATATTTACCTTAACAATACCTGCAGACATTCAAAGATTTGACAAAGGAAAAACTTGCACCACTCATACGTTGCAAATGCCACTGAATCATGAAAGTACAATTGTTTTAATCACTTACTGCTTTAAGAATATCTATATATAAAAAAAATAATAAATATATATATATATATATCACACAGTGCCTGGGCATGATAAATAGCTTGATTTTTCCTTGTATTCTGAAGGAAGGTGAATTGTGCTGCAGTATGGAATAGGAGTTATGTTGGTTCAGTTTTCCTTTTAAACAGAATAAGTCTGCAACCTTCCCTGCTCCAAAACAACCCCAAACCATTAAGCTTCCAGCTCCATGTGTGGGTGTGAGGAAGTCTGCTATCATCTTCACTCCTGTTCCTCATCTTATATAACTTCTGCTCTTAGACTCAAAAATGTCTGCTTTATTTTTCTTTGCAATGTTTCCATGCACATATAGAAATCATTTTGTGGAAACATTACAAAGGAAAATAAAGTTCAAGAGGAAGTAGCAGAGCTTTTCAGTGCCTCGTGAATGTATCTGGTTATTAGATGTCAACAAAGCATGGAACAGTTTCGAAATCAAACAAATCTTCGCTCTGATAGCACTGTTTGCATTCAATTATGTTCAAAGATGGCAAAAGTACACACATCCTTCACTTAAGTAGAAGTACAGATACTCATGTTTTTAAAGATTTTGGTAAAAGTTAAAGTTCTGACTATACTTTTTTACTCAAGTTAAAGTAAAGAAGTTTGGGCTTTGACATGTACTTACTGTAGGTAAAAACTGTTTTAGTGTCACGCTGGTAACTGGATATAAAAAAAATAGAAATTACAGATATTTATATAAGTACAGACAAAGCAAACAATCGTACATTATTAATGGGAGCTTTGCAAGCATTCTCAGCTACAGTATAGTATGAACTTAAGGACTCCAGCAGACACTGGGTGTAAACGAGTTCCACTGCCATTAATGGTTGGAAAATCGAATCATTTTAGTGACTTGGTTCATGAAAATGAACAAATCTTTTTTTTAAGCAATTAGTAATTTCATTCCTTTGATCACAAATAAAATAAAATGTAAAATTTTCAATAAGCAGAATGTCTACAAACACTGACTATAGACTATAGTTTCTGTAATTATAATGTACAGATTCTGAAAAAAAAAAAAACTGATTTATTGCATTGTGTAGTGTCTATGGGAGTCACGTGATAAAGAAGAGTCGAGCGATGAACTACATAATTCTGTTTCCTGTCCATAAATCATGTAGATTTTGCGATGATTTGCTCATACGCATCCAGTAGAAAATAGAAAACAAATCGCTCTTTGAGACTACTAGTTCTTCTGAATCACATTAAAAACCCGTTCAGAATAAACAAATGGTTTATGAACGACCAGTAACTATTTGCCATTATAATTGATGAGCAGGAAGCAAAGGTCCTGCTTTGGTTGTAGTACAGTAGTGTTTATACAAAAAGGCATTGAAAATCAAACAACTCCATTTCACACTCTTTTTCTAGATTATTTAAATCAACTAGTTCACTTTCAAATCTGTTTCTTTTTTTGGTGTCTGGCGTTTGTGATGCAAATTTCTCCTGAGATCAAAGCACCATGTTTTATTTAACTGTCTGTGTGCAATCTGGAGAATTTTAAACACAAATGTGGAGGAAAAGAAAGTCTACTCCGTTTGTACACAGTATGTTCCTGCTCCTGTTCTGACTCCTGGTAAAAAAACAGCTTGTGCTTTAAAAGAAGCGTGTGCTCGTTGTTTGCTTCAGCTGAACTGCATGACGGCGTGTAGGAAATCAAATACGTGAAAGTGCGAGGCGATTGTGCTTTCCCGCTTCGCTGCTGCTGTTAGCTTTAATTCATTCCAAGTCTTTTTTTTGTATAGCAGGTTAACAATGTTGTCAGAAAGCAGCTTTTCAGAAACCCCTAATGAAGAAAACAGAGACATCGAAGTAGTTGTGAGGTAAAATTCTCGAAAGGAACGAGTCTCTGAAGAAAATTTATCCTGTTCTTGGTGACACCTGATAGAAGCATTACTCTATATACATCAGTGTTATTTAAATAAACAGTACAAGGTGTGCAGCTCACGTTATAGCATTTAACATGTAAATCACCAATGACCAGCTTCCTGTGTTGTTCCTTGCTGGCAGATGATGATTTTTGGCCTCTCTTTGATTCTCTCTTCTCGCTTCAGCTGTCATGGTCATTTATGACACAATATACAAGCGGTGTTTTTTAATTTTTAATTTTACAGATATAAAAAATGGATGCTAGCGTGGTGTTACTACACGTAGTAGTAAGTGGCTTGTGTGTCCATTACATTTATTTTTCTAATTGCTTCGTTACTATAGCATTTGCAGCCCTTCATGTTAGCTTTGCAAGTGTGTAGACCATGTCTGTGTGTGTGTTCTTGCTAGAAATCTGTCAGAACTCGGTCCTGCAGTTCTTTTTTTGTTCATTTTTATTTGTATAGCTCCTTTAACCATGGACATTGTCTCAAAGCATAATTACAGTTAGCTCATTAATCAGCTCGGCTGGGTTCCCCTCGCTTAGGAAGTCAGTGGGAGAATTTTTTTTGTAAATTAGAACATTTAAATGAAAATCAAATATCGATCCAACTCCCATCAGGATCAAATGGGAGTGGAACTGTGTTTGAATATCCAGTGGGAAATTGTATTAATCAAATAAAATGTGAGACGTGTTTAATTGCTTTTGATTAGATTTGGTAACAAATCTTTCTTCTCATGCACAATATCTGCAAAACGCAGCCTACTGCAGATAGTGGAAGGTAATCATTCTTATCCAAAAAATCTTTATTTAAAATAAATAAAAATCTATGCAGTGTCGTAATTACGCATGTTGATTTTTTGTAGCATTTCTCTTTTGCAGTGGACCTTTTCTGTGTGTCTCAGCTGTGAGCCATGGAACTACAATGAAAATCTGACGAGTTGTCTTAGGTAGAGCATGTTTGCTGGTGGATTAGTCATGACGAGGTAGTGTAAGAGTGTTAGAAACTGAAGGAGTTTTGAAATGAGATTTGCACTAAAAAAATATTACTTTTTGTTTTATTCTTTGGCATTTGGTTTATTTAGTTGATATAATAAAAGAAAAATACCTGTTTTATAGCATTTAATCTTAAAAACAATGTAAAGCTTATGGATAAAATTATATTCCCAGATAAAGTAGATGAGACAAGAATTTATTCATCCCGACACCGTACATCTGGATGGAGTTCTCCTCAAGTGGAAACCACTCTGTGCAGCTGGGGATGGTTGCACATCGACAGCCTAAAGATCCATGAAGTTACAGAGCAACTCGGTAATCTTAACACATCATATCTTCATGTAGCTCACTTTGTGCACCAAGACATTATTATGCTGGTTCAGCTTTAGTCTTTTTAGTACCAGTGAAGGGAATTTTGTGAAGTTACACGTAAATTTTGTGTAGCAACAGTTTGATTAGCAAACACACATGGGTTTGATGGTCAGGTGTACACACAGTGTACTTAAGGACCCATGGGGCATTTAAAATAAAAGAAACAAATTAATTACACTTTGAAATATTTACTTTGAACTGATCCCAATGAACTGACTCAGCGAAAGGCTATTTTAGCCCTTTATATGCTTTGATTCTCACTACTAATAGTTTAAAAAGGTTTTTATTTATTATTTTTTTTTTTTAAATGAACAAGCATAGGGGGGGAGCAAGCTTTATTTTATGTTGTGTACCACACAATGTGAGTGCTTGTAATGTCTTTGTAAAGTCCAGAGTTACCTAGCAACTAAAATCTGATTAATTGATAAGTGCAATCCTAAGAGGTTACACAATATTATCCCCTTACAGTCTTTAACAAGCTACAAGATAAGCTAAAAACAACACAATGGTTGCAGTCCAGAGGATTACATGTTCAATAATAAATGAGATTTCGGACACAAATGTTCAGAGCAGTTGTTTTACCTTAAGCATTGCGTTGTCCTTCTGGTTCATTAATGCTAAATGAACTGATTCTCTACTATACTGTGTCACATTAAAGTTTGTTATTTGAAATGGCAGAGGAACAAAATGTCCCAGCTCTTGACCACAAGTGCTAATGTTTTGCTAATGTTAGCAATACTTGTTCCTGAAAGAAACCTCTAAGCTGTCCGCTAATGGTAGCTAGCTAACACAACTATGGGGTAGCATTACAAAGGAACTACTGTATGGCTGCTTGTTGAAGATGTTTTCAGGCAGTTATTATCAGTAGACATGAAAAGAAATCTTTTTAATGAATCATAGACACATTAGCATTGAGGTCGAACATTGGCATAAAAGTTAACGATTTGATGCATCGATTTAAAAAAGTGGGGGGGAGTGGTGGCTCCAGCGGTTAAGGCGCTGGGTTACCAATCGGAAGGTCGGGGGTTCAAGCCCCGGTATCGCCAAGCTGCCACTCTTGGGCCCTTGAGCAAGGCCCTTAACCCTCTATGCTCCAGGGGACCCTTACGAGAAAAATAAATCAAGGACCGTGACGTCGGAGCGACGTGGGGCCGCCTTCCCGTAGGCTCACCACCTGCAGGAGGGACCGTAAGGGACCGGTACTGAGAGGATTGGGCAGCAGTCGAAGGCGGGGGCCTTGACAGCCCGATCCCTGGACACGGAGAAGTGTCTGGGGAATCTGCTTAGACTGCTGCCCCCGCGACCCGAATTACGGATAAGCGGGAGAAGATAGAAAAAAATGGATTGAAATGATTTTAAAAAGTGTGCACCATATACAACATGGTATTTGTATTGCAATGCATCATTTTTTAAATGATTGCATCGGTAAATATAATTATTAGTAGATGCTGTATACTTTTGTTATTTAGAAAATGTCCAATAATTTGTGACCCATATTTGATATGTAGATCAATTTTTTCCAGCTAAAATGTTTCTAAAGGACTTCTGCTACATGAATATGACATATCACAAAAATCACTTAAAGACTGTGAAAAGCTACAGCTTTAAAATGCTGAATAAAAGGTGACGGTTTGAAATGGAGTTGTGAATAAGATGTAAAGGATCTTTTCAGGCATCATCTAAATTGAGAACATGGAGAGTAACTGGATTACCCTGGTTACATGGTTCTTGCCTTGCTTGTGAATAGTGAAATAATAAATAAAAGTGTCATGAGGCAAGACTTTACAAACCACACTGAGACTGAAAAGAGTGTGAGAGAACAGGTAGCATCAATTTCAGCTTCTGAATTTTCTGAATTTATCAATCTAGAAGCCAGGAAATGTTATATCAGTACTAATAAATAGGTTTAAATATAGAAATGTCACATATTTTACTTACAGAAGTCTGTTAAATGTTTGGAAATTCCAGGAAGTCTTTTATAGTTTTTTTGAGAAACACATGCATGTTCTTTTCAATTCTATGCAACAAACTAGGTAATGTAACAGTATGAAGGTTTACTTTGACCAAACAAATATATACGTGTACAGAGGTTCCACTTTATTTTCGTTGAAAACAAATCCTCCCCTAGCATATAATAATAACATAATAACAGCCTAGAACACTTTTGGCATATGTACAATTAATTTATTTCAATATTCAGCTCAAATACATTGCCAAAGTTGTTCTACAGTAATTCGAGATTTCTTGCGATCCAGTTCATCCCAGAGCAGTTTTATAAGATTTAGGTGTGGTGACTGAGCAGGCCATTCCATGATAGATATCACTCCAGCCCACTGTTTGCTTTTTAAATAATGTGTACAGAGCTTGGACGGATTCTTTGTGTCATTGTCTTGTTGTATGATGCAGTTCTTTCCAATTATGCCATGTTGGTTCAGTATTTCTTTTATTATTTAACCTATATTTAAACAATGTGTATACCGTAAACTAGCATGTTCTCCAAATATAAACAGAAACTTGTGAAATGGAAAACTTACTTGTTATTGGTATTACAAATAAATACCAATAAAAGGCCTTTTTATCTTACACACTTACTGACGTTCAATAACTGTACTGTAGATCTGGAGCTTGTCACAGGACATAACAGTCTATAACAGACCACCAAACACACACTCGTAGAATAGAAGTACCGTAATTTCTGGACTATAAAGCGCACCCATGAGTTTAATACTAAACATAAATAAGCAACACCTGTCTACACTGAAACTAATGAACTTTACACAGGCTTTAACGAAAGACAGTGTCTGTAACACAGTGTAACATGTGAAATATGTTGTGGCTCCTTAAGGAGCATAGCGGTATTTTGGGAATAGCCTGCCGCCGCATTTTCCCGGTATTACTGCATGTGTGCAAGACCGAGGAATATGTCCTTATTATTTTCTGATGCTTTTTTCTAAGTTTCTTTGACTAACCCGTAACGCTGTTGCCAAGAATAATAAAAAAGCACGCGTTTAGGAAACCTGTTAGTGAGCTCTCCCTTCACCCAGACTCACCGCGCTACAACGGCTTGTGTCTAAACAGTAGCCTATCAAGAAAGTCATTGTTTACTGTCTTCCTCCTTCCTTTCACAACTATTTCTCTCGAGAGTTTATCTTTTGGCATCGCCGCGCGTTTAAAAAAAAAAACGTGTTTTCTCCCGATGCCGTGCAGCTCAGAACACAGGTGAGGTGTGTTTTTTCGTTTCCGTTTGGAAATTTCATTGGTCTAATGTTATGTCGCTCAGTTTTTTGGCTTGAAGTTTGTAAAAACGGGAAAAACCCAGGAAAAATCCATAAATAAGCCGCTTCGTTGTTTTAGCCGCGGGGTTCAAAACGTGGGAAAAAGTAGCGGCTTATAGTCCGAAAAATACGGTACTTACATGCATGTACTTATACAAATTCTTCACTTCTTTTACAGAGCTGGAGGGATTCATTTATTTGTGGTCAGGCTGGTTGCATTGGATGTGTTTGATTAACTAAAATTAAGCAGTTCATACGGGTCATTTGTTTGGACTATGCTTTAATAAAAATAAGATTTTTCACAGGTTTTATGTCCTCATTTTTAAGCGACTCTGCTGTAAACCGGCATTAAATGTATATTTTATACATTGGGATACAAGTGCTGGGGGTGTCAATGCTTTTTTAGGGGTGGCACTTGCCACCTTGTGCCACCCCAGTAGATCCACCCTTTATTTGTCACATATAAATTACAGCACAATGAAATTCTTTTTTCGCACATCACTGCTTGCTCAGAAGCTGGGGTCAGAGCGCAGAGTCGGCCATGATACGGAGCCCATGGAGCACAGAGGGTTAATGCCTTTGCTCAGGGGTCCAAGAGTGGCAGCTTGTCTTGGGCTTGAACCCCTGACCTTCTGATCCCAGAACCTTCACCCCTGGGCTACCACTGCCCTCTTACTTAGGTTCCCCTGCACCTAAGTAAGGAATGTCAGTTCTTTCTGGGTATCACTATACCTAAATTTGTACTGGTTTCAAAGTATTAAGGATGGCATTAATGTGGTGTCATTTTTCTTTCTGATGCAGTGATTCACGATGCTGACAGACAGGGAGCATGAAACTCCCGAGCGAATGTTGTGTAAGCAAACCGATGTGCAACGCTTTATATAAACCTTGCTGCAGATAATATTTACACAGTGACCGGATTCAGAGTGCTGCGGGTTTGTGAATCTGGCAATGAGGAGAAATGTCCATAATCCGCTCTGACATTTGTAATAAATCTGCGATTGTGATGACAGAGGTCAACTCTGTTTTTCTACAATCACAACACCATATTTAGCACATGTCTCACACATGCACATTCATCCTTTAATCACACCAGTAGCCAAAATGTACCATGTAATTAAAAAAAAACAACAACAACATGCATACTGATTAAGCCAGGAGAAGGTTGGTATAGAAATGGCTGTGGTTGTCATGCCACTGTGCACAATGTGGAATAATTGAAATTCTCCCTGAGTTTCGATTTACATATTCACTCATGGGAGGCCTGTGCTTTGCTTTTTCATTGCAGATGGGATGGGACTCAGGCCAGACAACAGATTGAGATGTTTGTAAAGCTGATAGATAGTGTCCCAAACTAAGAAATAATTGTGATGCCATGGAAAAACAGACTGCTGTGTCAATTAAATTGCAAGATACACTGAAGTATTGGGACACCCAACTTCTCCAGCCACATGTGGTTTGTCCTTTTACTGTTACTGCAAGGTTGAAGTAGACAATTGTTCAGGATGTCTTTAAATGCATTACATTTGCACTTTATTTAACTAGTAGGGCCAAACCAGTTTCAGCAGGACAATGCTCCTGTTCACAAAGCCAGTTCCATGAACATATGATTTACATGGTTTGGAGTGGAAAAGCTCCTGCTACAGAGCACTTCAACCGTATTGAACACTTTTGGGACGAACTGGAACGCTGACTGCACCCCAGGACTTTACTATCACCATTGTGGCTGAAAGAGCACAAATTTCCACAAGCACACTCCAAAATCTAGTGGTTATTAGATTATACTATTATACTTTGATAAATGTGGAATAGGATGTTTAAAAAATGGATGTACAAATCTTCTGTTCAAGTGTCCACAAATCTTTAACTATATAGTGTTTAATGTACATGAGTGTGTAGTGCATCAAAACAATTCATCTATGTATATTTTGTAAATAAATAAATCCACTACAATGAATTATGCAGGTCAGTATAAAAAATAAATGACTAGTATGCCAATATATAAAATTAACAGAAACATTGACCTTTTTAATCATCAGAGCTCATTTTAGGAAGGAAGTGTTTCGCATCAGGCAAAATGAAAGCAAATTCAGTATGCACTATGGACTAGTGGATGGATCCTAATGTATCAATAATTTCAATATCCAAAAGATCAAACCTCTCATTACAATATCGAGCCTAAACAAGTGAAATTTACTAAATGTGAATATGAGCTTCTTTTTCTTCTGCTGTTCCTCCGCTCATTGTACAAACAAGTCATCAATCTGACTTTATTTATTAGACATATATCTTGGAAATGTTGCTTTATAAGTAGTTTCTGAAAGAAATTTTTCCAAATAAGTCAAAGAAGAGACAGGCTCCAGTTGTGGCAGTATGGTGTAGCTGGGATTTGAACTCTTATTCTTTTTGAGCCAGAATCCAATGCTTTAATTATTAAGCTACCACCTCCACAGTCAACAGTCTCTTGTTCCTTAACTAGAAACGTATAAGGTTGGAAGGAAGGTAATTTGTCTGAATAGTAAAGCCTTTAATAAATATTTAATAATTTATTATTGAAAATGGAACAGAAGAAAAGTCTGTCCCATTATTAATATTTAACACTTTTTTATTTATGCATCTATGCACTTGTGTTTGCTCTAGCTCTGATTCTCTGCTGTCATTTATAGGTGGAGTCACCTGTCAATCAAAATTACATGGTGGCTGGAAAGAAGAGGACCAATGAAGAGCAAAAACCTGACCAGAGGAGTCAGAACCGAAGGTTTAAAAGCAGTAACCTAAAACCCTGTCCTGGAGAAAGTAGCAGGAGAGAGAGAAGAGTTGCTAGTTTTGCTAGTTTTGCTGTCATACTAGCATACTTGGTTTGAGAACAGGTACAAATGTGCGTGAAGCTACGTTCCACCATGTAGGTCTCATCATTGTTTAGACACCCTAGGTTAGAGGGCAGGTGCAACCCATTGTATATTTTTGAATCACAAAGCCTTGTGTAGTCAGATAGATTGTTGCTATTCGTTAGTTAAGTAAACTTTTATGTTCATTTCTAATCTAGTCCTCCTGTCATCCTTAAACTGTGTGTTCTACCATTCTTTGTGTCAACCACCTTTACACTTGACCATTAAATCAATAACCACTCCAACCTCTTGTTGTTATTGTTTCTACTCACCCATAGACCTAGTCAAGGTGGGAATCTAACACTTTCTCTTCTTAGCCCTGTCTGTGCCGTGCTGTACTTCTCAGGGATATGCTGAGGGAGACTCTGGGTTACTGTATGCTTCCTATTAGCCACTGCACTTTCAGGTTTTATTTCACATGTCTGCCTGCACCTTAATCACCTTATCTATCAATTAGAACTTGTGTTTAGTCTCACACATTCAGGAATGAATATTGTTCATGCTCAGGGTATTATTTCTATATTAGTTTGTGGTTTGTTGGTTTTTTTTTATATTATTGATTAATGTTTGCAATTTTTTTAATAAAATAGCTGTACTTGCATCTGCCCCCAGTTAATTACATAACAACATTCAGTTTCTAAAGCTGGTTAACAGCAAATAATAAGATAGCGGATGCCAAGAACAAAACAATAATAATAGAATAATAAGAAGAATGTATTATGAATGTCAAGGTAGCTTAGCCATGCTATCTCATTTACAACAACCATCCTTGTTCAGATGTGTAGAGCTCTCTACATACAGCACATCACTCAATGTAAAATTCAGACACTTCAGTATAATAGTATACATTCGAACATGCTCCATAATAACCAGGGGTCTTCAGTTCCTTTTCAGGGTTTTCCCAATCTGTATTATATCTTACAGACTGGTCAAAAATACATCAAAATAGCGAATACATGAAAGAACATGTCTGTGTGCCTGGCCAGTCCGACTCTATTTATAGACTCTGACACATTATTTTCAGAGGGAGGCTGGAGCTTACCTGTCCTCCTGCCGCAGATGTGAGCACCTCTGTATCACATTTCATGGCATTCTTTCCATAGACGGCGTGGGCAGGTGACTTTGGGAGCACTTGATGAGCAGATTTGCATTTTTATAGTGGTGGTAATAAGCACTTTCATTATTTTAATGACCTAAAGTACCTTTCAAAAAAACGTCACTGATAAAAAAATTATTCTCACTTGTAGTTACCTGTGATTCAGGTCTGTGCTTTGACTAGACATGTAGGGACATTATTATTTACAGATTGTAGATTTAGTCAAGACAACATGATTTATACAAGAAAACATAAGCATATGAGTTACCAATTTGTTACGCTAATTTATTTATTTATTACACAAGTGAGTAATGAGGAACCCACAAAACAGATTGCTGCTACAAGATCATTGTTAAAAAAAATCAGAGGTGGACAAGTAAGTAAACCTTACGAATGATGTCCTCGCTGTTGCATACGTATTTGTTCAAAGAAAGAAAATAAACGACACTTTTCATCAGCTTCTCATTTGCTTTATTTAAAGTTAATAGTCATGTGTCACACCGCAGTGCTGTAAATATAAAACCTGCTGCACTACACACATTGTCTGTGACATGATCTGTCCGGTGGTATTTCCTCCCTTCGTTTTCATTGGCTACATTTAACTAGCTGACTAGTGTTTTGCACAATATTACATAATGCTAGTTAGTATTTCTCAACCTGCAAACTAGAGATTCTGTTTGTATGATGATAACTTGTTCTCTGTGCTATAGTTCTGGAAATGCAACTTTTGTAAAAGATCTTTTGGTAGTTATCCACCAAACAGCTTCTATAACAATTACATGTCCATTTGTGTGTCTCAGTGCAGAGTGCCTTGAGTGCAGCCCATAAAGCCTGTACCTGTTTATTTCCTTCCATCTCAAAACAACAAAACACACACACACACACACACACACACACACACACACACATATACATACATATATGTGTGTGTGTGTGTGTGTGTGTGTGTGTGTGTGTGTGTGTGTGTGTGTATGTGTGTGTGTGTTTTGTTGTTTTGAGATGGAAGGAAATAAACAGGTCTATAAGTCTATATGCAAATAGCTATGAGTTATAGCAAAGGTAAAACACCGATATTTGAAAACAGCACTTTCTGTTTCTTTAAACAAGTAGGGATTCCTTGGATCTTTAAATAAAACAGAAAGTGCCGTTTTAGTGTAAAAATATTTGCCAATTTGAAATCTTTAACAAGGTCAACTAAGCCAAAGGAAAACAGACTGGCTTTAAATTCTGTACTGTAGGTCTGGGTGGAACAGGGAGACACTAGAGACATGTACAAAGGGCAAGGTGTACATTTGCAAAACACACACACACTGAGTTTAAATCTGTGCCCTTGTGGGGTGTATTAATGCTTGTACATGAATTAAACATGACTTATTTATCATTCGCAATAAAACTCTGTTTGCATACCTGAGCTACTGACGTTCTGAGAATGAATACATTTAATTGTGATGAAAAACCCATTTTTGTTTGCATTGTTCAAGATACTATTTGTACCACCATCATCATGATCTTCATTGCACATGATATACAGTACAAGAAAGATTTATTCAGAAATAATTCCTAAAATAACCAAGCAAGCAAATATTAACAACATAATGTGTGTGTGTGTGTGTGTGTGTGTGTGTGTGTGTGTGTGTGTGTGTGTGTGTGTGTGTGTGTGTGTGTGTATTATGCTGTTGGTAAAAGAGATACATAAATAACATGAATGGAATGTATTGTTTTCCAAAGTAAACGATGTGGCAGCTCCACCAGAGCCATGAGCTCTGAAAGAAATAACAAAAAATCCAACATCACCGAAGGGTTCATTTGTGTTCCCATGATAGGCGAAGCTTTGATAAGGACAGGATAGATAACCTAATAGGGAGAAAAGTTTACATGGTGTCCGGGCTGAGCTCCAGATTTTCACTGTTATAAGCTCCTTTGTTGGTGATGGTTCGTTGGTGAAATGCTTCTCATTCTCAACATCACCATTCCTTTCAGCTGCTGTCACGACTTCAAGGGTAGAGTTTGGCAGGAGCTGTTGGAAAAGGATGTTTTGATCTGAACGTAAACACGGTTTAAATCCAGACATGTAAATTAAGGCTGTGTGCAGTTTTTCCAGTAAGACGAACAACAGAAACATACTTAACGCGGCTTAAATTTTTTATTCAATACGACCAACAGGAAAATACATTGTATTTAAGTTACAAACACTTTCAAGGATGGCAAAGTATACTGTACATAGAATAGAGTGGTTATTAAAGATAATGTAATAAACAGATAATAAATTTAACAACATTTACCACAATAAAAAAACCTTAAGATTTATTCAATATTTCTACAAGAATCTGACCCAAAACCTCATCAAATTTATGAGTATAGAAAGTAAACCCAGTCAGACATATAAGACAAAAATATAATACATGGTCATCAATATTTAGTGAAACTTACCAATATCTATGAGTGGCAAAACTGTGTAAACCTCTAGGAATGATTTTAAAATTCAAATTGGAGTCTATTAATTGGATGTTATGAAAAGAAAAGAAAAGAAAAGAAAAGAAAAGAAAAGAAAAGAAAAGGAAAGAAAATCTTTACACTTGTCATACTGTATGTACTTTACAGCGAAGGGAAATTCTTTCTTTGCATATCGCAATATGTCCAAAATGTGAAAGTGCATCATGGCAAGAACAAAAAGAGATTTCTGAGGACCCCCAAAAAGGAGTTGTTGGTTATCAAGCAGAAAATAAATTACACTTTGGACTCCACAACTCCATGTTCAGACAGATTGCAAATAATTTTTCATTGGTTTATGTATACTTTTTTCATTATTGATTTATTTATTGATTTATTTATTGATTTATTATTTCAATTAAAACAACAACATTCCTACAAACCAAATGCAATAAAAATTATCATGGTTATATGCATGACCCACTGCCAATTATCACAGATTGAAAATACGCTATTAAACAGGTAATGCTGACGTTTTTGGTTCCTGTGAAAATTCAGTACTTATTGAAAATTCTGCTTGATGTCTACAAAAGACTCATGCTTTAATGCATTAGCTTCTTCTTCTTCTTCTTCTTCTTCTTCTTCTTCTTCTTCTTCTTCTTTTGGCTGCTTCCATTAGGGGGCGCCACAGCGGATCATCCGTCTCCACAATACTCTGTCCTCTACATCTGCCTCTTTCAACCCAACTACATGAATGTCTTCCTTTACCACATCCATGAACCTCCTCCTTGGTTTTTCCTTTTTCCTCATTCCTGTTGGCTCCATCCTCAGCGTTCTCCCATGTCCCTCCTCTGCACATGTCCAAACCATCTTAATCTTGCTTTCCTCACCTTGTCTCCAAAACGTCCTACATGCGCTGTCCCTCTAATAAACTAATTTCTAATCCTGTCCATCGTCATCACTCCCAACGAAAACCTCAATGTCTTTTACTCAATGCCACTGTCTCTAAACCATACAACATCGCAGGTCTCACCGCAGTCCTATAAACTTTTCCTTTCATTCTTGCAGATACTCTACTATCACAAATCAAGTCAAGTCAAGTCAAGTCAAGTTTATTTGTATAGCGCTTTTCACAACAGACATTGTCTAAAAGCAGCTTTACAGAAAACAACAGTGAAGGTGAATGGTGTGCGTTTGTCCCTGATGAGCAAGCCGTGGCGACAGTGGCAAGGAAAAACTCCCTTAGATGATATGAGGAAGAAACCTTGAGAGAAACCAGACTCAAAGGGGAACCCATCCTCATATGGGTGACATCAAGAGTTTGATCATAAATCTTTCAACAATACAGAACAATTTGTGATCATCATAGATACAGCATCAGCTTCTCCATGCCAGGGCCTTTAAACACTCGGCATCTACTTCTCCATGATCATCCATAGGTCCATAATCTTCACGAGGTGGGAATCACTCCTGTCACTCTTCTCCACCCACTCCACCCTGCCTGCACTCCTTTCTTCACTTCTCTAACACACTCTCCATTACTTTGCACTGTTGACCCCAGGTACCTGAACTCCTCCACCTTCTCCACCTCTTCTCCCTGCAACCGCACCACTCCACTGCCCTCCCTCTCATTCACACATGTTCTCTGTCTTACTCCTACTGACTCTCATTCCCCTTCTCTCCAGCGCATATCTCCACCTCTCCAGGCTCTTCTCAACCTGCTCCCTACTCTCACCATAAATCATAATATCATCGGCAAACATCATAGTCCATGAAGACTCCTGTCTGACCTCGTCAGTTCACCTGTTTATCACCACTGCAAACAGGAAAGGGCTCAGAGCCGAACCTGATGCAGTCCAACCTCCACCTTGATCCAGTCTGTCGTTCCTACTGCACACTACACTGCTGTCACACTGTCCTCATACATATCCTGCATCACCCTCACATACTTCTCTGATACACTGATAAACTGTTGGGTTGGTTTTAATTTCACCTCTTTTATCTTTATTTATTCATATTTTTAGTAAAAATGGTTAAAGAGGAAAGCGTTCTGCATTAATCACGAGTTAAAAAAAAAAAATTACACATTTATTCACAACATGCATTCTTTACTCAGATATAGATTTTATAATTTATATATAAATATATACCATATATATATATAAATATATACCATATATATATATATATATATATATATATATATATATATAGTATATATTTATATTATTCTTGGTGTCTGGTGGCTCTCAAAGTGTGTATATATATATATATATATATATATATATATATACATATATATATATATATATATATATATATATATATATATATATATATATATATATATATATATATATATATACACACTTTGAGAGCCACCAGACACCAAGAAGTGTGAGAATGTTCAACACGACCAACCCCCAACCAGTTGTGAGACTATTTTTAGCATCTAAATTTATCTTGTTTACCGCATGCTGGCAGCACTCGTAATTATAGCTTCTGTCCAGCTGGGTTTTAAGTGGGTGCTTAAAGAAAATGCAGACAACACAGGACTGACTGTCACAACATTTGCACATCGCAGCATTGCTACAACCAGCAAAGAGGTTGTAATTTCCATGTTGGAAAAGCTGAGCTCTAAATTCGTTTTTAAACAAGCATGCTGTAGACAACATTGCAGTTCATTTTTAACAATCTTGTTATTACATACTGCCTGCCCAGTCTCAAGGCATTTCTTGATATAGTCACGAAATGCAATCTATTGATTTGTGTTCATAGACATAAATTTCCCTCTTTTTCTATGACTTTCTATCTAATGTACAGTATATCAGTCGCAAGTATTTTTGGTGCCTCCACCAAAGTCTTCTTTCTGCCACTGGATATCACAGACGAGATATTGTTTATTTCTCATTTTTTTATAGATTTTTTTTCAAGCACTATTACTCAACATTTAAGCAGGAGATTTTATCCTTGTTTTTATTGCTTTACTGTATATTCAGTAATCTACTCCCTATTATAAACCATTGTCAGTGGTTCCTTCCAGTCAAAATACAGTAAATATATTCTCCTGGAGACTGCGTTAATGAGAGACATACACATTTATTACAGTATAACCCTTACTCTAACACTAATCGTATATTGTTTTGTGCATCATCCATTGATAAATTGGGGGAAAAGATCACCATTGGCACTTTTGTCAGCATTTCCCATGATCCTCATCCAGACGGAGGCAGTAGTGCTGAGTGACACTAAAAAGAGGGAAATGCGTGTCTATGAACACAAATCAATAGATTTAAGTTTTTGACTGTATCAGGAAATGCTGTGAGACTGTGTTGAAATTGCAGGTAATTAATGCCATGACAAAAGCAGAAGTAAAATCATGAAAAAACTAAAATTTAAGACAAAAAGGCTGCTAGTTTAACACTGTCTGTCCTAACATACTTTTATATTCATGAAATAATAAGTATAGAGTCAGGTAATATATTATGTAGTTTTACATTACTGGTAAATCTTTTATTTAGATTAGTCAGATGTTGATACATTTTCTATACCAGCAAGTGAATCTGGCATTAGTTCTGTCGACAAGGCGAATCACACGGATATATTAATGCACTCCTTCTAACTTGTTAGTCTGATATGATTATATAAAGTTTATGTTAAAAGTTGTGGTAAAAATAAATGTAAAATTTGATCTACCTGTATAAAAAATACAAATAGGTAGAGTCAGAAGTATGGTGGTCAGGATAAAAGAATTTGAGCTTTGTGGTTTTTCATGACAAGCTGCATTTGTTATTTATTAACATCAAGAGAGAAGAAATGTGTATACAGTATCTGCTATAATGTAAATGACAGAACATTTTTGCGAACGTTCAGAGTATTAATTCACAATAGCACCTCTTCCACAGTCCGGGACTGGGTCATGACTCTGGTCTACAGTGTTTGGTCATGAAACTTGTAAATTGCAGGTAACACTTTTACGTAAAATCAAAAGATGTAAAAACCTAAATGTTGTTGTTTTTTAGTCAATTAGGAGTTGTTGGTTTTTTTTTTTGTCTATTTAACTTTAAGTGAGAAAAAAGAAAACTAATACTACCACCTACTACAGTATATTGTAAATGATAACAGGAACTACAGCAATAAATATAACTATAAATATATTAAAAAAAATTATATCTTAATGTTGTCTATTTTTCTATTACTATTCCTAAGGTGTTTTGTTTTTTAGAATGAGTTCAACATCCATGCCTATAAACTGTAAATGTTCACTAGCATTTACTAGCAGTAAATGACTTGCAGTGACAAACATGCAATTTCCTTATCTGGTGAAGTTATAGATGCTTAAAATCCTTTGAGTGGAAAAAACAAACAACCAAATAAGATTTTATCAAGATTGTCTCTGGTGTGGGAGGAAAGACATTTTCCATGGAATGGGATGGAAAGACTTGATTTCTATTTTCTATGAGAGTCCATTTACAGGGAGAAAAAAGATTGTTTTCTCAATGTTTTTGAGAGACAAATGCATTTGCAGATGTTACACTCATTTTATTGAATAACATGAATAACAGCTTTACACAAAACTGGC
This sequence comes from Silurus aristotelis, assembly GCF_946808225.1. Lineage (NCBI taxonomy): Eukaryota > Metazoa > Chordata > Actinopteri > Siluriformes > Siluridae > Silurus > Silurus aristotelis. The sequence continues at coordinate 5,827,909 of NC_139581.1, forward strand.
ATCGGGAAAGTTTGTTTCTTCAAACATTTGGCTAAAATATATTGCCATGCCTCTTGTAAAATTTGCCAAAGATGTTTTTCACTAGTTAGCAGAGGTGGCAAAAGTACACACATCCATTACTTAAGTAGAAGTACAGATACTCATGTTTTAAAATACTCGGGTAAAAGTTAAAGTACTGGTTATACCTTTTTACTTAAGTGAAAGTAAAGAAGTCTTGGCTCTGACATGTACTTAAGTAAAAAGTAGTTATTACTTCTACATGTTTTAGCTGTTAACTGGACCTCACATCATATTAATATTAGATAGATAGATAGATAGATAGATAGATAGATAGATAGATAGATAGATAGATAGATAGATAGACAGACAGACAGACAGACAGACAGACAGACAGACAGACAGACAGACAGACAGACAGACAGACAGACAGATAGATAGATAGATAGATAGATAGATAGATAGATAGATAGATAGATAGATAGAAATAACGTTATTGTCATTGCATAGTACAGGTACACAGCAACGAAATGCAGTTTGGCATCTACCAGAAGTGCAAAAAGTAGCAATCGTGCAAATAGTGCAGATAAATATGTATCATATGTACAGCATGTGATATATATGTAAGCATATGTACAGTGATTAAATATAAAGGCTATAACAGTGCAGAGATGTGTGGACATCATTAAGAGCCTTTGCTATGTTTCCACACGGACAGTTAATGAGGTGATACCGGAGAAAGTGCACCTCTTCACATCCACAATTTGAATGATGTATTGTTTTTATCTGTACGATCAATAAAGACAGTCATTTAGGTTCGTTTCGCCATTATGAGGGAAAAACCCACAAAACGCCACCCAGAGGGTAAATTGTGTAAAACATGGCGGATTTGGTGTTTGATTTGAGACTTGGGGCAGAAATAAAACAAAAGTTTTCTGTTTAAAATAATTTTTATCTGGAGTTTATTTATTTATTTTATATCTAAGTAAAGAAAGGACGTCGTTAATAAGTGTATGGTATGCTGGAGGTTTTAATTTCGCATCTTTTATATTTAGTTATTTATTTATGTAATTACATTTTTTTATAAAAATGTTAAAAACAGAAATGCGCACTGAATTGATAGCGCGTTAATAACATTTAGTGCCGTTTACAATAATTTTAATTTTGACAGACAAATATATATATATATATATATATATATATATATATATATATATATATATATATATATATATATATATATATATTAATGCAAAACTAATTAAAAATGTTGTTACCGAATGAATGTTTTCAGACTGAAGATCCACATATAGAACACAAGCAGAGAAAAGATGATGATGATCATAAATGTGTCTGTTCTCAGTCATCACTGACTCCCTCTGTCTCATCCACGTTAACCCAAATTTCTTACTGCCGTTTGCCTGCTGATTCTTATCTTCGTAAAGATTGAGAGTCAGGACTTTATACACCAGCGGAGTGAAAAAGACGCGCAGTAACAGGAAATCGGTTGTTCGGCTGAAATCGGCGTGCAGTGAAAATAAAAATATATATTTCACCAAATCAATGGATTAAAACTAAAGTAACGAGCCGGTTTTAAAAATGTAAGAAGTAAAAAGTACAGATATTGGTGTAAAAATGTAATGAGTAAAAGTAAAAAGTTGTCTAAAAAATAAATAGTGGAGTAAAGTACTGATACCAGAAAAATCTATTTAAGTACAGTAACAAAGTATTTGTACTTCGTTACTTCCCACCTCTGGTAGTTAGCGATTTCTCTCTGACCTTGTGATCCAGTTCATCCCAGAGCAGTTTAACAGTATTTAGGTGCAGTGACTGGGCAGGCCATTCCATGATAGATATCACTCCAGCCAACTGTTTGTTCTCTAAATAACTCGGACGTACGCTTCAACTAACTGACTTGTTGTATGGTTGAAGTTGGTTCCAATGAGCTGCAGTTCAGACGAAATTGCATGGTGTTGAAGTATGGAATGGTGGCCATGTTGGTTCAGGATTCCTTTCACTTTCTGGAAAAAGTCTCCAACGTTCCTTGCTCCAAAACAACCTCAATCCATTAAGCTTCCACAAGCTACTGTTTAACTGTGGGAGTGAGGCAGTCTGATCACAACATCTTACCTGATATCTGTCTCACATAAGTTCTCCAGTTTGAACAAAAAGTGTCACATTTTGACTCCACAGAACCTCCTTCCACACATTCACTGTCTATTTCATGTGTTTTTTTACCTTTT
>NC_139581.1:5835148-5862648 GCF_946808225.1 Silurus aristotelis
TGCAACATTTATTAAAAAACAAAAATCTAATGTACATTTATCTTCAGTAAGAGATATATCTAGGTCACAGGGGAGTTCAAAGCCTGTCCCAAGAAAACAGAATACATGGAATGGACTTGCAGGATGTTGCATGACATCCTGCACACACACACACACACACACACACACACACACACACACACACACACACACACACACACACACACACACACTCTGTGGGGCTATGTACTGTAGAAACCCCAAATCCCCATACACCTGCCATGTGTTTGGGAGAGAGGTGTGGGAAACCAAGGAACTCTGAGGAAACCAACTTGTAAAGCAAAGCACAGACAATAATGTGTATGATTCAGAAAGCTATTAAATCTGCTTTTTCTCAAGAAGTTTAACAAAAAAAACAACAACAACAACAACAACAGCCTTTATGTACATTTATGGCATTTGGCAGACGGCTTTTTTAGAGTGACTTAGAATTATCTCATTATTACAACTAAACAGTTGCTCAAGGCCACAGTACTGATAGCATGGTGGGTTTATTTACTTTAATTTCACTAGATTTAAAAGTCAAATATCTTATTTTTTACTCAACTACATTTCGCAAAATCAGTCGTTCCTTTTTATTTATGAGTGGATAAAAAACTTAACTGGTCCAGCAAGCCACCATTTACAGTAGGGAGGAGCGCACGTTTTGTTTTAAGCTTGTTTTGATTGCCGCTTGGCAGTGGTGAATTTAGGCATAGTTGACATGTGCATCTTTCCGGGGTGGAGCGTGGGGCGTCTACACAAGAAAAAAAAGACATCATTGTTTTGTTTTGTTTTGTTTCTTTTTTTTTTTTTTTTTATCACTCATTTGCACGGTCATGTCAATTATCATATTGTGCCTTGACTGCTATGGTTTTATGTTTTTATAACATTATAATTTATAGTATGTAGTTTATAATTATGTGTGTAGGAACAAAACTATTTCAGCTTAACTAGTCTAGTCAGATTGTAGTTAAACAAGCACTTATTGATTTGGTTACCATTAATTGAGGTGATGTCATAACGTTTTTTTTGTGATTATACTGAATAGATCTTAGCACATCGAACTATTCGAATTCGTATTCAGAAATGAGAGTTTGATAAATTGTACACAATGACGTGTATTTAACTGTGCAATAAATGCATTTAGGGTGATATTTATGTATGAAAGGGAGCTTTCAGAAATGTCTCTAAATTTGCTCTGAGAATATGTCTCGTGATGGTGATGGTAGCTGAAGCAGATTTCCAAAACTTAAACTAATCAATGGGGGAGACGTTGGGTCATGGCGTGGTTTACTCGGGGCATTATTTAAGCTAGAACTGCTATTGCTCGTTGATGAGATCTACTTAGCACGAACAATCAGTTCATCATTTAATAGAACATTTTGAGAGGAATAAATGACGGAAGAAACTTCTGATTCTAACTTGCCACAACACCCGTGGTTTTATTTACACAGTTTTTTAAGTCGTTGAAAAATTAGTTTTGGGCTCATGATTATTTATTAGCTTTCAATCAGGGTTTGACTCATTAATATCATTCTATTAATAGATCAGTGAGAGCAACATTAGAGTCTTTTCACATAAACTGAGTTGATTAAGCAGAGAGTCTTGTGATAAAAATGACATTATAGCCATAATAAATCATAGTTCTTTGGACATTTAAGTACATCTGAGGCAAGAACCCATTGGACCACCATTGGAACTGGTTGAAAGTTTGACATGTGTTATTACATCGCCATCTAGTGGCCATGTATATAGAAGTACAAGTAGTAATACAAAACAAATCATGCACAAAAGGATGCATGTTGCCTCGGTGCATAAGAATATAATAACAGAAAAAGGGATAAAGTCTGACTATGTTTTTGTCATGATTTATATTAAGGATTCTTTGAATGACATATTTACTTTAAGAAGCTTTAATATAAAGGTGCATTTAAAAGGACGGATTAAAAAGAAAGATATGTCATTTTTTTTTTTAATGATGAACATGGGCATGGACAAGGAACTTTTCAGAACATCAACTGAAACGATAGCTTTTATATATATGAAAAAAAAAAACAGGCAAAGGTTTTGTTGTGTTGTTTGTTCCTTTTTTTAATAATGAAGTAATATCTGAAGCGCTCAGTGATTCTCCGCTGTTTGCGCTTAAGACATTGCGCCTCGGTGTGTCTAGTAGATCTTGTCCCACGCCGAACTCTTTTGCGTTGAGAGCAGGTCTCTACTTTACAGCATGCTGAAGCTCTGTATTTGCATATCCCAGAGCTTTTAGGAAGTTGGGGTCAGATTTTACAGCCCCCTGGAGCACAGAGGGTTAAGGGCCTTGCTCAGGGGCCCTAAGGGTGGTAGCTTGGCATTGCTGGGGCTTGATCCCCACACTTTTCAATCAATAACCCTAAGCCTTCACCACTGAGCTACCACTTACTCTGTGTAGGTAATCACCCTGTAATCAACTGACTTTATTCGGGCTTGTCGTGTTTTAGACCCACACTCACATCTGAAATCTGGCTAGTGTTTGCAAAAGCCATCATGTATCAATTAATGTGCAGATCTTAGATTTGATAAAGAATTTCAATTTGCATTACACAGAAATACCACAAAGGTTCATTGAAGAGATTGTTGTATATTAATATTTATGTCTCCTAATCAAGCGAAAATCCAACAAAGCAGATAAGCATACAGAATCATTAATAAAGGTTCTGTGGAGAACTTTCTCCAGAGCATCGTGCTGTTTTTCCCGGCTTGCTTTCTTCTCATGGTGTTTCCCTGTGCCATATCGTCAGCAGGAAAGCGAAACACTAAAACACTAAAGCACCTAATATGATATGATAACAATCGCAAGACCAGTCCGCCTTCTTTCTTTGCTTTAAGATACAATTCTGATGCTCACATACACATCATAGGTGCTTTCAGTGGTGAACAGGCATTAAAAAGGGCTGTCGATCAAATAAAATATTTTAAATATTACATGGTATGATTAGCTCATTGCAAAACAGATTGAATGTAGTATTCAAATACTCACGTATAATATAATCACATACATTATAGCAGCTATAAATGGTAATTTCTTTGTAAAACAAAAATCAAAAAATCAAAAAAAACAAAAGTAAAACAAAAAAACAGCTTGTCATGTGAAATGATAAACCATAGATATTTCAGAAAGCTATCATTTTTCTGTCTGTTACAAAATGCTGACACTGGAGACTGCTTTCACAGGAAACTCCTCCTCAGAAAACACAACTTCACCAAATCCAAAAAAGTACATGCAATTTTCCCCAAAAATCTGTGTATGTGAAGCCTCCTGCAAGGTATTGTGTAGGTTTTTGTTATATAAATAGAAAATTAACACAAATAAACTTATCCTCATAAATCTAGAAAATAACTCAACAGCTTCTAATTCAGAATATACTAATCATCACATATGTTTTCTTTCATATTCACTCGAAAGTAAATACACCCCTAAGGTTTATATTCTGCTTTCCTCAGTTGTGATTCACCAGTTGCTTTAAATACATAAAAATACATAATATTTCTGAGTGTTCACACCTCAGATGCAGGATGGAAGGCTACATGCTGCGTTACCATAGAGACATTCAGAAAAGTAGTTAGGAGAAGAAAAGTTAAAAAGTCACATCCAAAAAAAGACAGATAAGAGGTTGAAGTCCAGAGAATGCACTTACCATGTTTCAGTCTTCATCCGCTGAGAGACAAAGCCTGAGTATTCGACGTTCCCGTTTTTTGTTTTTGATGAACGACAGCATTTAGTGTCAAATCCGAAGTAAGATGTAAAAGTGAAATATAACTTTGACATTTCAATCTTTATTATCTGTCAAACTTGGAGTTTTAAAGTTTTTATTGCCGTGTGTTAAATATGAGATTTACTCTGACCAGCCAGACCATTAAAAGCGTTGACAGGTGATGTGAATAGCGTCGATTATCTCGTTAAAATGGTACCTGTCAAGGGGTGGGATATATGAGGCAGCAAGTGAACAGGCAGTTCTCATAGTTGATGTGTTGGAAGTAGAAAAAAATAGGCAAGAACTTGAGCACTTTGACAAGGGCCAAATTGTGATAGCAGAGGACTGGGTCAGAGCATCTCTGAAACAAGTTTATGAGTTGATCCCATTGTGCAATAGTTAGTGGATGGTTTGTTTGAATAATGGTTTTTGATTGGCTGGAAGGTGTGCGTTAAAACAGTTGCATGCACATGTATTTCCATCCAGTTTAATTACTGTTCTTAATAAAGCTGCTGCCTGTAAACAATTGTATCCATAGTGACATATTTACGGTTTACATTACATTCTACAGTTTATATTAGTATGAGAGCTCCTGCATAGTTCCAGGCAATTCACACACATACAATCTCTCTTTTTATCTGTTCAGTTACATTTTGTTCTGCAAACAGCTTTAATTCCATTTTAATGCACTCTGCTGCACGCCAGGTGGTTCTTTAATTACATTTTATTTCTAGAGCAATTTTAACAATAGACAATGTCTTAAAGCAGCTTTACAAAGATGAAGTTGTATAAAAGAGTGTATAAGTTTAGTGCCCAGAAGTTTTTTTTTTCCTTATAATTGCTTATATAGTTTATCCCTAATGAGCGAACCAGTGGTTGACTGTGGCAAGGAAAAACTCCCTGAGATGGCATAAGGAAGAAAATTTAAGACGAAAAAGACACAAAAGGGACCGCATTCTCATTTGGATGTCCTTTACACTCATGTAGGGCATCAAATCCATGTACAGTCATCCCCTGTTTATCGTGGTGGTTACTTTCCAAAACAGCCCTCGATAAACGAAAAAAAAGGCCCCACCACAAAAATGCAATTTTATGTATACAGTACTGTACTGTATTAACATTTTACTTCATTTTATAATGAATAATTATATGTAAATTAATACATTTCATTATTTCAACATAAAACTTCATAAAAACAATACCCTATACATTTTTTGGTCTATTATGCTATCCGCGAAAAACCGTGAAAATCAGCCAAACAAATTAGTTATGTGGCAAATGCAATTCCGCAATAAAGGGGCCAAGCCAAGAATTATCTTTACTTATTGACTTTGCAATCATTTTAAGGAAAATGCAGTATGATAGACTTAGTCATAACATGAAAACAGATTTGCTTTGATTTGATATGGAAGACAGACAGCGTACAGTGCAAACAAGATGAGGAATTATTACTGATTGTAGTAGTTTATCTATATGACAGAGTTACGTGTAAAATGGATGAAGCCACAACCCCTGCAAGAAAAGGCAACTTGACTGGAAGTGCCAGAAAATTGAAGGACGATGCAGCGGACTGGCATAATTTAATTCTGAAATGGGAGCGTCTCAGTGATGAAGGATCCACCATCGCTACCAAAATAGTCAACTTTAGACTGAGCAAAGGTCTGAGAAGCATTGTAGTGAATGCACATGAGTAGGTGCACCTATTTTGTATATAGATTTCTTTACTTTCATCATAATTGTCTTTGTTTTGTTATTTTGCCACTTTTTCTTTCATGGGGTATTGTATATCAAGTCAAGTCAAGTCAAGTTTATTTGTATAGCGCTTTTCACAACAGACATTGTCTCAAAGCAGCTTTACAGAAAACAACAGTGAAGGTGAATGGTGTGCGTTTGTCCCTGATGAGCAGTCGACAGTGGCAAGGAAAAACTCCCTTAGATGATATGAGGAAGAAACCTTGAGAGGAACCAGACTCAAAGGGGAACCCATCCTCATATGGGTGACATCAAAAGTTTGGTCATAAATCTTTCAACAATACAGAACAATTTGTGATCATCATAGATCCAGCATCAGCTTCTCCATGCCAGGGCCTTTAAACACTCGGCATCTACTTCTCCATGATCATCCATAGGTCCATAATCTTCACGAGGTGGGACGTGACTGGAGCTGGCCAAACCTCAGGATGCCTCGGGATGGGGAGAGAAAGAGAAGCAGTGGAGAGGAATTAGCGTAGCTGCTGTTCATGATATTAACAGCACAAGTTGATAATGTGCATGTGATCAGATGTTCTGGAGCACAAGGTTATGATGTGATGTGTGTTATGTGTAGGCTTTGCTAAAAAGATATGTTTTTAATCTACACTTAAACTGGGAGAGTGTATCTGAACCCCGAACACTGTCAGGAAGACTATTCCAGAGTTTAGGAGCTAAATGTGAAAATGCTCTACCGCCTTTAGTGGACTTTGCTATTCTAGGAACTACTAGAAGCCCAGAGTTTTGAGATCTCAGGGAGCGTGACGGATTGTAGCGTGTTAAGAGACTGGATAGATACATGGGAGCCAAACCATTTAGTGCTTTATAAGTATATAATTTGGACTTTGCACTTGAGCACGCTGTAAATAAACACCACTTTACACGGAACATCACAGCGAGTATTGCCATCATTTGGGTAGAAGGCGAACCCGTAAGGCCGCTCTACCACATTTATATGGAATAAATAGAATTGCCTTTGAAGAACCAACTCAGTATATATCACAGCATCAAATCCTTGGAAATTAATGTACTATTTATTTTTATTCAACAAGCTGTTATTTAGCTGTTGTTTAAAAATAGACTGGGCCTGTTGCACATGCTGAAGTGGAAGCTCAGTGTATAAAATGTTGGCCTTCTGATCAGTATGTCATGAGTTCAAATCCTAACAAAACCAAGCAGCTATTTGAGCTCTTGAGCCGGGCATTTAACCCTCAACTATATTTTTTATATGTATAATATTTTAATATTCTACTTTAATATCTACAGTAGCTACAGAATTTGAGCTGATTTTTTTTCTAACTAGTCCTAATTATTTCACAGGAGTAATTTGTAGGCATAGGCAGAATAAATAGTTATTTCAGTGGGTGTGCTGGAATACAATTGAGAATGTGTTATACATTAAAATAAACAAGGCTCAAAAATTATAACCAAGTTTGTCTCACAATGCCACAATTTTCTTTTCTGTGACATGTAATTTAAATAATTTTATTCCTTTTTGTGTTATCACGATGGATCTAAAGTCAGTCCTTAGAACCCTCAGGGTGTAAGGCATAAATAAGCCTTTTACGAGAAGCCGGTTTATCACAGGGCATCATGGACAAACATTACACCTAGGGGCAATTAAACTTTCATGTACTGGAATGCTTTTGAGAGGAAACCAGAGAACCCTGAGGAAATCCACTAGGACAGGATTGAACCCACGACCCTGGAGCCCTGGTGATGTGCTACGATGTAACACAATGTTTTCAAGTATTACTTGGTAATGAGTAATGAATTTGTGCTTATATATACTATATAGTAAAAATGTTTGAGGACACCTGACCATAAGATTTGTATGTGAACATCTCATTCTACATTTACTTCCAATTGGTGAGGTAAGGATGACTGGAGTGCTGTCAGTGTTCCAATTCATTCCAATGCTGTTCAATAGGGTTGTGTTCAGAGCTCTATAGCAGGAGGTCCTCCACTCTAAATGATGGAAAGCATATCTTACTAGAGGTGGCTTTTGCAAAACGACATCGTCATGCTGGGACAGGTTTGGACCTCCTAGTTGAAAGAAAGGATAATTTTCATCCGATACAATTGATTCCTTCAACTTTGTGCTAACAGTTTGGGGAATTAGTAAATTTAGCTGGAAACATCAGCTGTCCCAATACATTTGTCCATACAGTATAAAAGAGTGGTTTATGTGATTATGTGAGTGTTTCATGTCTGGTTTGAGGTAAATGTACTCAAAAACATTGTATGCACAAATGTATAAGGACACCTGATTTTTCCAGCCATATTTACTGTACTTCTTCCCCAAACCGCTACCACAGTGTTAGAGGCACACAATTGTATGTGCTAAAAATGATAACTAAAAAATGTAGAACTGATTACAGCAGAAAAGTATATCAAATTTAAACAGACAGTTTCTGCTTGAGCAAAAAAAATAATAATATAATTCTCCTTCCCGTGGGCTCACCACCTGCAGGAGGGACCGTAAGGGACCGGTGCTGAGAGGATTGGGCAGCAGTCGAAGGTGGGGGCCTTGACAGCCCGATCCCTGGACACGGAGAAGTGTCTGGGGAATCTGCTTAGACTGCTGCCCCCGCGACCCGAATTACGGATAAGCGGGAGAAGATGAATGAATGAATGAATATAATTCTCCTCTAACTGTCACTTGAAAGTCTTAAAAATTCACATAACCTTATAAAAAAAAGTAGATAAGATTAATGTTTGGAATGGGTCTAGTTTTTTACACTTTCCTATGACTTTAATAATAGGAAAACATGCATGTGCTTCACTACTTCCCAGCAGCCTCTCACATTTCGCACATTGTCTGCTGCTGAGCTCTCACCTCTGGCATGTGTAAATGCAACCTCGGATAGACAAAGCCACCCACAATCAAAATTGTTTTGACATGGGTTTAGCTGTAAGGCCTCCTTCTGGGTGGCTGGAGAGAACAGTGGCTCCACTGGTGTCTGCTCGCTGAAGTAATGACCTAAAATAGCACAATCGAGATCAGAGGCATGTGAGGATTGTGGTGTAACTGTAGAGAAATTTAGAGGCAGAAAATATAGCTGATAAGCTCAGCAATTGTTGCGGGGAAAATAAATAACGACAGCTGGAGCATGGGGAAATAATGAGCAACGGAATTCAGGGATAGTCAGGCACAGGAGCGGCTATGACACAGCGTGAACTTTGCAGTTATTAAAGATGGAAAATACTGTAGAATTAATAATCAGATTTGCATACATTTAAGTCACTGTGCATTGTGTCATTGTGTTTGTATTAATATGCCATATGCCATATGTTTTAACACAAAGTGAAAGGCACATAATGGTATTCTGGATAAAAGGGATGGTAAGATTCACAGATTCACAGACATCTCTGTCTCCCTCTGTCTCATGCACAATAACCCCAGACTTCTTCTTGCCTTCTGCCTTACTTGTTGTTAGCTTTGTAAACTAGCCTACATCTGTAGTGTGTTTGCCAGGAAATGATACAACAGTGGTAGGTTAAAAAAGCCATGTAAATGTCCTTGTAAGTGTATCTGCGACCAAATCGATTTCTTCTCCTTTGTCAGCCATTTTGAAAAAGCTTTAAAATCCCCACAAATAAATTTGAGCTTGTGCAGTTTGCTGCAAATGTGAGCTCTGACTAGTGCGCTCTCAGTACGTGAAAATGCCCACGTCTTCTAGGGGGCCTTGGAGCCCCTATGGTACCTTGTATGGTACATGAATTCATAGTCTTTGAACGTAACTGCCGTGAGTTCCATGGGGACCACTGTAATTCTGATTTAGGTCAGCAGAGAATAACTTTTAGTCACTGGTCACTGACTTCTTCAGATCACTGAAAACAAATAAATAAATAAAGTTAATTAATTAATTTATAGGTAGTCCCCAAATTACTATGGAGATGCGCTCTGATGATTCCATTGTAACTTGAAAAAAACTTTAAAATAAGTCGACACATGACCTAATATACCCTGGAGTCTTAAAGAATGATAATAAATATGGGGTATTATACTGTCATTTTTCAAAAATTAAAAACTAACAGTACATAATTTAGCAAAGCCGAGCAATTTACAGTACTGTATTGTATAAAGTAAACAGTATATATGTTTGTTGGAATAAATAAATAAATGTGTATGTGTGTGTGTGTGTGTGTGTGTGTGTGTGTGTGTGTGTGTGTGTGTGTGTGTGTGTGTGTACTTATATATTTCTCTTAATAACTGTAGGAGAAATATAGGCAAGAATGTGACGGATTAAGAAAGTTTTAATAATTATTAATACAGAGCCTTTTTCTGCCGATTCGTGTCAGCACCATTTAAAGATGAATTATTATTTGCAGCCAGTTTTTTCTGAAAACTTTACAAATACTAAAGCAAAAGTAAAAGTTTTATCAATAAAAACAGCAATCACAGATGATGATATAAATGACATTTTACCGCAACAATGTTCATTATTCCAAATTTCCTGTTAATAAGTTACTAAACAAATTACTAAAGGTCCGAGGTGATTTAGTCAGTGTGTCTATGTGAGTAATCTTGAACCTACTAAAGTTAATAAATAATATCATGGCTAAGGAAGAAGATGGTGTGTCAGATTACCTTTCATATCTTTTTTTCCTCTTTTTCTCTTTTTAGTGTGGATCTAAGTTAAAGTTTAAATAATCTACACATTTAAGTAAATATATAAACGTACTGATAACAGGTTTTGTATAAATAAAAAGGTAAGAGATAAAGTTTGTTTTATTTATTTATCTAGAAGGAAGAAGGCCAGGGGGTCTCCAATAGTGCATAGGGCTTCCAAATGTCTCGAACTGACCCTGTGTGGATGAGCAACTTTTGGAAAATAATTGAAACTGAGCACTTTTTGGATGAAAACGCTGTTTTTCCAACTTTAACCGGATTATTGTAGACGTAACTTCAGTGGTTAAAGTGTTTGACTTCTGATCTGAAGGTCATGAGTTCAAATCCCAACACCGCCAAACTGCCACTGCTGAGCCCTTGGGCCAATTCCTTTACTCTGAAGTTGAACTGCTGAAGTTGTATAAATGAGATAATTGTAAGTAACTCTGGATTAGGACATCTGCCAAAGGCCATTCATGTAAATGAAAAGCCAAAAGAACCATGTGGTTACTGTGGAGGGTTAAAGTCTGGAACCATGAGGATGGATTTGGATCGTGATTAGCTCAAATGGATCGTGGCTACATTTTCCGTAAACTATTTATTTCATTCAAGAGTCCGACAGTAAACTGTTGATAACCTCAGAAATGATGGGACTGTAATGAATTGATTTTCAGTGTCACCCAGATTAGGATTGTTTCCTTATTGATTCTGGTTTCTTTCACACTTATGCCTCATTTCTTACCTCTATCACCACTAGCAGTGGAACCTCGGAGCTCGCGGCCTCAGCGCTCGCGACCTCGCATGCTCGTGACTTTCATTCCGACCGGCGACTCTCATTCAGATCGGCTCGTGAGCAACCGCGAGCTGCTCAAAACGCTAGTTTTAACATTTCTAATCAAGGTTTATCTCATTAAAATTGTCTAATAATTAAGTGTTATGAAGTGAAATAGTGTTATTTACTCATTTAAATCGATTTCGTATAGTGTTATTTGGGTTTTTACTGGGTTGGAAGGGGCGTTTTAAAAGGTCGCGAAAATTCGGAACTCGCGACCGGTCTTGGTCCCTAACCCTCGCGAGCTCCGAGGTTCCACTGTAGTTTAATTTATATTCACAATCTATTTATTTCTGTAAAGCTGCTTTGGGACAAGGTGTTCTGCAAATACAATTTTATTGAATATTCTATGCTATTACAATTATGCTGTAATCTAAAGAGACAAAATCAAAGATTTCTTTTATTCCTTAAAAAGAAAAAAACGTTCAAGGAAATTAGGAAATCATTCAGAAAATATCTAGATTGATGGCCTTTTCTAGAAATGTCATTGCCTTGTGCTTGTCTAGTGCTGCAGGTGTTTTCCCACAGTAACGATTTCACCCTGTTATCCAACACATCTTATACAAGCATCTCGTGGTAATCTGCAACGAAGCATCTGTGTCATGAAATAATCATTATTCGTAAATCAGCGGCAAATAAAAAAAAAAAAAAGAGAGAAAAAAACAGTTTCTCAGGCTGGCAGAGAGCACCGAGGCATCAACATGTTGCAGAAATGCTTCATAATCCTCGCTATAGAGATTAAACTAGAGAGCCGTGACTTGGATGAAAATGTAGAAATAAAGTTATAGCAATAAATCGTAAGGGTACACAAGGGGGTCTTAACTCACCCGCTGCTAATCCAGTCCTAATCTACTCGCATCGAATCCACACAAACCGCTGACAGCACCGAATTCCTGATGATCGATGAAACATTGCGGCACACTAAAGCTGTAGGGTCAGGAATATTTACTACTGTGGAACAAGATTAGAGTGTCATAGGCCAGAATGCTCTCATCAAGATTTCATTATCAGCATTTCTTTTTTTTTTGTTTTTTTTTTTACAAAATGTACTCTAGTTAAGATGTTTCGTGTATTGTGTTATACAGTGAGAAAAATAAGTATTTGAACACCCTGCTTTTTTTGCAAGTTCTCCCACTTAGAAATCATTGAGGGGTCTGAAATTGTCATCGTAGGTGCATGTCCACTGTGAGAGACATAATCTAAAAAATTTAATCCAGAAATCACAATGTATGATTTTTTAACTATTTATTTGTATGATACAGCTGCAAATAAGTATTTGAACACCTGAGAAAGTCAATGTTAATATTTGGTACAGGAGCCTTTGTTTGCAATTACAGAGGTCAAACGTTTCCTGTAGTTTATCACCAGGTTTGCACACACTGCAGGAGGGATTTTGGCCCACTCCTCCACACAGATCTTCTCTAGATCAGTTAGGTTTCTGGCCTGTCGCTGAGAAACACGGAGTTTGAGCTCCCTCCAAAGATTCTCTATTGGGTTTAGTTCTGGGGACTGGCTGGGCCACGCCAGAACCTTGATATGCTTCTTACAGAGCCACTCCTTGGTTATCCTGGCTGTGTGCTTCGGGTCATTGTCATGTTGGAAGACCCAGCCTCGACCCATCTTCAATGCTCTAACTGAGGGAAGGAGGTTGTTTCCCAAAATCTCGCAATACATGGGCCCGGTCATCCTCTCCTTAATACAGTGCAGTCGCCCTGTCCCATGTGCAGAAAAACACCCCCAAAGCATGATGCTACCACCCCCATGCTTCACAGTAGGGATGGTGTTCTTGGGATGGTACTCATCAATCTTCTTTCTCCAAACACGTTTAGTGGAATTATGACCCAAAAGTTCTATTTTGGTCTAATCTGATCACATGACTTTCTCCCATGACTCCTCTGGATCATCCAAATGGTCATTGGCAAACTTAAGACGTGCCTGGACATGTGCTGGTTTAAGCAGGGGAACCTTCCGTGCATTGCATGATTTCAAACCATGACGTCTTAGTGTATTACCAACAGTAACCTTGGAAACGGTGGTCCCAGCTCTTTTCAGGTCATTGACCAGCTCCTCCCGTGTAGTTCTGGGCTGATTTCTCACCTTCCTTAGGATCATTGAGACCCCACAAGGTGAGATCTTGTATGGAGCCCCAGTCCGAGGGAGACTGACAGTCATGTTTAGCTTCTTCTATTTTCTAATGATTGCTCCAACAGTGGACCTTTTTTCACCAAGCTGCTTGGCAATTTCCCCGTAGCCCTTTCCAGCCTTGTGGAGGTGTACAATTTTGTCTCTAGTGTCTTTGGACAGCTCTTTGTTCTTAGCCATGTTAGTAGTTGGATTCTTACTGATTGTATGGGGTGGACAGGTGTCTTTATCCAGCAAACCACCTCAAACAGGTGCATCTAATTTAGGATAATAAATGTAGTGGAGGTGGACATTTTAAAGGCAGACTAACAGGTCTTTGAGGGTCAGAATTCTAGCTGATAGACAGGTGTTCAAATACTTATTTGCAGCTGTATCATACAAATAAATAGTTTAAAAATCATATATTGTGATTTCTGGATATTTTTTTGTTTTAGATTATGTCTCTCACAGTGGACATGCACCTACGATGACAATTTCAGACCCCTCCATGATTTCTAAGTGGGAGAACTTGCAAAATAGCAGGGTGTTTAAATACTTATTTTCCTCACTGTATAAATCATCATGTTTGGATTCCTCAATTAATTAGAATGTGTTTCTATAAGACCAAATCTGAACATAGTTCCAGCTGTATCATTTATATCAATGCCCTTTTTAAAATACTTTAGTTTCTATAGCAACTTCTCATTCACATGTATTTTATAACAAGAATTAGGGACTAAATGTGGAATGCGATGTTCAAAAACTCATACGGATCTTATGGTAAAGTGTCCCCAAAATTCCTCTTATAGTGTGTATCTAGTATAAATCTATCTATCTATCTATCTATCTATCTATCTATCTATCTATCTATCTATCTATCTATCTATCTATCTATCTATCTATCTATCTATCTATCTATCTATCTATCTATCTATCTATCTATCTATCTATCTATCTATCTATCTATCTATCTATCTATCTATCTATATAATTTAGAGAAATCTAAACAAGATGAGATTATAGTGTCTGTTGGATCAGACACCACGGTCCAGCCTTCAGTCCAGAATGTACACAGTACATGTTGGAATCCATGTTTCCCTCAATGAACCGGAGCTCCCCAGTACCAGCATTGGTCATTACAGCCCCAGACCATGATGCAACCACCACCATGCTTGACTGTAGGCAATTTTCTTGGTTCTTCTCACCAGGGTGGCACCACACATGCTGGAGATCATCTGAGCCAACCAAGTTTATCTTAGTCTCCTCAGGCCACAGGACATGGTTCCAGTAATTCATGCTCGTGATCAGGTTGTCTTCAGCAAACTGTTTGTGGGTTTTCTTGTGAGCCAGCTTCAAAACAGACAAACAGTCATGCAAACCGACTTGTTGGAGTGTGCGGCGTATGATCTGAGCACTGACAAGTGGACCCCAAAGTTACATTTCTAAAGCATTGTCCATCTATCTATCTATCTATCTATCTATCTATCTATCTATCTATCTATCTATCTATCTATCTATCTATCTATCTATCTATCTATCTATCTATCTATCTATCTATCTATCTATCTATCTATCTATCTATCTATCTATCTATCTATCTATCTGCTATAATGTAAGTGAACAGCTTAAAAAAGATTTATAGCCCATTTTGGCATTCTTGAAATAATGAAAGAATTTACTAAGCAATCATTGGTAACTTGCTGTGAACAGTGTATTCTGTTGATCGTTATTAAATTCCTTACAGAAATAATGGCACATTTTATTGTCACTACACTTGCCATAGTGTCCCATTACTTCAAGTCAGTAAATAACTTGACATATATAATTCCATAATGATGTGAGTGCCATAACATCATACACCGTTCGATACATGAGCCTTCATCCGAGTGATTACTGCTAATACTAACATGACACTCTTATAACACTTATAACACTGTCATAGCAGCTTGTGACATGAATAGGTTGATCCTTTGGCTCACATGTCAAAGGAATAATGAAAAAAGCTTTCTTGTTGGTTCTTTAGAATGTTCTTTTTTTTCATACAGCCAAAACCTTCTTTAAAAGGAAAAACTTTTTATAAAAACGTTTTTCTTAACACCCCCCCCCCCCACACACACACACACACACACACACACACACACACACACACCTCTACAATTGTGTGCTATTTTATCTTCACCAAAATCCATGATCTGCCTACTCTTAATGTGAAATATCTGCACTGCCATATCTGCATTTTATTTTGAATAGTTTAGTACTGAATTTACAGTAAATTGGGGGAAAAAGCTGAAAATATAAGAATATTCGAATTAGCAGTCTCTCACACTTCCATGACATTATAAAGCATCTAAGCATCAGATCTCTGTCACACTTCATTACATGTGACAGCAGGCATTATGGGCATTTTATCATGCATAAAGCACTAAGCTTGCAGAGCAAATATATAAATAGGATTTTCTCATAGGGCTTAGATCTAACAAAGTGCGCATGATTTATTCATGAAATTCACTTGAGAGTCTGCAGTCTATAAACAATGCTGTCACTTATTGCATGGCTGATCAGTCAATAAAAAACCATCACATATGCAGAGAGCTGTACTGACTCCAGGTTTATTTAAATGAATGTGATGTGTTGGGAAGTTTTACTGAATACAGTAGGTGAGATTATTGATGCAATACTAACACTATTACCACTAAAAACAATAATAATAATAATAATAATAATAATAATAATAATAATAATAATAATAATAAAGTGAAGGAATAGTTAATAAACATCACTTCAGCACTCACATAGACTCATTCTTTTTTTTGAATGCTGTATTATATTATATTCAAGTAGATATTAACATCAAACTAACATATGGAATATCAGAAAATAATTAAATATTTATACAAATTTACAGCTTAAATTGTAAGATCGTTCACGGAGCATTTTTAAGATTTACCACTAGAGGGAGCCGCAACAATGAGCATCGATATAATTTAAAAAGAAAAGAAAATACAAAAATAGACAAATATAGAGAAAAGAAAATGCATAAAAGGTATATTTGAATGTTATTTAAATAAAAATATCATTCAAAATATTTTAATGATATTTAAATATATTTAAATGTTTATTTAAACACAAATAAAAACATTCATATTATTTAAAATGTTTATGAATAAAAATTTGGATTTAATATATAACTATAAAACTGTAATTTATTAAATTATACAAAAGTAGTTTTTTATTTTTTATTTGTGATATATTTTATATATTCGATAACCTATATAATAAAAAGGATATCTAATAATAATTGTTATTATAATATCATGTTTTATTGTAATTGTTATCAAAATTAGAATCAGAATCAGGTTTAATAAATAAATTATATACAATAAATTACATAAATAAATTATTAAATATAAGTTGCATAAATAAAACTATGTTTAGCTTAGACTTTGAAATAAATTATATTATAATTATATGAATCGAATAATATTAAATGAAACACTTTCAATTAAGCAGAGATACAATGTTTTTATTTCTCTCATTATGAATAAAACTTTATGTCCCGCCTTCTGTGTCAGTGACGGACCCGATGTCCAATCACAAGTCAGATCGCGCATTCCGCTGTAAAAGCGTGAGCCAATAGAATGAAAGGGGGCGTGGTTTGTCCACTCCACTTCTCCGAGGCGAGAAGTTTATTCGGGAGCGCAAGACGCGCTGCGTGGAAAGGTGCGCGTTACCGCGGGTGCGTGGGAGCGCGCTTTCTAACACTTTTCTTTTCTTTTCTTTTCTTTCCCCTGTGTGTGTGTACATGTTGTGGATTTTCTGTGGATTTCAGCGCCTGTGGCTTGGACTGCACAATGGCTCAGATTATATACAAAACCAGTGGATGGCTTTTTATGCTGTTTTCTTTACTCCTGGAATTGAGTTTGGTGGAGATCTCCAGCGCACGCGGCTTTGACAGCCTGGGACTGACTTACGGCCACAGGTCCGATCTCTCAGAAGATGCCATACTGGTGGCCAATAACGGAATCCGCGTTCCTTTTGGGAGATCCGTGTTCATCGACCCGATTAATGATTTAGTCCTGCAGGTCCGACCAGGAGACAAGTGCACTATCACAGTCCTGGACAACGATCCTTTGTCGCAGAAACCGGGTCAGCTGAGCCCTAAAAAGTTCCCGTGCGAGTTTGGACCTAGTGATGTGAAATACTCCCACTATGGATCCCGGAGTCCAGCTAAAGACAGAGTCAGACTCCAGTTAAGGTATGACACCCAAACTGACACTGTTATTATCCCTTTCATGATGGAGGTTGAAGTGATCTTCACCCAGCTCGAGATCCTGACCAAAAACATGCCCATAAGCGTTGAGAAGCTTCTAGGAACTAGTAACCCTATTGATAAGAAGATTCTGGAGTTCACTTATGACCGAAACATGTACCAGTGCAAAGTGACTTCTTTTGCAGCAACAGGTGTTTTGCCTAGGTATGGAAAGCTTGTTGATGAAGGTAAATTAGGTAAGATGTTCGAT
This sequence comes from Silurus aristotelis, assembly GCF_946808225.1. Taxonomy (NCBI): domain Eukaryota; kingdom Metazoa; phylum Chordata; class Actinopteri; order Siluriformes; family Siluridae; genus Silurus; species Silurus aristotelis. The sequence continues at coordinate 5,852,738 of NC_139581.1, forward strand.
TGCGATGAATTTCTCAGGCTGAACATTCGGTATCGCCATACGTTCGCTCAGCGCTCTCCAAACAGAGATTACATTCCTATGTATGTGGAGCTCCAAGACAAGGAGAGCAATGTAATGAAGCAGGAGTTTTTCCAAATCATGGTGCGTATCAAAGAAGGAGATGAAAACACTGCGCCGAAACCTAGCTTCGTTTCGATGATGATGATGGAGGTTGACCAGTTTGTGATGACAGCCATAACCCCTGACATGCTCGCCGCTGAGGACGTCGAATCTCTACCTGATGACTTGATCTTTAACATTACGTCTCCGCTGTCGTTCGAGGAAGGGTATATTGTCAGTACGGACGATAGAAATCTGCCCATTACATCCTTTTATCAAGGAGATCTGAAGGATCTAAAAATAGCATACAAGCCTCCGTCTGAGGACTCGGACGGTGAGAGAATTTTTCAAATTGAGTTTGTTGTGGTAGATACAGAGGGAGCCGTCTCAGACCCGTTCGCTTTCATGATTGTTGTAAAGCCCATGAACACTCTGGCTCCTGTCGTTACCCGAAACACAGGGCAACTGCTCTACGAGGGTCAGACAAGGTCACTGTCTAGTTCGCAAAACCTGCAGATAAGCGACGAGGACAATTTACACGATGTCAGAGTGACGGTGATTGACGGACTCAGACACGGCGAGCTCACCGTGATCGGCTCCAAGAGTAAATTCTTCACCGTGGCAGATCTGGAACACGGCTCTGTCATCTACCAGCATGACGGCAGCGATACTTATAGCGACAACATCATTTTCAGGATGACGGACGGTGAACACGAAGTGGAATTTCTTTTCCCTATAACCGTAGTGCCAACTGACGACGAGCCACCGATTATCAATGCCAACACTGGTTTGGTGATGTTCAAAAATCAGATGATGCCAATATCACCTTTAATGCTGAGTGCAGCCGATATCGACTCCGAAGACTCAACTATCAAATTTATCCTAGAAGCGCCTTTCTCAATCATCGGAGAGGTGCTGCTTCGTCAGTCGGACGCTCCAGAGGACCCATCCACGTGGAGGTTCAATTCTGAAGATGAGATGTATGAGAAAGCCGTGACGGAATGGCTCCAGCAAGACATTACCGATGGAAAGCTGTTTTACAGACACATTGGCCCTCATAACACTAAAACCATAATGGATCAGTTCGTTTTCCGAGTTCAGGACGACAACGACCCACCAAACCGGTCAGGACAGAATTCTTTCATTATCAAAATTCTCCCAATCGATGACATTCCCCCTGAGCTTCACCCTGAATCTACCCTGCAGCTGACCGTTCACGAATATCAGCTCACGTTCTTCCGCAAAAAGTTTTTGCGCTACACCGATTTAGACTCTGAGGACCGGGATTTGAAATACACCATTACTCAGCCTCCGAGAGATACGGATGAGAACAGCCCTGTTATTCTGGGAGCTATTGTTCTGACAGAAAGCCCAACCGCAGAGGTTACGGAGTTTACTCAAGCACAGATAAATCACCATAAAATAGCATACAAGCCGCCTGATCTGGAGCTGGGTATAACTCCGCATGTAGTCCAGTTTCATTACACGGTTGAGGACACAGCAGGAAACAGTATCGATGGAGTGTTTACGATTTTCCTGCAGCCTGTTGACAACAAACCACCCCAGATTACCAACACGGGGTTCACTGTGTTTGAGCGAGGCATACATGTAATCACACGCAACGATCTTGACACCACCGACCCGGACACAGACAAGTCGAAGATCTCCTTCACGCTTACTCAGCCTCCTCTTTACGGCCATATACAGTACACGTTTACTGACTTAAGCAAAGGGGATTCCTTCAATTTAGATGATCTCTCTCAAGGCAGGATCACATACTCTCACGATGGAGATGAGGCAACGAATGACTTCTTTCAACTTGACGTGAGCGATGGAGTCCACGTCGTCACTATTACCGTTAAGATACACGTAAAGCTCATCGACGATGAAACGCCAACCATAAGCCTTCCAGAAGGTACAATTGGCTCCTATATTGATGTCTTGGAAAACGGAGCTACCGAAATCACAGCCAACGTCATTCAGGGACGAGATGAAGACACGGATGACCTGAGGTTGACCTTTATAGTAGAGGATCCACCGGTCATTGGGGAGATATTAGTCAACGGCATACCTGCCAACAGATTCACCCAAGCTGATATCATTAGTGGGTTAGTTGTGTATGCACACACAAGTGGAGAGATCGGCCTCACTACAAAAGAGGACTTCTTTAATTTGACCCTGACGGATATGTCTGACGAGTGGACTGTGGGTGGTAATAAAATTAAGGGCATCCGAGTTCACGTAACTATCCTACCAATGGACAGCCAGGCCCCTCAGGTGTTTGTCGGCCACCAGTTCAGTGTCGTCGAAGGTGAGAAAAACGTCATCCAAATAGCACACATTAGCGCGTCCGATATCGACACTCCCAACGATGACCTGTTGTGTACAATCATTGTACAACCTACATCTGGCTACTTGGAAAACATCTCCCCTGCTCCTGGATCAGAGAAATCCAGGTCGGGAACAGCTATCAGTGCGTTCACCATTAAAGACATTAAGCAAAATCATATCTATTACGTGCAAAGCATTCATAGAGGAGTGGAGCCAGTGGAGGACAGGTTCACTTTCAGGTGCTCGGATGGTATAAATTTTTCCGAGAGACACTTCTTTCCGATCGTGATCATACCGTCGAATGACGAAAAGCCAGAAATCCATATGCGAGAGTTCGTTGTAATGGAAGGCATGAACGTTGTGATTGATACTCCTATATTGAACGGGGTTGATGCGGATATTCCCACAGACGAGCTGACTTTTATTGTCACCAAACCTCCCAAACATGGTTTCATTATAAATCAATTAACCACCGGCACCGTTCCTGTGACCAACTTTACTCTCGACCAGATAAAAGAAGCCTCTAGCATTGTTTACGAGCACGACGATTCTGAAACCACAGAGGACAGTTTTAAAGTTCTTCTCACCGATGGCAAATTCACTGTAGATAAGACTGTCATTATTATGGTTATCCCAGTGGATGATGAAACACCAAGGATGGCTATCAATGACGGTCTTGAAATAGAGATCGGAGAAATCAAAGAAATCACCAACAAAGTTTTAAAAGCCACCGATCTGGATACGAAGGACAGCACGCTGACTTATGTTATCCGATATGGTCCAAATCAGGGCATTCTGCAAAAAAGGACACCATTTGGAACGCTCCAAAACATAACCATCGGAATGAATTTCACACAAAGTAATGTCGATGAAAATCTTATTATATATGTCCATAACGGACAGGAAGGAATACGCGACCTCATCAAATTCGATGTCACGGATGGCATCAACCCCTTGATTGACAGGTACTTCTATGTAACGGTCGGCGGAATAGACATGGTGTTCCCTGAAGTGATTAGCAAGGGGGTTTCTCTCAAAGAAGGTGGTAAAGTGCACCTTACCACAGACTTGCTGAGCACCAGCGATCTCAACAGCCCAGACGAACACTTAGTCTTCACCATCACTCGAGCTCCAGTGAGAGGCCATCTAGAGTGCACTGATACACCAGGCATGCCTATCAGCTCCTTCACCCAGCTCCAGCTGGCCGGAAACAAGATCTACTACATCCACACCTCTGATGACGAGGTTAAAATGGACAGCTTTGAGTTTGAAGTAACCGATGGTTACAACCCAGTGTTTCGCACGTTCCGCATTTCCATATCAGACGTCGACAACAAAAAGCCTGTGGTCACAATTCACGGGCTGGTCGTTAACGAAGGGAAGAGCAAGCTAATCACGCCATTCGAATTGACCGTTGAGGACCGCGACACGATCGACAGACTGCTAAAGTTCACCATCACTCAGGTACCTGTTCACGGAAAGCTGCTGTTCAACAGGACCAGAACCGTCACCTCTTTCACTAAGCAGGACCTCAATGAGAACTTGATCAGCTACAAGCACGACGGGACCGAGTCTGCTTCCGACAGCTTTTCCTTTACCGTCACAGATGGCACTCATTCGGACTTTTATGTATTTCCTGATACGGTTTTTGAAACTCGCAAACCTCAGTTGATGAAAATCACAATTCTTTCCGTGGACAACGGCATTCCGCAGATTATTGCCAACAAGGGTGGGATGACTTTGAAAATGCTGCCCAGTGGTCTTCTAGGTTTCGTGATCACAAGTAAAGCTCTGAAAGCTGAGGACAGAGACAGTCCCCATGGCGCTGTAACCTTTCGTGTAACCGTAGGCTTGGAACATGGCTACCTCATCGACCTGGGCAAGGGAAACGCCACCATTACCACATTCACTCAAGGTAAAAGGATTTAATATTACAAAATATATCATGGTTGGCATATATAATACCAATATGGTGATGAATTATGTCGATTTATATATTTTCTTTTCAGAAATATATTTTGCATATTGTGATATCTTTTTAATAAGTTTTAGTTTAGTTTTTTTTTTTACAATTACAGCTAAAAGGTTATCAGATGATTAAATGGCAAAAATTTCATCTTAAAAATGACACAAAATTGTTTGTATTTTGTATAGACACTTGCTGGTAGGGGTGTTTCCGACCTAGGATTTGCATAGTCGAATTAGAATCGTCAAGTCATGCCCAGAGTCGACTGATCAAATCGTGTGTGCACACAGAAACATCTTTATAATAAAGCGACCAAAGCTGCCTGACAAATGGCGTTTTATCTTTTTAGAAAGTTGAAATCAGAGGCAATGTGCATGAACATTTTAAACGATTCCTCATAACATCTCAAAGCCATGATGTAATGGCTTTGTGTGAGAACATCTCACGAAGATTAAGACATTTGCATTTCACATGTCGGCGAATCGAATGAAATCGTCGCGATTGCGTGTGCGAGCGTGTTCCTAAGTACAGCGCAACATCGGTGCATCGAAAAAACAATCATAAATTAATTTACCTACATTTTTTTAAAACAGAAAATACCTTTACAGAATCTCCTAGACATTGTTAAATATTCTGTTTTAATCACAGATCATGAAAATGTATAAAACTGTGAGTAACATTATTGATTAAAAGCTTAATTTTGTCACATTTTTATTAACAGCATTATCATAATGAGCTGTATAATAACTTTTAGGGGGAAAAAACATATTTAAAACTATATCATACTGTATATGATGGGCACAAACTATACAGTTGAAGACCTCCAGCCTTCAGCTGTCCAGTTTGATTAAGCCTGTGCCCATGATTCTTATTTTTAGCACACAAGAGTGGAACCTGATGTGGTCTTCTGCTGTTGCAGCTCATACACCTGAGGCTTTATAGATTTTCTGGGATATATTTCTGCACACCCTGGCAGTAAAGGGTGCTTATTTGAGTTTCTTTAGGCTTCCTGTAAGCTTAAAAAGGTCTGGTCCATTCTCCTCCAAAGTCTTTTTTTCTTTTTGGGCACCATTCTGTGTAAATTCTAGAGATTGATGGGTGTGAAAACTCCCTGGAGATAAAGAGAATCTGGAATATTCAACCCAGCCTGTCTGGTACCACCACCCGTGCAAAAAAAAGGAGTTCATGTTTGAAGTGAACGTCAATTAAAGCTCTTGACCTGTATCTGCATGATTTTATGCACTGTCTTGTCCTGACACGATAGCCTATTTGGATTACTGCATAAATAAGCATGTTACAGGTGTTCCTATTAAAGTGGACAGTTAATTTTTTTCCCCCAGAGAAATGTTTTCAACAATCATGGTGATCTTTTTCTCATATGTCCAGCCTCTAACAATGTACAGTGCTGACAAAGTGAAGAATACCTCTATAAAGTTGTAACTTATATATATATATATATAAAACTTCACTGGTTTTACTCCACTGACTTTAAAAAATGTGTATACAACACATGCATGATACAGGTTGGGGGGGCAAAGATCAATGGTTTCATTCGCATAGGAAATGTGCTTTTGTGCCTCGTGCCCAATTTTTCTGACCTTCAGTAAAAATGAATAAATGGTGCATTGATGAGCTATACTTTAACCGAGTAGTATAATGAAAACGAGATAATAGGCATCATTAGCTTTTGCTTTTTTTGCTTGAGTGCCTTGAAAATGCCAATTTTCTGAATTTCTGTATGATTACAGCCAAATCCTGTTATTAAATGACCCCTAAGAGGATATATGAGCTTTACGCCAAGGCCCAGTCATGACAATCAGACGTCTTCCCAAACAAAGGAAAAAACCCATCCGGAAAAGATAATTGAGCCACCACCACTACATCTTCTCAGCATTTTCTTTTAATATTTTAAGGGCATCTCACCCCGAGTAGGAAGCCACAATAAATAAACTCGCTGCTCCCTTGTGGGTATTAGGAAATGCTAGGCTTACATTTTTATAAGCTTTCCCCTTTAGAGAAACTGTTTTCCCCATCAAATATTAAAGATGACCTGAGCTGTAAATGAAACACTTTTTTTTTTTCCTTCTTTCAAAAATGCCCAGGGTCCAAACTTTCACTTTATAAAAATCTAAGAAAAAAAATAAATGCTAAAGGGCTTTTGAACCAGCTGGAGCCTGGCTGTTCTTTATGGACCCTGTCATTCTGGAAGCAATGAATGTGTCAGGGTTTTAGAGTCTCATATTTTCTATACGATACATTATACAAAGTGTATCATGAAAGTCACATCTCAATGCTAAACTCACGATAAGCCATATGCATTAAGCTTTTTTTTTGCAAATTAAAATGTATTTGTATGACAAAATACACCCCTTTTGGTATTTTCAAGTGAGTTAATTAATTGACCCTGTGTAGAAAAATGGTGCCATGCCATGAGCGAAGTTGTGTTTCCATACGGTTTCTTATTCCATTTGAAATGCTAATTAATTGATGATAAATCTTTACCTAAAGCACAAACCCAAAGCTCACGTTGACTTTCTTTGGCTACTATTTCAAGATTGTTCAATGAAAATTGAGACACATTCAGGTACATTCATATGTTTCTTGTATTTGCTCATCTCTCCTCTAGCTGACATTGATGACATGCATATATGCTACATTCTTCGAAATGGAGACAATGCCACCAGCGACACCTTTCATTTCTTCGTTGAAGACAACGGTAAGAGTTTTTTCAAATAATATTTAGTCATCTTGGCTGAGATTGGGGATTAAAGACTTGACTGGTATCTTTTCTTTGTCCTCTCACATTGGGGTGTGATGCTTAACTCCATACATGTACTTTTTAGCTCAGCCCGAGCAAGATATTCCAATGGACAGAGAGAACTATGTCAAAAGTCACTTTAACTAAGTAAAGGTAACAAAAGACAGAAAAAAGCTGTAGATCAGTGACTCGGGTTTGCTAAACATAAACCTGTATGACTTCTGAAGCAGATTCAGGCATTTATGGAGATTGTTTTGCTGAAGGCAGGTCACCAGAACAGATGCAAGCTCCAGGACTAGAGACAATAAATCAAAAAAGCATGTTTTCACTGAAATTCATTGGTGTTTCCATCTGGGTCTTTATTCACGTCATTGGAATTGTTGTTGTCAGATGATTTGAATGCATTTTTCTAAATGAAGATAAAAACGAAATTACACTTTATATTTTAGTAATTCAAATTATACATTTTGACCTCCAATTCTGGGTTGTGGGGACGAAGGGGAGGAGCAACACCAAACTGCATAAAGAATATATAAGGAAGTGATTCTATACAAGATGGCCACCTTGTTAATGGTGTTGTGTTTAGGTGGACTGTGCACATTCTTTTTCACTTTTATAGTTTACAGTATATTATGTTATGCTTTAAACCGCTTCGGTGAGTAAAGCGCTGGAACCGGAGACGATTTCGGGTGAGCAAGACTTCTATTAGTTTTTTTTCTATTGGAGCATTTAGAGCAGAACTCATGAAGTATTGCTGGGTGCCAAACATGCTTTATCTCATTGACTCTGTGGAGTGGGAATATTGTGTAAATCCTTACAGAGACCTTTAAATATTTCCAAAGAGGGAGAACCTAAGGCTTTTAAAAGTTACAAATGTTCCTGAAAATGGATGTTTAAAATGTCAGGAATGAGGGGGAGTGGTGGCTCCAGCGGTTAAGGCACTGGGTTGCCGGTCGGAAGGTCTGGGGTTCAAGCCCCGGTATCGCCAAGCTGCCACTCTTGGGCCCTTGAGTAAGGCCCTTAACCCTCTATGCTCCGGGGGTCCCTTACGAGGGAGATATCAAGGTCCGTGACGTCAGGGTGACGTGGGACCGCCTTCCCGTGGGCTCACCACCTGCAGGAGGGACCGTAAGGGACGGTGTTGTGAGGATTGGGCAGCAGTCGAAGGCGGGGGCCTGCTTAGACTGCTGCCCCCGCGACCCGAATCGGATAAGCGGGAGAAAATGAATGAAAATGAAAAAATGAAATGAAAAAATGTCAGGAATTACATTTTCTAATGGCTTATTGGACAATTGTGGGTTTTAGGACCCCTAAATGTTTTTTCTTGTTAGAAGAAGAACTTTTTGTTTTGAAGAAGTTGATGGAAAAATAAGGGTTTTTGGGTCTCCTGAAATGGTATGTGATACATAAGCTTTAAAAGTTCCTTTTGTGAAACAAAAGGAATTATTTTTATAAGGGTTCAGGAGTCTGTAGAATTTCCTTTACAATGTTTCTGCTGATCTGCTTTTAGGTGCAAACAGATGTTTTTGGCAGGAGATATCTCAAGGTAAATCACCAGTGCAGAACTAAAGAAACAATTTTGGACAATGTATGTAAATTTTCTAATTTGTTTTTGATGATCTGGTGTGTTTGGCAGGAAAATTGTTCAAATGGAATTTTCTATCTTGAGATTAAAAGGGAAAATGTCATTGCAAGTATTTTATTTTTAAATGTATTTTAATTTTAATTAAACTCCTCACACTACTGTAAACTATTCCCCTGGTAGAATCATATAATTTTCTCATGTTAAGCATGCTTGGAAATATTTTAACCTTTAACTTTATTATAACATAGTGCTTGAGTGATTTCTTTACTTTAAGTTTAGTAGTAAGTCCTGCTATCATTGGACATGAACACAAACTATATTTCTTAGTTTTTCTTTTCTTTCCTAGCCTTCTGAGTCGCAGTGAGCATATTATGATCTCCCACCAATAGAACCAATAGGCTAATCATCTGGCAGTAGCTGGGATTGGAAATCCAGCTAATGGATGTGCTTTCAATGCCAGAGAGATTAGCATTTAACTCAGTTGTTTTGGAAAGCATTTTCTGCAAAGACTGTTTTTGTGAATCCATTTCAGCCCCTTTTGCCAATTTCTTTATGCATATGCATGTATTTACTTCCTAACTGTCACAAAAGGCTTTGTGCATTTGCAGAATTTGGCACAACAGTAAACCTGGCACAAGAACAACAAGTTTGTTGTGGGGTTTTTATATCTTTTCTTTTGTCTGAACTGGCTCATAACACTTATTCTAAAAATTCTTTTTGTGCCTTTTTATTATTAATATCCATACTGTCAAAACCAAAGTTTCTTCTTAATGAACTAGTTTCCTGATCTAAAAGGAGGCCTGTAAGGACAATTTATTATTTTTATTTTTTTTTACAAAAGTTTTAAATAACGAGGCTTTAAAAAAAAAAAAATGAGAAAAAAAATCCAAAACCTGTCAAGTTGTTTTAAAGCCCTCTTTAATGGTAAGCGTCTTCCTTTAACAGAGAGGATCACATCTGCACTAGTCATGTGGATTAGGCCTGATAGGATCAAGAGGATTAGCACACAGCAGGACCCTAAAGAATATGTTTAGCACTCGCTTACTGATGAGTCTCAATGTCTTTCCTCTGAGAGAGTCAAAATTGTGAACGGGACTAAAGTGGTGACCCCCACCTGCCCCCGTTTGTGCGTTGAGTGAAAAGGCATTTCGGAGAGGCCCAAACATGCAAAC
>NC_139581.1:6507648-6547648 GCF_946808225.1 Silurus aristotelis
AGACAGATGGGGCCTGTAAATCTGTCTATCAAAACTTATGGGGTTTTCAGATCATATTTAAATTGCAGAATGAAACCACTTTATAAGAGGAACTAGTTTTCCAGTACACCATCAAACAAATATGCAATTTGAACAAAATCTTGATCTCATGATCACCTACAACACCCCAACTTACTGGTTAATACAGCTTTCAATCAGACAGATTTATGTGCATGTAGTCAGGACTTACAATCATAAAGGAATTGCATTCGTTGGTATTCAGATTTAACTAAAGACTTGAATGTTATTCAGAGAATAGAACACACTGGGTGGACTTATAACCCTAACCCTAACCCTAACCCTAACTCCACCATGAACCTATTTTTAGAGTAGAATATTATAGTAAGAAGGAACAGAATTAATCCATTTGTATTATTACTGAGAATGACTAAAACATGAAAGTAATTGATGTTCATGTGTAAGTTAAAGAATAAACACCACTCTCTACCTACAGTGCAATATTCAGACGCTTTCATTTTTATTTTTCACAAGTCTGTTATGGTGCAGTCTCATGCTAACGCGTTGTGCTTTCAGAGCAATCTACACTCCATACCCTATAATAACAAAGCAAAGCAAAAACACATTTGTTATCCTTTTTTTTGCATTTTCCAAATAGGTATTCTTATTCTGTGGTGAGGCTTCAGTATGGTCACTTTGCCTTAAAGTCTAGATCAGTGGAATGATGTTTGACCTTCTGGATATTTCTCCCATCACCATACATGATTTCTTTAGTTTAGTAGGGTGATCAGCTCTATTAATAATCCTGGTTGATCCAGTCTTCATTATTTTAAGAATTATGGATGCCATTGTGTTCTTGGGAATCTTAAATGCAGCAGAACATTTTTGTATCCTTACCCAGATCTATAATACGACACAATCCTGTCTCTGAGCTCTACAGCCAGTTCAGTTGACTTTATGGCTTGGGTTTTTGAAAAAAAAAATGCAATTTGCAAAAATATCACAAATCTTGTATTTGCTTGGTCATTAATATTCAAAGCATTTTAGCCAAAGGCTGCAACCTAACAAAAGGTGAAAACATATAATGGGGTCAGACTGCTTTCTAAATGCACTGTATGAGTAAACATGCACATGAACTCACTGACCTCTATATTAAGAACATGTCCACCTGATATTTCCTGTAATTATCTAATTAGCTGGCAGTCGTCAGAGTGCACAAAATCATGCAGATACAGGTCAAAAGTTTTAGTGAATATTACCAGGGTAAGAAAATTGTGATCACAGGCATGCCAGGCACAGTTGCTAGTAAAGTGGCTGGTGAGTTTATGTACAGAGATACATGGAGGTGGTTTAAAGCCACAGCTCATTCATTATCTTGAGCATACAAATGAACATTGGTGCATTAAATGGCCTCCTAACCGCATCTGGACCATAAAATCTAAGACTAAATCTGAAACCCTTCTGGCCTCTTTTTTTTTCTTTTTATTGTTTTTGTTTAATGACTACAGCAACAACCCATTGACGACAATTGCAAGTAATGTAAACTGGAGAGCTATTTCAGGCTCTGGTAATTCAGTAGTATTGGTTTATTTAAAATCCCTGTAAGAACTGAAAGAAAGCTAGCATTGTGCCTGTAAGGAATACGCTTAGAAGTTTATTATTTAGCCGTACACCCTGATTGAGTTCGGCATTTCTGTTAGTCAGCTTGGATAACAGCATCTTGGGATTCAAAGCATTGTAAGGTGCAGTGTAAGGTGAATTCTACTGGGAGGCCAGCATGACTTTATTTCAAAAACTAAAATAAATAAAGGTTTGTGCCTGATCTTATGGTTTTGCTGTAATAGAAAATGCAGCGTTTTACTTACAGCCAGTTGAGTTTGTGGAGATCAGCAAAGACTCCATGTTTTAATAAGGTGATGCAGTTTTGGCTCAAAGATCTGCAACAGAATAAAATCATTGACAAATAGTCTCATAAATGCCATAAAATACGTGTGTAGTCTCTTTAAAGCACACAGTGAAGGTTTCATCTGATTAATCAAATGGCTTGAAAGTCCACAATTCTTTGAGCAGCACTTTTCATGATATATGTTCTGAATTCTAATAAGGGTACCACATACAGTACACGGTTTGAGCCCGATGATATTGGTTCAGTCAAATTCAGAGCATGCATTGGCTTAACTGATACTGTTCAGTGCAATACTGGCTTAGCAGGTAGGATCGCCATCTCGGCTTGATAACCAGCTTGAGTTACTATGTGTTTTTTATGCCACATTTTCTCCCAGTGTCTATGTTTCTGCTGGTTTCTTCAGCTTCTACTTACATTCCAAAATATGCTAGTAGATGCATACCCTATTTTGAATGGCATCTAGGTGTGAATCAGTGTGTTCACAGCATTCATATTAGAACAAAGTGTTCCCACAATGTACTACTCCTGCCTCATTAAACGTTCTCTGGGTGTATTCCTAATACACGTTAGTCTCAAGTTTTCCCAAAGTGTATTTTTGCCTTATATCTAGTGTTCCTGTAGTTTATTTCCACCCTAAGACAAGTGTTCCCAGAGTGGACTCCAGCCTTAATCTAAATGTTTCCCAGAATGTACTTTTGCCTCATGACAAGTGTTCTCAAGGTGCATTCCTGTCTCAAGCCTTGTTTTCCTAAAATCAACTCCTGTCTCATGCTTAGTGTTTTCAGAGTGTACTCCAGCCTAAAGCTTAGTGTTTCCTGAGTGTTTTCCTGATTCAAGCCTCCTGATTCCAAAATGCATTCCTGCCTTAAATGTGGTGTTCCTGGAAAAGGCTTCAAATCCACCAGACCCCGAATCATCAGTTACTTAACATAAATTAATCTTTAGTATGATTAAGAGTACAATTGCAGATTACTAGCTAATTGTACTACTAATTGCAACTTGTACAATAATGAATAATGACAAAATAATTTTCCAGTTTCCTGAGGGAACGAGATGCTGCGTCACAACGCTTTAGGAATGCCTCGTGTTGTTCACGCTCTAAATCACGTGTGAAATCCGACCAACGGAAAGTCGTGACGTCATCGGCGGGTGATGTCGTGAACCAGTAAGCTACAAAATGCGTGAGCAATTGAGTGACGCTAGCTTTTCAAAAAAGAGAAGGTAAGCGCTGCAGGGATGCAGGGTTACATACGTAACCTGGAGATATTCCTACGGTGGCCGAGAAGTGCAAAACACATTAACAAATCCAAAAACAAATTAACAAATCTAAAAACAAATTAACAAATCCAAAAACAAATTAACAAATCCGAAAACAAATTACCAAATCCAAAACCAAATTAACAAATCCAAAAACAAATTAACAAATCCAAAAACAAATTAACAAACCAAAAAACAAATTAACAAATCCAAAAACAAATTAACAAATCCAAAAACAAATTAACAAATCCAAAAACAAATCAACAAATCCAAAAACACATTAACAAATCCGAAAACAAATTAACAAATTAGAAAACACTAACAAATCCAAAAACAAAATAACAAATCCAAAAACAAATTAACAAATTCAAAAACAAAATAACAAATCCAAAAACAAATTACCAAATCCGAAAACAAATTACCAAATCCAAAACCAAATTAACAAATCCAAAAACAAATTAACAAATCCAAAAACAAATTAACAAATCCAAAAACAAATCAACAAATCCAAAAACAAATCAACAAATCCAAAAACACTAACAAATCCGAAAACAAATTAACAAATTAGGAAACACTAACAAATCCAAAAACAAAATAACAAATCCAAAAACAAATTAACAAATTAAAAAACCTACCTTTTCCGGTTTGTCTGAATCGGTGCACGAAACACATTAACAAATCCAAAAAACACAACGACAAGCCAGACCAACCGGAAAAGGTAGGTATAGTTTGCGAATGGAAACTTACAGATCATTGGACAAGACACCTGTCAGTCAAGATATACAGGTGAGTAAAAGGTGTCTCGTCCAATGATCTGTAAGTTTCCATTCACAAACTATACCTACCTTTTCCGGTTGGTCTGGCTTGTCGTTGTGTTTTTTGGATTTGTTAATGTGTTTCGTGCACCGATTCAGACAAACCGGAAAAGGTAGGTAGTTTGTGAATGGAAACTTACAGATCATTGGACGAGACACCTGTCACTCACCTGTATATCTTGACTGATATGCAGTGATGTTGAAGATGCTGCAGTATATCATGACAAAAAGATCTAAGAAATTTTACGATTTGGCACATGTTTTACGATGGATGACCTTCCTAACGCAACCCTCCCCATTTATCCGGGCTTGGGACTGGCACTGTTTGTGCAACTCTAATGGCTGGGTTCGGTTCCCTGACCGGGAATCGAATCCGGGCCGCGGCGGTTAGAGCACCAAATCCTAACCACTAGACCACCAAGGAACCCAAGCTGTGATAAACAATAACAGAGACGACTTTCTTGTTAATAATATACTTCTGATGGGAAAATTTTATATACAAAATCGAAATACTTGAAACCAATTTTATAATGAGTTTATTTCTTTCACAACAGACCTAAAAGTGATTTGAAAGAAAAATGCAATGAATCTTTTGTCCTTTATAGAAAAGTATGATTTACAGAATAAACCATAGCCCTGTTTATTTTTACCCTTTTTTTTTACTTTAATTTGATGATTATTATTATAAATTGTATTCATGTATGTGTATATATTTGTATTTTTATGCACCTGTTCTGTGTATTGTAATGTAAATTGTACATGTTATTGCCAAGTTGTTTGTATATGGTTAATTGCTTAATAAAAACATAAATAAATAAATAAATAAATAAATAAATAAATAAATAAATAAATAAAAGGGGAAAAAAAGTTGTACTTCCTGTATATTTTGAATGACAGGTGTCTCGTCCATTGATCTGTAAGTTTCCATTCACAAACTATACCTACCTTTTCCGGTTTGTCTCGCTTGTCGTTGTGTTTTTTGGATTTGTTAATGTGTTTCGTGCACCGATTCAGACAAACCGGAAAAGGTAGGTATAGTTTGCGAATGGAAACTTACAGATCATTGGACAAGACACCTGCCAGTCAAGATATACAGGTGAATGACAGGTGTCTCGTCCAATAAACTGTAAGTTTTCATTTACAAACTACCTACCTTTTCCGGTTTGTCTGAATCGTTGCACGAAACACATTAACAAATCCAAAAAACACGACAAGCCAGACAAACCGGAAAAGGTAGGTATAGTTTGCGAATGGAAACTTACAGATCATTGGACGAGATACCTGTCACTCACCTGTATATCTTGACTGACAGGTGTCTTGTCCAATGATCTGTAAGTTTCCATTCGCAAACTATACCTACCTTTTCCGGTTTGTCTGGCTTGTCGTTGTGTTTTTTGGATTTGTTAATGTGTTTTTGAATTTGTTAATTTGTTTTTGAATTTGTTAATTTGTTTTCGGATTTGTTATTTTGTTTTTTGATTTGTTAGTTTTTTCTAATTTGTTAATTTGTTTTCGGATTTGTTAGTGTGTTTTTGGATTTGTTGTTTTGTTTTTTAATTTGGTAATTTGTTTTCGGATTTGTTGTTTTGTTTTTGGATTTGTTAATTTGTTTATGGATTTGTTAATTTGTTTTCGGGTTTGTTAATTTGTTTTTGGATTTGGTAATTTGTTTTTGGATTTGTTGTTTTGTTTTTGGATTTGTTGTTTTGTTTTTGGATTTGTTAATTTGTTTTTGGATTCGTTAATGTGTTTTGCACTTCTCGGCCACCGTATATTCCCCTTCGGGAACTTAAGATGCGTCACATCGCTCTGGGAACGATCACGTCATACTGACCAGACCCTGCCTAGTGTGTCTGTTCACAACCAGAAACAAGAAACAAACATCAGTGGGGTGGACCAACCTGCAGGGTTGCAGATGTCCTAAAAAGAAAGAAGACATCTGAGACACAACCTCTTTGAGGGTGAGCATCCTGAACCTGAGCCTCACGAGTAAGTGGTTCAAAGAGAGCAGATCTAGGATCGGCGGCAATCCCCTATCTTTCTTCGGAACAAGAAAGTACTGGCTGTAGTGACTGACTCTCTGACTAAGGAAGGAACCACCTTGATGGTCCCTTTTTTTTAGTAGAGCATGCACTTCCTGTTCCAGGACCAAAGCCTGCACGGGTCTCACCAGAGTGGGACACACCCCATTAAACTGAATCGGGGAAGCCCTTCCCTACTGTGCACAGGACCCACTGAGACACGTCCAGCAGCCAGGCTGCCAGGAAGTCTTTACAGGAACCAGCCTCGCCCGCCGATGACGATGCGACTTGGCTGGATTTCACGTGATTCAGAGCGTGAGCAACACGAGGCGTTTCCAAAGCGTTGTGACGCAGCTCGAGTTCCCAAAGGGGAACTCTGTATCTGTGCCATGCACACTAAACTTGAACAAATCAACCTGTGCAGGAAAATCTTTATTTGATACTTTATGTATACATAGTTATATACAGCAAAGTGAAAAATGATAAGTGGAGTGCATGTTTCACACCCATGCTGATGAGCAGAGCTACAGCTTAACACCTCACTCTCTCTTATCTCTGCATGAGCTCCAAGGCTTTTTCCTGGCAACTCTTTCAAGGTGCTTTCAAAACCTGACATGTACATGCTACAAGGAATACAGTCATCTTATATGATTATAGTGGTGGGAAAGGCAGGTTTTTTTTTGTCTCAAGCTATTAGATGGCATACAACCTGTTAAATGTCATTTGTCACTATATATATATAAAATGAATTGATGGCACAATCCATTTTGAACTTTTGAATCAGATTTAAACACAGTCTTATTGTCTGTTTGGCTAAAATGGTACACATTTTTACTGTCCCAGGCACATTAGAGCTCAGTGAAATTCTAAGCCATGATGCAGTGCCTCTGGAGAACAGAGGGTTAAGGGCCTTGCTCAAGGGCCCACAAGTGGCAGTTTGGCAAAACTGGGAACAAGCTTCCCATCAGTAACCCAGAGCCTCAACCACTGAGCTACCACTTGCATTTCCATTTAAAAACCTTAAACACAAATCAAAGCTGCGGTGTACAATTTGATCAATCGTAATGACAAAACTTCACAATATTCAATTAAAATTCAGATAATTAAAATTATAGTTACACATTTCTCATAGACCATTATACTCTATGCTGTGTAAGAAGAATGGATCATTCCAATTGTACTTAACTAAACCAAACAGATGAGAACCAAACAGCAGGACACAAACATGTAATTCTAAACTAATGACATTAGAAGCTTGTCCTTGCAAGAAAATTGTGACCTTTGAGCAACTGGAAGCCAATGACATTTATTAACAAGAAATATACTCACAGTTTCTGCAGTTTGAATAATCCCCTAAAAGCACGTTCTGACACAGAGCTTATGCAGTTTTCTTGAAGAAATCTGAAACACACAACGGCATAACCAATTAATAATGAGCTTATTTTATAAGCTTTGCGTTGTTAAGGTCGTTTAAAAATTACAGCGTGATGTGATATTACTATGTGATGTTTGTTATACTGACCATGAGAGTTACACTTCAGTGTAATTGAATGCACCCGAGAACAGAGGCCCTTTATTTAATGAAGTGTGGATAAATTAGGCTTGATGACCCTAATCAATTATTTTAATGATCTGTGCTAGGATGAATGCCGGAGATTTTGGTAATGTCTCCTGGGTGATTAATGTAGTTGCATATATACACACACTCACATTAATGAAACAGAAACACATCAATTTATTTATAATACATGACTTTGCAACTAGCATCATGTCTGCAGTCGCTCACAGACTACAGGCTAGTTACATAAATTATTGCATCATACCATTTCCATTTCAAATACAGTCATTAAAGTAAGTTATAATGGGGATGTGACTTACTATGTTGTGGTTAAATAAAGAATTTTAAGAGACACACTCATCATTGATAGCATACAGGTAATTTGTCTTTCTGTACACCAGAGGTAAGGAAAGTCAGATTCCTCTTCATTACCGCTAGACAAGGTAATAAATGCATGTTTTCGCCATCTTTATGCAGTCAGACCTGTTCAGTTGAGCTATTGGCTGCTACTTGACATTATTTGCCTATTGATGCTGCAATAAAAAGTGAAACCAGGCCTGTTAGCCTACACTGACATTTTTATGATTGCTCAGACTTTTGGGAAGTATGTCTGAAGTAAGCTTTGGCATCAAATGAAGCCAATTTGCATTAGGCATTCTAATCAACCTTGCCATTAGGAAGCAGTTATTTCTGCATGCAGGTGTAACAGAGAGAGAGAGAGGCAGCCTGTGAGTGTGTAGTCAAAGCATGTTTATTCAAGCAAATCTAACAAGCTTAGTCATGAGAGCCGGCATGGTTCAAAACAAAAGCAAACAAGATGAGATGTGGCATATCCATAATCCAGATCGAGGTCAAAACATGGCAAGGAAGCAAGTTGCGATTTACAACAAACACACAACCATATTATAAAAAAGCAATAAAAGGAATTAAATACACAAACTAGATAGGGCAGCCATGCCAACAGGGTGCAGGAAATAATAAACTGGGAAACAGGCCAGTGCTAGAAAAAAAAGAATCTTAAGAATCTGGGCAGAGATTGTTGCATGCCTACATCCTTAATTTGTGAAACCTGAATGGAACAATGCTAAAAGAATGCTAAAAGACTGTGGAGTTGGTAGCTTAGTGGTTAAGGCAGTGGAATTTGGTTTCGAAAGTCACAAGTTCCAATCCCAGCTACCACTCTTGGGCCCCTGAGCAAGGCCCTTAACCCCATGGCTGCTCAGTTGTAAGGATGAGATAAATGTAATTCGCTCTGGAAGAGGGTGTCTGCCCAAATGCCGTCAATGTAAAGATGACTTCTTAATTTTTCAATTGCTCCCGTTAAGGGTCGCCACAGCCGATCAGCCGTCTCTGCACCATTCGGTCCTTTACATCTGCCTCTTTCAAACCAATCACCTGCATGTCTTCCATCACTCCCCTTCCCTCCTGCCTTAAGGCATTCACCTTCCTCTTTTCCTCCTTCCTGGTGGCTCCATCCTCAACATTCTTTCACTGATATACCCCGTGTTCCTCCTCTTCACATATCCAAAACATCTCAATCACACCTCTCTCACTTTCTCTCCAAAACCTGCACGTTACTCTGATAAACCTTTTCTGTCCATCCTCTTTACTCCCCATACAAATCAAAGCCAATTAGTCAGTGAATGTCAAAAAGACAACAGGGATAACTCAGAATTTCAGGCAACAGTTGAGACTCCACTGTGCTTAAAATGTGACAGAATAGGATTCAGGTAAAAGATTTTCATTGTACTGTGATGTCTGCTGGAGGACCCGATGATTGAATAACTTCTGCTGGAGAACAAAAGATGACCCAGCTCCTGTAGAGACATATGTGGGATGCCACTCTTTGTTTTGTGCAATTTCGCTTGGTAAAGGCATTATTAAAGGCACTAATTGGTGTCTGTATGAGCAGCAGATAGTTGAAGGATTTAGATAATCACTTAAGATCACACATATGCAGAGAACACCAAGGACAATGGATCTCTGAGGCAACAATGTTATCCACTGCATCACCATGCTGTTCTTGTATAATACTTATTTATAACAACTCTCACTCTTTGACAGGAAATATAACATCTCCAGGGAGACCAACTGATGTCTTCTTTTCTCTCCTGCATTTACATTACTGCATTACTGGTAACCTAGTTCAGCATGAACTTAACCCTTAAATGATCACATAGTGTAGATTTGATATTTTAAGACTACACAGTGGATCTAGTATGCTCAAAGGCATGCAACAGAACAGTCCACTGAATCAGACAAAGACATACATTAAAAGGATTTTCTCCTGGTCACGTGAGATGATTGCCAGAGTTGGCAGGCTGTCCTGAGATATTGGGAGTGATTTCCAGATGCTGGCTATCTCATGCTCCACTAAAATTGATTGCATCTTGTTTGCTTCTATATTTTAATCTGGGGCCGTGACAGAAGGGACAGATCTCAAGTGCATGCTTAATGATTTTTTATTTGAAGCAATTTTGAAATTATAGAGACAACAGGCAGAGGTCAAATCACAGGTGCACAGGGTGAGAGTGGGTATATCCATAATCCATAAATAGGTTGCGCTGACAATGATCAAACCCATAATACAAGACAGGGGAATGCACAATGATACTGTGGTCATGTCATAACCTTATGACATGAAGACAGTTACAAAATGAAACTAAATACTGTGGCAACAATGAATATACAAACACTTTAACTATTTCAGTTTAGCTATGGTGCACTCATTTACATTGAAGTGGTAGCTCAAGGATAAGGCTTGGGGTTAGTAAATGGAAGGTCAGAGGTTCAAACCACAGTGTTGCCACTGTTGGGCATTGGGCAAAATTGCTTCTGAACATATATATATATATATATATATATATATATATATATATATATATATATATATATATATATATATATATATATATATATATAGTGAGGAAAATAAATATTTGAACACGCTGCTATTTTGCAAGTTCTCCCACTTAGAAATCATGGAGGAGTCTGAAATTGTCATCGTAGGTGCATGTCCACTGTGAGACATAATCTAAAAAAATTTAAATCCAGAAATCACAATGTATGATTTTTAAACTATTTATTTGTATGATACAGCTGCAAATAAGTATTTGAACACCTGTCTATCAGCTAGAATTCTGACCCTCAAAGACCTGTTAGTCTGCCTTTAAAATGTCCACCTCCACTACATTTATTATCCTAAATTAGATGCACATGTTTGAGGTCGTTAGCTGCATAAAGACACCTGTCCACCCCATACAATCAGTAAGAATCCAACTACTAACATGGCCAAGACCAAAGAGCTGTCCAAAGACACTAGAGACAAAATTGTACACCTCCACAAGGCTGGAAAGGGCTACGGGGAAATTGCAAAGCAGCTTGGTGAAAAAAGGTACACTGTTGGAGCAATCATTAGAAAATGGAAGAAGCTAAACATGACTGTCAATCGCCCTCGGACTGGGGCTCCATGCAAGATCTCACCTCGTGGGGTCTCAATGATCCTAAGGAAGGTGAGAAATCAGCCCAGAACTACACGGGAGGAGCTGGTCAATGACCTGAAAAGAGCTGGGACCACCGTTTCCAAGGTTACTGTTGGTAATACACTAAGACATCATGGTTTGAAATCATGCATGGCACGGAAGGTTCCCCCCTGCTTAAACCAGCACATGTCCAGGCACATTTTCTGCACATGGGAAAGGGCGACTGCACTGTATTAAGGAGAGGATGACCGGGGCCATGTATTGCGAGATTTTGGGGAACAACCTCCTTCCCTCAGTTAGATCATTGAAGATGGGTCGAGGCTGGGTCTTCCAACATGACAATGACCCGAAGCACACAGCCAGGATAACCAAGGAGTGGCTCTGTAAGAAGCATATCAAGGTTCTGGCGTGGCCTAGCCAGTCTCCACACCTAAACCCAATAGAGAATCTTTGGAGGGAGCTCAAACTCCGTGTTTCTCAGCGACAGGCCAGAAACCTGACTGATCTAGAGAAGATCTGCGTGGAGGAGTGGGCCAAAATCCCTCCTGCAGTGTGTGCAAACCTGGTGAAAAACTACAGGAAATGTTTGACCTCTGTAATTGCAAACAAAGGCTACTGTACCAAATATTAACATTGACTTTCTCAGGTGTTCAAATACTTATTTGCAGCTGTATCATACAAATAAATAGTTTAATAAATTGTGATTTCTGGATTTCTGGATGAAAATTTCAGACCCCTCCATGATTTTTAAGTGGGAGAACTTGCAAAAATAGCATGGTGTTCAAATACTTATTTTCCTCACTGTGTATATATATATATATATATATATATATATATATATATATATATATATATATATATATATATATATATATATTTTTTTTTTTTTTTTTCTACTGTGATGTTATAAAGTGCTGAAGGTATTAAGGAGGTTACACCTCCTTCACACAATTGTTACATAACCAAAAATCCAAACTAGTAACAATGCCAAACAAAATCAGTAGTGTTTAGTTTGGCATGCTTATACAACACTGTCAATGCCCTAGCATATACAGTGGGGCATGCAAAGACACAGGAAATGATTCATTGTTAATGTCCAGTCTGTATCTGTACCATAACTACAGGCTATTAAAGATATATTTATCAGATAAATTACCTAGAAAGAAAATCATCAATTGGATGTAAATATTTGAAAATGCTAAATAAAATGAATACACAAGCATAATGACCATTCCACTGTAATACTGCTGGATTCAACCGTATAAACACTAATCAGGGGAACAGATCACAAAACTAGACAGTCAATAGTTTTTTTAGTTTTTTTGGGTCTTTAACCAAACAGTTTGGTTTTAATCTTTTGGGTTAACCTGCAAATACCCCCAAATACCTGTGCTCAGTTGACAGGATTGGAACCAGAGGCGCAAAAACGGGGTATGCAGTATCTACAGTGCCGCACATTTTAGGGTTCCATTGCATGTAGTGTATTTATTCTTGTTTTTATCCTGCTTTTCTTTGGAGGGGGAACGGGTCACCAACTATGATCTTGCATAACCCACAGCAAATCGTTTTCTGCTATTGAAGAACATAACAAAGAATCAATGTTTTGTGCATGCAGATCATTTTCTAATCACTTTTAAAAATTGACTATTTAACATTTGGAAGATGCCCTTATCCAGAGATATTTACAACTAAGCAGTTGAGGGTTAAGGGCCTTGCTCAGCAGTGGTAGCTTTGTGGTGCTGGGGTTTGAACTCATGACCTTCTGATCCAAGGTCCAATGCCTTAACCACTGAGCTAACACCTCCTTTATGGCAGCTTGAACCATTTCACAAGTTTCCCCAGACCTCCATTATAAACAAAACGCTCCCACTCACAGAATTGTGAACCGTTTATGTTTTCTAGGTTTCTATCTCAATTTTTATGCCCTTGTTCTGTATAAACTTTCGAGACTGTTTATGAAATTCTCAGATCAGTAGGTTCTGAAATATTCAATCTAGTACACACATTGCAACAACACATTGCTGCCTTCTCTGTTTCTGATCTCGCCTTTATTGATGAATTGGCATCGCCTCCCTGTCTGGACCGTTTCCTCGCCTCCTTCCATACCATCTGCTCCCAGATTATGGACTCTGTTGCACCCTATAAGGTAAAGTCCACCAATGTTCCTGCGGATTCCTGGCTCAATGATACAACTCGGGCCCTCAGGCGCCGGTGTAGGCAGGCCGAGCGAAAATGGAAGAAGGATAGGCTGCAGGTGTCACTCGAGATGTTTAGAGACAGTCTTGCCACCTATCAGAGTGCACTGAAGAAAGCTAAAGGACAGTACCTCTCTGCTCTCATCAACAGCAATAGCCACCGCCCTGGAATTTTATTCACCACTATCAATTCTGTCATTAATCTGGTGTCTGTCGCCTTGAATGACATTTCTGTAAACACGTGCAATGCTTTCAAGCAACATTTTTTGGACACGGTTTCGTCTGTTTCGGCAAACTATTACACAAATCCCTGCTGTTGCCATCTCTACTCGTGCGGCGCAATGTGTGCTGGAGAACTTTGATGCAGTCACTTTGGTGGACCTCAAAAAAGCTGTCCACGAGTTGAAGCCCACCACCTGCCCTCTAGACGCTGTTCCTGCCAGGATTTTGAAGGAGGCTGTTGACACCATAGGTCCCATCCTTGTCTCTTTCATAAACAACTTAGCATGGGTACTGTTCCCGCTGCTTTCAAACACGCTATTGTTAGACTGCTACTCAAGAAACCCAATTTTGATCCCTCCACACTATCGAACTTTCGCCCTATATCTAACCTGTCATTTCTGTCGAAGTTGATGGAGAAGCTTGTTTTCACTCAGCTTCAGTCTCACCTTTGACTGCACGACATTGGTGATATATTTCAGTCTGGCTTCAGGTCGAGACATAGCACTGAATCAGCGTTATTGAGGGTCCACAATGACATCCTTGGAGCCCTGGATGGAAAAAGCTCTGTGGTTCTGGTGTTACTGGACCTGACCGCTGCATTTTCTCTCTATATGCTGCCACTTGGTCAACTCATTTCCAATCACAAAGTTCAATTTCATTTTTATGCTGACGACCTCCAGATCTATCTTCCTGTGATTCTGATTCTCCTGTGATAGCTCTGCATTGGACCCTCTCCATAACTGCCTTCAGGATGTTAAACAGTGGCTTTCCCAGAACTTCCTTCATCTGAATGAAGAAAAGACTGAATACATCCTTTTTAGCCCGGACTCACCCAGCAGTTCTCTGAGTTTTGGTCCTCTTACTCCTCAGTTTGCACCTACCGTGCGTAACCTGGGTGTTATTTTTGACCAAAGTATGCAATTCGAGAAACAGATCAGTGCAGTAGTGAAGGCGAGCTTTTACCAGCTAAGACTCCTCAGCAAGGTCAAGCCATTTTTGTCCCAAGCTGACCTTGAAAAAGCTATACATGCCTTCATCAGCTCAAGGATTGACTACTGCAATGCTCTCTACATTGGACTTAATCATTCTCTTCTCAGTCGGCTCCAAATGGTGCAAAACACAGCAGCACGTCTTCTCACCAACACCACAAAACGCTCACACATCACCCCGGTCCTCCGCACGCTTCACTGGCTTCCGGTGCGGTATAGGGTGGAGTATAAGCTCCTGCTATTCGTATTCAAGGCCATCAATGGTCTTGCCCCGGCCTACCTCACCGAAATAATAACAGTTTACCATCCAGCCAGAACTCTCCGTTCCTCTGGACATACCTCTCTGGTCACTCCTAAGTACAGATGTAAAAAGTTTAGTGGCCGGTCATTCGCCGTCCAGGGACCATCTCAGATTCGATCCATCACTGTGCTGAGTGTTTTTAAATCGCAGTTAAAAACTTTTTTATTTATACAAGCTTTTAACACGTAGCCCTGTTTCAACTGCTTTATCACATATATATTGTGCTCTTATATATATATATATATATATATATATATATATATATATATATATATATATATATATATATATATATATATATATATATATATATAATTATTATTATTTTTTATATATTTCTTATATTTTATTGTCTACTGTGTAGTTATATTTTTATATTTTTTATATATTTCTTATATTTTATTGTCTACTGTCTATTTTTTATTTTTGTTATTTTTTACTGGAAAGTGCTTTGTGCTCCTTTTGGTTGCTGTAAGGCGCTATATAAATAAAATTTGACTTGATTTGACTAGTACATCTGGCACAATCATAGCATAATTTTGCTGCATTTTGCCACTACCACATGATTGGCTGCTTAGATAACTGCATAAATAGGCAGTTGTAAAGGTGTTTCTGTTAAATTGAACAATAAGTGTAACGAATGTATGGGTGGAAAGCAACATTCTGGAAACTGGAGTAATAAAAGGCGATATGTCAGTTCCAAGTACTTCATGCTGAGGTCTATACACGATCCTTTTGACAATTTCGCATGCAGGCATTTGGAATGTGTATAACGTATTGATGTTGAGTTGTGTCAGAAGCTGCCATTCCTGAGCTGTATGAAAGTTTAGTTATTGAAATATTAGGAAAAAAAAGTTTTAAAAGACTTGTAAGGACTTACAGTCTTCGAAGTTCTGTGTATCTACTAAAAGCATTTTCTGGTAATACTCGAATCTCATTGCTCTTAAGAGACCTGTGGAAGAAAAAAAAAAGCAGTGAGAGGTAATCCACATTGACATTTCCTTCACAACATGAAGCATATGGTGTTTTTATTTTTAAGCTAATGAGTACTTGCACAATTTGGCTTATTTCATGGGAAATTCATATTTGATAATTCCTTTTGACACAGAGTGTGAATAGGCAGTGTATACTGATGCATAAAGAGCCACAGCTGACTTAGGAAGAAAATGCCATTTATTGCATCACAGCATTGCCTTATAACTATTATTCTAATTATTTATTTATTTGTTTCACTGGCACTATTGTAATGCTGCTGTGCATATTGGGTAAAAAAAGAAGAAATAATAAAAAGCCAAAAGCCAAGTTGCTAACAATCTTGTGCACAATATGCTGGTATGATAAAACCAATAGCATGGACCATCACCTATTTGTTGGTTATAGATCAGCCCCTACTTTTTGCCCTTACAATACATAGTGTTCAGTGCTGATATTAAAAGGTGGACTTGTTCCAAAACAGAGAGTTAAATCTCAGTTATTCTTTAGCATCACATTTTTTTGACACTGCACTCTATTCAAGTCAAAACAACTGTGAGGCAATTCACTCAAATGTTTTGTCTGATATAAAACGCCAATTCCTGTAACATCCTTGCTTTTCCAGTTCTAAAAATTCCCAATACTGTCAGTTGGCATTTAACCTTCCAGACCACCAGCTATAGGACCTGAAAATCTAATGGACCTGCACATAAAAATGACCAGTCCTACCTCAATACAGCTGATGAATTATCATATAACAGGGTAGTGAGGTGTCATGACTAAAGCTCAACAATTCACATCTGAGCGCGTAAAATGCAAACATTTGTAATAATAATAGAATCCACAAGTCCCAAGCCCAAAAGACAGAGGACACCTTGAGACGCTGTAATGATTTCTGAATACACAAAAAAGCCTCTGGCATCGACTGCTACCCCAAGCTACAGTTGGGTGAAATTGCTCCCTGAAGGACCACAGTGTTCATGAAAGGTAGTCAACTTCCAAGGCTCCATCATAACAGGCCCTTTATCATGCTCAGGTGCCCAATGGCAATACTTGCTTTTGCCATAAGACCCCTCCTGAGACTTTTTTCATCATATGTTGTGTTAAAGCTTAACCATTGTTACACTGCTGTTGAAGTTATTATCAAAAGGCTAGATAAAGCATCTCATGCCCCTGTCTAAAGAAAGGCAGTTTTTAGTAGGCTATGATGACCTACTATAGTTTTTGAGCATTCAAACTGCAGACTGATGCACCTATAAAAAGTTAAACACCATAAAACAGTTGTCAGTCAGAAGCTGGACTCATAGATGGGTAGTAATCAGGTTTTTTATGATCAGTACGTTCATGTTTTAGAAAATTGAACATTTAAATAAGTTGGAAGATATAGGAAGATGAAAAAGATTGTGGAGCCCAACATATTTTAATGTAATATCTTTTTTAATATGTAATGTCTCTCTTCAATAGAGCCAGTTTCATCAATTACACATAGCCAATGCTTTAACTTTACTTTCTAGTGGACACTAGAAAAAGTATACAGCTAAATACACACCACAGTTTTCATTGAAGCTCTACTTATCCACAACAACTTAAGTGAAAAGTGGAATCTTTGAAACATTTACACAAATTTCAGTTTTTTAGCATTTGGTATGTTTCCTTTTTTGTGCACTCAAGCTGGAGTGACTCCACAAGGTCTTATAATCCAACTCATTTCAAATCCATCAGTGTCTGATCACATTCTTCAGGACAAGCGATTAATCATGTGGAAAATCTGACTTTTGGTACCAAGCATTTGCCGTGGTCGATAGCACACATTTGCTTACATTCAAATAGAGACCTAGAAATAGTTAAAAATCTTGAATAGGATAAATTTGAACGTTGAAAATATTTCAGAATTCTAAACATTTCTGTTTATTTGAAACTTCAAATAAGTAAAAAAAAAAAATCCTGAAGTTTCAACGTGGTCTCTGACTTTATGGTTTAAGGACATACACAGTTAAAGCTGTTTTCATATGCGGGTAAAGACATTATTTAGTGGCTAACTGTCTGCTGATTTATGCAATGCGGTGAAAGGCTGTTCTAAATCTTTAGTTGCTGAAAAGCTCAAATGCCTTTTCCATTCCTAATTTATTACCATATGGTCTTGTTTGTTGGCAGTGTGTCCTGACTTGGGTCTGTTTTGAATGTACTGAGCACCTTTCCAGTAAGTGCCTCTTGGATGGTAACAATTACTCCTATGACCTACAGCAATACTTTATATGCCAAACACCTGTAATAATAAAACATACTCGTTTAAACAGTGTTTTGTGTGTAGGTGTTGTATAATACTTTGTGTTATATCAAAATGTTAAAATCAATTGTCAAAATGATAAAACGTTACGGGCAGCTGGAGAAAAGGAAAAGCTTCTGGGATCACCCTGGGATTGACCGTGACTGACCCTGACTCTAATTTTCTAACAAGCTGGGTGATGTGAGGAAAAGATTTACACTGTGCTGTTATGTACAGTATACACTATATTTCCAAAGTATTGGGTCACCTGGTCATAAGTACGGTATGTGTTTTTTTGGGCATCGCATTCCACATTTAGTCCCAATTCACTCTTATAATTCCCTCCACTCTTCTTGGAAGCTGTTCCACCAGATTTTGGAGTGTGCTTATGGATAGTTGTGTTCATCAGCCACAAGGGTGTTATGACCTGGGGTGCAGTCAGCGTTCCAATTCATCCCAAAGGTGTCCAGTAGGGATGAGATCAAAGCTCTATAGCAGACCACTCAAGATCTTCCTTTCCAATGCATGTAAATCAGATCTTCATGGTCATGATCTTCATGCACAAGAACATTGCCATGCTGGAACAGGTTTCGGTTTCCAAGTTCAAGTGAATGCAAATTTTTAGACATCCTGTACAATTGTGTGCCTCCACTTGTCAAGCATGAAGCAAGCCACCAATCAGGTTCGAGCGTGCACTCCCTTGTTTTGATTGCCGTTTGATGGTATCTACTTATCACCAACATACAGTTCAGTGACAGTTCATTTTGAGAGTAGAAGAAACGGAAGAAAATTCTGACTCGGACTTACCACAACACCCATGCTCCTATTTGTGGAAATTATTTTTTTAATTGTGGTTCTGGGCCTGTGATCATTTCAATAGCTATAAAGTGTTTAAATAATATCATTCTATGAATAAATTGATGTGCTAAGAGTAACATTAAATAAATTTTTTTGCATAAACTGAGTTGATTAAGCAGAGTCTTTTGACAATAATGATAAGTGGAACATTATAGCCATAATAAACCATAATACTTTGAATATTTAAGTACATTTAAGGTAAATTCTCTTGTACTTTTACGCAAGTGAAAGTTTAAAGGGACACTTTTTTCTTTTACTTCAGTTATAATTTACTTAGTGCATCCCTACTTTTACTCAAGTATATGGTTTGTGTACTTCATCCACAATTGCTTTGGTGAACCAGCTGTCCATCTGTATTTCTAGAGGTAGAATAAGTCTAAAGTTTTATCAGCAACTGTGCACCATTTCAGTCAGGTCAGGGATAGAAATCTGCCCATCAGCTCTTGAAGTTGAGCTGTAAGTAAGTGTTGGCTGCAGCTACACCTTAAATAGGATTGTCAGGAGATGTGTGTGAGTGCAGGATGGTACTAATGGACATTGAAAGGTACATACAGGGACGTCACATTGGTGGACACGCGTGGTACAGAATTCAAACTGATGCGAACACACTGGAGCTCCAGCTCAATGCACTGACAGCGATCTGGGTACAGCTGTAAAACTGGGTATATAAAGGAGAGGGAGGGAGAGAGAGAGATAGAGAGAGAGAGAGAGAGAGAGAGAGAGAGAGAGAGAGAGAGAGAGAGAGAGAGAGAGAGAGAGAGAGAGATGAAGCAAATAAAAGTAAAAAGAAAGTAATAACCCCCCCACCCCACAGCATATTGACTGAATTAAATCTAGTTCTTTTAGTATATACACACAAAATGTCTACACAATGCTATCAAGAACCACACACTCATTCCATTCATCCTTAATGACTCTGAGATAGCAGTAAAAAAAAGTGAGATTAGGTGTACTCTTACGGCAATCTGTAGACAGATGATGTTGGACCGATATTTGAATGGTCCTGTCGAAAAAATTGGCCCAGCCACTGTTATCTCCTGCAGGACACAGAGAAGATTAGCGATTTGACACAGTATGGTCAAGCAGTCTATGGAAAAGGTCAGCCTCACACATCTACACAAACCCATGCTGAAAAATGCATAAGGGCTGTCATGACTTAAAACTAATTAGCAGTAGATCTGTATGATATTTAGTATAGTTTTATCATTTTTCTTCTAAAGCATTAACACATGATTTTGTATTCAGAAATATAAAGGAAGTCTAAGGGCAATAAAAAAAAGGTTAGTTTGAAAAAGTAAAAAAATGTTGGGTGAATTTGAATAAGACAACCATTTCCCCTGGAATAGTGAATGTAAAGGTTAGATAGAAAAACATAGAACATTTTTACCAAAGCTGTTACTGTCTAAAAGTGTACAGAGGTGTAAAGACTACCTCAAAATCATACTTGAGTAAAGGTATAGATAAAACTAAAACTTAGTTTTAAAAGTTAAAACCTTGAACGTAGGCTCAAAGATGCAATAGTCCTCAACACCAAGACACATGTTAGTGAAAATCCAAAAACAACTGATTTGTGAGGTTTTATTTTCAAAAATACAAATGAAATTGTACACTTCAACACTGCATTAACCAAAATCAACACATCAGCCTCTTCAACATTCCAGAATAAAACAAAGATCTAACAAGTCAGTCTTCGAAGATTTGTAATTAACAAATAGAATTGCACGAAGAACGACTAGTATTTATTGGACAACTAAAATAAAAGTAAATAATTTTAGATAAATTAAAACCAAATATTCAGAGCTGACTGGGATTGATGCACCTCTCAGTCTCAGAGAGGGGGAATATTTTATTATACTTCAACAAAAGCTGTCTCTCTGAATTTTTGGAATTTATTCCAGCTCTTTTTTGGACTGAAAATAAAGCCAGCAGTGATAAAAGTTTGCTTACAAGCTGCAGATGGGGATAGGGCAGAGTTGAGCCTTAATATCATTAACCGAGGTACAAAATGTAATTAGTAATGGTCACTGTCATTTAAAATATAGTGCAGTAAAAGTAATATGTACTTTTTACCGCATAATATTTTAAATAACAATGACCATTGAATCATAAATGTAGTTAAAATTGCTTATATCTTTGATACTCAGTAAAGTAACTTACATACAGTAAAGAAGTTCATATACTCAAATACTTTGTACCACTGCATTTTTTGGTCGGGGGGACATTAAACATTGTCCAAAAGCAGCTATACAGAGATTTGGTTTTACAATGGGGTTACATTTCTCCTGATATGTAATCCCATTGAAAAATCTAATCTTTGTAGTGCTGCTTTTGGACAATGTCTATTGTCCCCCAACCAAAAAAAGGCTATACATATAAAGCTGAATTGAAAAGTAAACCTTAGATAACTACTGAATCCCACCCTCTCTCATTGCCAACTGTGATGTCATATGCAATAAGTTAGTTAGTGGGTGATACATTTAGCTCTTTAATTGACTTGTGAATGAACTTTGGTCAAATCCAAGGCTAAAAATCTTGGAGCTTAATGGATTTAGTAAAGCCACCCTACAGTAGGTAAACAAATCTGAGGTAAAAGTCCAAACAAAGAGCAATGTTTTGTATCAAAAATTATTTTTAAAAAGTACTACAGCAAGAGTAGACAGTTTGGACCGAAGATTAAAAATCATCCATTATTCTTTTAAATCTAATTAAAGTAAACATTTTGCCTTCACGTTGAACTGCCTTTAGACCCCAAATATAAGGGAATTTTAACACAAAAAACCTCTACATTCCTATCCGGTCCATGTACATTGGGTTCATCTGATCTTCATATTTTTTAAATGGAATGAAAAAAAAATGTGCAAACAAGATGTTCAAAACAGTATTTCATTTTAAAACAACAAATGTTACATAAAGCTCTTGAGTTTATTCTTTTTTTATTATTTTTCATCATTTGAGATTCATGACCCAGATCTGTATAAGCAAATACTGGGTAGATTAATGACTGCTATTAGAGCCTAATGTACTGCTGGTATGGATCACCATGTGCTTAAAATAAACACGAGGGAGACGGTAAAGGAGGATGATCCCGCGGTTGAACAAAGTCCAAAAGTGTAACCATTTTCAAAAACATTTGGATCATCCAAAAATGTATTCCTGCACTGCACTTGCGATATTAACATGATGCACTTAACATTTACATGTGAAATAACAACAATAACTAATTTTAGATTGTGAGAAAAGAAATGAAACAATTTCTTCTTCCCATTTGTTTTCCTATTTTTCACTTTGAAAGAAAAAGTGAATGAAGATAACCTCAGAAGAGTGGCGTGTATATGTGGTACGTTGTTGTGTCTATGCTACAGATGAGTTAGATAAAAAACTTAGATAAAAGAATATGTGGAGTATTCCATTAAGGAACACACTTGCTTCAGTTTAATCCACTGAAGTTTTTACATAAAAGGTACTATACACAATTACAGTTCATGGTCCCTGTGTGAGAAACATTGTGTGTGTGTGTGTGTGTGTGTGTGTGTGTGTATATATATATATATATATATATATATATATATATATATATATATATATATATATATATATATATATATATATATATATATATACACACACACACACACACACACACACACACATATATATATATATATATATATATATATATATATATATATATATATATATATATATATATATACACACACACACACACACACACACACACACACACACACACACACACACACACACACACACACACTATATTTCCAAAAGTATTGGGTCACCTGAACTTTCCTGCTAAATGTGCTTCTTTTCCAAACTGTTACCACAAAGCTGGAGGCTTTGTACAGGCTTTCCATTGTACAGGATGTCTTCAGATGCGCTGTAATAAAATTGCATTTAAATTTGCAATAAATTTTGTATTCACTTGAACATGGAAACCCAAAACCTGTTCCAGCATGGAAATGCCCCTGTGCACAAAGTGAGCTTCATGAAGATCTGGTTTACATGATTTGGAGAGGAAGATCTTGATTAGCCTGCTATAGAGCTCTGATCTCATCCCTACTGAACTCCTTTGGGATGAATTGAAACGCTGACTGCACCCCAGGCCTCCTCACCTACATCAGTACCTGCCATTCATAATACCCTTCTGGCTGATGAACACAAATATCCATAATTACACTCTAGAATCTGGTGGAACATCTTCCCAGAAGATTGGAGGGAATTATAAGAGCAAATTGTGACTAAATGTGGAATTCTATGCTCAAAAATCATTGAACTTCTGACTAGGTGACCCAATACTTGTGGTAATATAGTGTATATGAGTGTGTGTGTGTGTGTGTGTGTGTGTGTGTGTGTGTGTGTGTGTGTGTGTGTGTGTGTGTGTGTGTGTGTGTGTGTGTGTGTGTGTGTGTGGACACTAACCACAGTGCTCCTCGTCGGCTCCGTTAGGACAGTCCTCTTGGCCATTACAGTGCAGCACCTGAGGAAGACACACACTCACATTTCCACATGGGAAGTGGCCGAGTGGACAGGTCTCAGATGTTAACCATGTGCTACCAAGCCCTGGAGGTAAGGAACACACAAACACACACCTGCTTATTTACATACACATTGACAATGTCACCTAAGATTTACATACTGAAAAATCAAAGCTAGGCTCATTTTCATATGACCCTTATGTAATCAAATGCATATGAATTTTAAACTGTCCGCACCGTGAGGGTGAAAATCTGTCGCTATATCTTGGTGACGAATTTCCCTTTCCTCTCTACTTCTATTTATTATGATGACAATCAATAATTGGCCTAAGTACCTTTAAGCTGGCATAAATGAATAGTTAGAGCTCTACTTTAAGTACATTCGGCTGCATCATGATTTATGACAATATGAACATGAACTGTTACAGAGGGAAAATGTCTTTACAGAAAGTATGACATTGAGTAAAAGAATCTGGATAACTTTTCAGAACAAAATATTAAGGACATCGTACCTACAGAGAGTGCAAATCTCCATATCGGCAATCCAGTTTTAGAAGCAGAAGTTAATGAGCATTTAGATTTGTATGGCAGCTTTATGATCAGCTTTGCATTCATAATAGGTTTCCAGTTTGATCGTAAGCTCGGGTTAGTGCATCACATATGTTCCCCTAATGTCTGTGTGAGTTTTCGTCTGGGTTCTCATGACAATTCAACAATATTATCCTGGCACCCATGTTGTGTGGAATGAATTTATCCCTAATCTAAAAGTGACTTTAAATAAACGCTGAAGTCCTCCTTATTCACTACACACTTAAATTATTTTATTAAAAAAGCCCTGACCTTTCAGATCCTATTAAACTTCTGTATGAAGTGTCAAGTCAAGTCAAGTCAAGTCAAGTCAAGTTTATTTCTATAGCGCTTTTCACAACAGACATTTTTTCAAAGCAGCTTTACAGAAATCAACAGTCAAGGTGAACTGTGTGCATTTATCCCTGATGAGCATGACTGTGGCAAAAACTCCCTTAGATGTAATGAGGAAGAAACCTTGAGAGGAACCAGACTCAAAAGGGGAACCCATCCTCATTTGGGTGACATCAAGAGTTTGATCATAAATCTTTCAACAATACAGAACACTGGAGAGTGAGAACTAACATGAGCACTGGAGTATAAGATTATAAGTAAATGTTCTTTCAACAGTCTTTGGTATAAAACTAGGAGCTACTGAGCTCAACTTTTGTGATCATCACAGATCCAGCATCAGCTTCTCCATGCCAGAGCCTTTAAACACTTCAGTAAGTCCAAAGTCAAGTGTTCTTCATTCGCTGACCTGGTGACCTAACAATGAGGATATTGCTTTGTTTGTGTTTATGAAGCACTGCTACAAGATGATATGGATCAGGGTATTTACTAATTGCTGCAAACGTAACATTAAAGTGAAAAGGGCAATTGATATTCAATATTCTGGTTGTATTGTTTGGTCTGACTTTCCAAAAATGTCTTGTGAAGGAGCATGTGTGTGGGGGGCATTAAATTTGGCATAAAATATTTGCCTCACATTCAGTGACAGGCCCTGGAATCAATGCAAAGGAGGTCTTTTATTTCCCTCTTGCTAGATTTTTATTCAAGTTGTAAAAAATATTTAAATATAAATATATACATAGATTATAATACATTATAATCATTACAGCATGAAAAAAGACAAATCATTCAATGTGAAATTACATCAACAAGGAACAAGAAGGAAGCAATGTAAATGTCATATTTTCCAAACACTGGTTTAAGATTAAACATTTTTATCAGAACATTTTTAATTGCACATTTTCTTAAGGTTTTATAATCTAATAGGATTTTTCTCTGTCCAGGAGATTGAAAGAAATATCAAGTAGGACAAAAACAAAACTCGATCAAAAACACACAAATCATTTGATATCTTCCAGAGAAAATGGAAGATGCCACCTAAAAAAAATTGTCCTGTCATTTTATTTTGTTTTATATCATGAAATATATCCCAGAGATTTAAAAAGCATTATACTTGTTTTAATTATCATCATAAATCAGTATGAGGGCTAAAAGTCAGGAATTGGTCAAGATTTCCTGGAGATCTGATTAAAATAGATCTAATGGAAGCTCAAATCATATGTGTGTTCCACGTACACAGACCTGAATTTAGTCAACAAGTATTGTGGAATTTCTACTATTAATACTCTCTTTCCCTACAATTACACTGACACATGCTCAAGCCTGATTGGTCAGAAAGAACAGCAATTCTGACAGAAGTTAAGCCTTAAGACTAATCACAGGTGCGCATTTACGTGTTTATTCTGATACATAATGTTTTGCATAGTAATGGGGACTGTGGTACATAGACTGCATCTGATCAGATGATATCTTACAATAAACCAGTTATAAGGTCATTAAACTTGTTTCTGAATATCAAGCTTGATGATTTCCTATTCTATCGGGGTCATTTTTTTTTCTTTCTATAATTAATTCATGCTTAAAACAGGCAAAATTATGTCAATTGACTATTTCAAAAACACTATTTCAAGCTTGAAATTAATCCAAATGGCTTGTATTATCATAAAAAAGAAATACATTTGGCAATGCAAAATGTTTTCAATTGCCAAGATTGACAAATTTTAGAAAGATAAGAACAATATGCTGTTATGATGAGGCTTTTATTAGAGAGACGTTACTTTTAACATTTTGTAAAGCTGTCTCCAGTGTCAGGAACTTGCAACAGTGCATTATAGTTTTGAATCATGAAAACGTGTGTTTGGATGAATTTTTAGGTTTCTGGTTTCTTGCTAGCATGAATAACTGAGCTTTTTTTATTATAAACTTCAAAAGAGAGGCTGGTGAGGGAACAACTATTTACATTTTATGACGATTCGGCAAATGCCCTTATCTAGAGCGACTTACAATTATCAAATTTATAACTGAGCAGTTAAAAGGCCCCGGAGTGGCAGCTGGTATTTAAACTTATGAGTCTCCTATAAAACGTCATGACCATTGAGCTACCACTTCCCTGAAATGTATAGCTGCTAAAACTCAAATTTAAAAGATTTAACAATTTTTTCAGATGTTCCACAGTATGAAATCAAAGTTTCAGTGTTGCAGAATGATGTCCATACATTTAAAATTTGTAAAAACTGGCAACTTGCTGTGATATAATAGAAATAAAATACTTTAGGGTTGTAACATTAATGATGGGCTGCATCACACCAACCCATCACTAATTAATGTTCCTATGACAGCACACACTGTTATGCTTTATTTCTTATCTAACTGCCAGCAAAAGGAACTAGATATAGGTTTTACCCTATTATATTTTAAATGTCAGCATTTAATCCAAATTAGCTTTCTGTAATCATGTAAACACCTGATGTTCAATGCAGTCCAGGTGGCAAAATTGAATCTAAAGTAGTTCTGCATTAAGTTTTCTGGTCAGCAGCAAACATTTCTGGCAGAAGACCAGAAATTTTGAAACAAAGCAAATCTCCAGAAAAATGATCTATAATTGTTTCATCCCAGATTTATTAAGGTAAATGAATGTTTAAAAAAAACAACTTTAAAATTACATTTTTCTTTTGCTCACCTCCAATTATATTATTATATAATATTTTTTATTCATTGTAACTAACATTTAGTCATTTTTAGGATATTTAGCATACATTTTTAAAATGCAGTAAGAAATCTGTGATTTATTAATTCTCTTGAATTTTTATTTAGTTGACAAGCTTACAAAGTAAAGATTTACAATGATGCACTGATTAACTTCATTTTGCATTTGTTTATATTAACAAAATACAAGTAAATGCCTGCAACATTCCAAAAAAACATTAAAACAGATGCATGTTTACTGCTGTGATACAACACCCTTCCTTTTATACACTTTTTAATTATTTGGAAGCTGAGAATACAAATTGCTGCAGTTTTATAAGTGGAATTTTTGTTCATTATTGCGTGAGTTAGGACTTCAGCTGTTCAACAGTCCTTGTTCGCCATCGTCTGATTCGGCACACGTCTCCACTGCCTTTCGGTCCATTGGAGATGAGCTCAGGCTTAAAGAACACTTCTAACACGTTTCTGCTTAGAGTTGATGTGTGGCTTCCGCCTTCACAGCCTGCTTTTGCATTTTTGGATGCGCTAGCAGGCTGTATCCAGTGAAAAGGAATTCTGAAGTGCTCCCCAGCCCATGTTATGTTTTCAGTCTAACAGTAGCATTTCTCAGACAATGGCGTCTGAGTGCATGGATTTTCCATCTGAGTGCACTAAGAATTCTGCGGATTACCTGGACCTTTTTACTTTAGATGGTGAAAGACCTAAATTCTTTGCAATCGTGTGTGGAACAGTGTTATTAATAAACTGGCTGACTATTCTCTCAAAGTATGGCACAAAAAGGTGAGCCGTGACTCATGCTTGCCTGCAAAGACTGAGCTTTTGGTTGATGCTCATTTTATGCCCAAAGCTGACACTATCTCCTCGTACCAATTAACCTGATTAGTGTGGAATCATTAAAACCCAGCCATTAGGGTTTCATAATCCAGTGCACTCTTAGTGCTGGTCCCAAGCACGGGTGGCATTAATAAGGGCACTCAAATTTCATAATGGATTGACTGCCTCAGGTATTGTTGGCCCAACAGGGTACCAGTGAAAATTAAGCTACTTTTGTTCAAAGGAGGAGGAGAGGGGGAAGACGTCTACAAAAACAGCAGGGAAAGGGGAAGTTTACACTGTTCTATTATGGGGTGGATAGAAAGAGAAATGGTGTAAGAGTTAGAGTACAGTAAGAGTGTAGTTGAGGTGAGGAGAGTTTCTGGCAGCGATGGCATGGCCGAACGCCAATTTGTGAATAGAGGGTGAGGCCGGGGGGGGAAGAACGGTAAGAATTATACACCTGTTGGAGATTTGTCTAATCAGTGTTCTCTGTTTTAGTGAGCGGGGGAAACGTATAAGAGGAATGAGAGAAGGGCTCTTCAAGATAGAGACCCTGAGAAACATGTGTGTGTGTGAAAAGGGAAAAAATAAACAAAAGAGAGACCTAATTTGGTCCAAACTGGTCGCCGCCCTACTGGTCGTCCTTCCTCTGAACCATTTGCTCTCCTATTGGGTGATGAACGTGAAGCTGGTTGAAAAGGTGATGATAAATGTCATCAGTGCCCATGCTCCATGAGTGGGCTATGAGCTGGAGAAGAATAAAAACAATTTTGAAGTGAGTTGATGAAATGGTAGAGAGTGAACCTTAGAAAAAAAGATTGGTGGTTTAGACTTCATTGGGCATATTGGTGAAGGGAACATAGGTGGTAAGAAGGTGATGGGTAGGTATGGCTTTAAAAGAGAGGAATATGGAAGGGCAGATGGATGTAGATTTTGCTAAAAGGATGGAAATGGTAACGGTGAATATTTATTTTAAGAAAAAGGAGGCGCATAGGGTAACATATAAGAGTGGAGGAAGGTGCACACAGCTGGACTACATTCTATGCAGAAGATGCAACCTGAAAGAGATTGGTGGAGTTAGTGAAGAAGAAGAGGATAAAAGTGAGGACTGAATAAAGAATAAGATGGTGGAATCTGAAGAAGGAAGACTAAAGTGTGAGATTCAGGGAAGAGGTCAGACAGGGGCTCGGTGGTGGTGAAGAGGTGCTGGATGATTGGGCAACTACTGCAGAGGTGACCAGGGAGACAGCTAGAAAGGTACTTGGTGTGACATCTGGAAATAGAAAGAAAGACAAAGAGACGTGGTGGTGGAATGAGGAAGTGCAGGAGAGCATAAGGAGAAAGAGGTTGGAGAAACAGAATTGGGATCGACAGAGTGATGAGAAAAGTAGGCAGGAGTACAAGGAGATGAGGCAGCAGTTAAAGAGTGATGTGGCGAAAGCCAAGGAAAAGGCTTATGAGGAGCTGTATGAGAGGTTGGACACTACGGAGGGAGAAAAGGATTTGTAGCGATTGGCCAGGCAGAGAGACCGAGCAGGGAAGGATGTGCTGCAAGTTAGAGCAATAAAGGATGGAGATGGAAATGTGTTGACTAGTGAGAGTGTGTTGAGAAGAAGTATTTTGAGCCGCTGATGAATGAGGAAAATGAGAGAGAGAGAAGGTTGGATGATGTGGAGATGGTGAAGCAGAAAGTGGATAGGATTAGTAAGGAGGAAGTGAGAGCAGAAATAAAGCGTACAACATGGTGCCTGAGAGAGAGGCACACTTCACTGCTGTCACACTGTCCTCATACATGTCCTGCATCACCCTTTACGACATGTATGACGACAGTGTGACAGCAGTGAAGTGTGCAGCAGGAACGAAAAACTGGTTTAAGGTGGAGGTGGGATTACATCAAGGATCGGCTCTGAGCCCTTTCCTGTTTGCATTGGTGATGGAAAGGTTGAGGGACGAGGTCAGACAGGAGTCTCCATGGACTATGATGTTTGTGGATG
The DNA here is from genome assembly GCF_946808225.1 of Silurus aristotelis. Classification (NCBI taxonomy): domain Eukaryota; kingdom Metazoa; phylum Chordata; class Actinopteri; order Siluriformes; family Siluridae; genus Silurus; species Silurus aristotelis. The sequence goes on from NC_139581.1 coordinate 6,537,418, forward strand.
ATATTGTGATTTGTGGTGAGAGTAGTGAGCAGGTTGAGAAGAGCCTGGAGAGGTGGAGGTACACGATGGAAGAAGGGGAATGAAAGTCAGTAGGGGTAAGACAGAGTACATGTGTGTGAATAAAAGGGAGGGCAGTGGAGTGGTGCGGTTGCAGGGAGATGAGGTGGTGAAGTCAAAAGAAGAAGTGCGGAATCATTCAAAATGATGATATTAGATTATTCTTTAACTTTTGTCTTATGTTGCCTTTTCCCAATTTTTTGAAAATGTTGCACAGATCAAATTTAAAATTTGTTTAATGGAAGCGGTGTTCATTGTAAACCTAAATAGTAATGTATTGGCTTCTGAATGTGGAATTAGTGTTTTAATTTTGCCTTCAGTTGTAGTTAAGACTGTTTAATTATTATCTTAAAGTATTTTGATACTGATAACAGAATTAAAATGAACTTATTTATTCTATTAATATTAGCCACAAGCGGATGAACTCCCTCTGATAAATTTTCCATTCATGATTAATTCTTTATGGTGTAAGGATAGAATTCCCATCAGCCCCAAAAATTCACATGTCTCAATCACCACAACCCTGATGAGCACCATTAAATAGGTACCTACGCTTTATATTTGTTTTCCTCATGTTTCATTGATGTCATGTCTGTTTGTTGCCATGCCAGCTCTAGTCTGCATGCTTTTGCCATTTCTGGTTCTTGTTTTCACCTTTTTTGAGTTGTTTTTATGTACTGTTTACAATAATCATCTGCACCTGCATTCGTTTTGGTCTCCATTACATCACATTTGGGAGTTATCCCTCACAATTTTAACTTTTGGCTTTGTACTTTGTCAGTTAAACTGCTTTGAGACCATCTGCATGATACATTTAAAAAAAAATATATATATATATAAAATATTTCTTTTATCGAAGTGCTAATTCTTAATCTTCACATCCAAAAGGACTAAAAATATATTGCTGAAGTAAATCACAGTTTAGCTTAAGAGTCATAAACCATGTCTGAAGTTTGAGATTGAAGCCAATTGCAACTTTCTCCCCATTCCTCTTAATAAGTCACACATTATGTCTTTTCTTTTAAATTTTGAGACCGGAGACTGCCGTTTAGCTTCATGTCTTTCAAAATATGAGCTGTCTAGAGTGTCCCTGAGGGACAGATTTTGAAACACAGCCTGACCTGGATGACTTTATTGGTTTAGTCAAAAGATAACAAACAAATGTGATGTGACAGCGATGAAAAACTTTTCTGAGAATAAAGAACAACTTCTTCTTTTTCAGAATTGCATAATAATGAATAATTAAATATATATAATGAATAATTAAATATGTATAAATAATAAAATAGTAATAAAATAATAATAATAAAAAATACATATATATTTAAGTGTACCAGCACCCTGCAATAATTGGTTCTGATTGGTCTTAAGTTTAAATCCCTTAGGGTACTATCAAACTCTAGTTTCTTTTCAAGATAAGGTAAAAAAAGGCATTTAATTCCAAAAAAGTTGCGAAAATGTAAAATGTAAATTAAAATGTTTTTAATGTTTTGCATACATTTGCATAAACCCATATTGTATTCACAGCAGAACATAGAAAACATTAAATGCTTATAGAATAAAAATAAGGTAATTAAATTTTTAATTTTATGGCCAATGAAATTCAATGTTACTAAAAAAACAGCTGGAGGAGCATTTTGCAAGTAATTATGTTTATGGCAGCAAGCCAGTAACATTATTGGGTATAAAATGTTTGTTTTTGTCTCCTAGAAGTAAAGAGGGGCAGGGATTCACCAATCTACAAATTGTAAAAACTTTTTAGATTTGAAAATGTAAAACATTTTGAATATCTCATCATTGAATTACTCCACATAATATCATCAAATCTGGAAAAATCTCTGCACACAAGCTAAAATAGCGAAAATCAATTTTGGGTGCCCATGATCTTCAGGCAGCACTGTATTAAAGACAAGCATGATTTTGTAATGTAAATTACTGCATGGGTTCATTGCCACCCCAGAAATCATTATCTGTGAACACAAATGCAGGTTAAGGCTCTATCATGATCCAGAAACACTGCTGTCATCTCTGGGCTAAAGTTAATTTAAAATAGACTGAGGCAAAGTGGAAAACTGTGGTTAGATGCATTAAAATGTAAAATTATTTTTGGAAACCATGGACACAGCATCCTCCAGGCTAAAGAGGAATCAGCGCTTATCATTAGCGCTTAGTCTAAAAGGCTGCAACTCTGATGGTATTGGGTTCATTAGTGCATATGGAATATGCTGCTTGCATATCTGGAAAGGCTTCGCCAATGCTGAACAGTATATAAACAATGTCTTTTCAGAGAAGGGCTTGCATCTCTTAGCAAGACGATGTTAAACCACATAATGCATCTATCACACCATTATGTCTGGGAATCTGGGTTTTGAACTAGCCTGCCAACCCTTTCACCAATTGAAAACATTTGGCTCATCATGAAATGCAAAATATGACAAAGAAGACCCAGGACTGTAGAGCAGCTAGAATCCTTAAAAAATTAAATTGAATAGAAAATTCCTCAGGTTGAATATTTTATATGTTTTCTGAAAATTTATATTCATTTAAAATGAATAAAATTAAGAACTTTTTCATGCACTTAAAACATACTTTATTCACAAAGATGATGTCAGGTCATTTTTCTTTTTTTTGTACCAGTTATAATGTAGCAAATTAACGAAATATTTTTAAAATGACGATTAAAACTCGTTCACATTTTGTACATATTACCCTGGAAGTGCATATTCCTTACAGGCCAAAAGAAAAATCATGGTCTCTATCTAGAAGCTTATAAAATATTCATGCTACTCAGTATTATGCAGATTATGCCCACAATCTAAATAGCACCTGGGTGAGATTTTACAGCCGAAGCTCACAGCAGAAGCAGGACTCTGGTGTCCAAGATAATCCAAAGTTTGTGAGTCAATTTTGTCCAACGGAGGAAAAAATCTATTTTTTTTTATTTATAAATTGTACATAATCAAATCAATTTCTGCACAATATATATATATACTAAACCAGCACAATAAAACCAATGAACGAGCACCACGTATGGGACTGGTTGTTTTTGATGTATAATGGGCTTCATGTTCATCGAATCAAAGTAGCGATTCTGATTAAACATAACAGCTGTAATGAGATTTTTTTTGTAGCTCTTTTTTTAACTACAAAGCCTGACTATGATTTCCTCCAGCGCGACTTATAAACCCAGGCCTCATTAGACAGGGAATGCCTGCAGTTGTTATTTACATATTAAACAGTGGCGTGTTCGTGCATCACTTTGTATAAGAACTCTTACTCTTATTCTTTAGAAGAGCATCATTAAATATGTAGATATAAAGAACCCATATCCTGTCTTTCTAACTTTTAATTTTTTACATTATCTTTCTATTTATATATACATAAAATTAATTGTTTTGTTATATTTTAAAAAAATATATATTTTGCCAAGAACCATTTTGTATTCATCATTTCAACAAAATAGCCTTCATGAATAGCATTTCTACAATACTGCACTTTTTGACCACATACCACACGGTTCTAGAAGAGAACAATTTACAATGACACTGTTACCCAGATGAGGGGGGAGGGGAACGTTGTTTTTTTTTTTTTTTTTCCTTTATTATATTATATATCTAAGGAAGTTTTACACCTCTCGCTTGATGATTTGGGATAAACTGATTCGACTAAAATATATATCCTGAATCTATTTTATAAAGCTACTTTGCGTTAATTATTTAAATTATAAAAAAAAAAAATAATAATAATTATTCAAATTATTTAAATTATAAAAAAACAGACAAAAAAAAAACATCAACTCAATTATTGAATTGAATTCTCTCTATTTTTTTTCCGTTTTTGTTTTTTTTTGACGGTTGGAGGCGTCACGAGTCTGGTAAACATTAAAATGGTGTTAGTGACCAAAGCAGATTGTGAATGCCTGATCTAGGTTCCTAATCTAGGATGGTTGTTAAGTATCAGATTATGGCTGTAAATAAAGTTGACTGAAAATGACATGAGCCAAAGTGTAACCATAACTGACACTGAGTTTGCATTAATATTATATATATATATATATATATATATATATATATATATATATATATATATATATATATATATATATATATATATATATATATATATATATATATATATATATATTTATATATATTCCTATTACAATTCTTCTCAGCTGTGAACCAGAATACCTTATTTCCATGCCCCACAACTGCTGAAAGTCCCAACTTTAGGACTATGACTCACTCATGTACAGTACTTTGCAGGTTTGCTTTGGTTTATACTTGATAGTTATCTCCTACTCTACCTTTATGTACGTGATAACGAGGTCAGTTCATGAGCAAAGACAAACGCTCAGGAAGTAAAAATAAGGTCCATAAACCAGTCATAGTTTATTTACATCCATCCTCTAAATAATTGAGTAAACCTGTCTTTGGTGTGAGTCAAATTCTATGTTCACTCACGCAATTTAAGCTTGTTCTGCAGGCTTTTAAAGACAAATCCCACCTTTTTCATTTCAACTGTTTAATCAGGTTATTTTGATCACCAATCAGCTATGTGATGGTAAGTTTAGTAGAACTTCTTTCAAACCAGCCACAATGTCTGTCTTAACAGTTTACTGGACACCTAGACACCTCGAGAACCTTTCAAAGATCCATGCATAACCCTAAAGTGGTTCTTTTTTTTTTTACATTAAAAAAGATTGTTCATTCACACGTATTCTTCATTTCTTCTTTTTTATTTCTACACTGCTTGAACTATGGGCCTTCAGAAGAACTCTTGATGCCTTTTCCTTATCATCTCTAACTTCCAACAAGGACCATCAGCTTTTTTATTATGACATTGTCACAAAATGATAGAATGCAAACAATCTGTTCGAACAGAATGTCCTTATTCGGTGTGGTTTTCTGCTGGCCAAGAAACCTTGCCTATTACCCATGATGCGCTAGAAAAAGATCATCATTCTATTTAATAGCTATGAATGTGCAAATTTACGACTCTTCTCTTGCAATTCCTCACTTGTACACCATCAACAGATATTGCCGCTCATCAACTTTCATTGACGACATTTGGAAAAGCTTTAAATAATTGACCCTGCACTGGCAGACCAAGATCTGTCTCGTCACACGTTAAAAGAAAAACGCATGTTTAAAGGACCAGCCATTTTCCTTCTCCATTTCTTTTCTTTTCTAATTTTAATCGAATTCTATTTATATAGCATTTCAACAACAGATATTACACAACGAAAAGTCTGAATCAACAAGCCAAAGGCAAGAAAAAAAACCTGTCAATATTGCGAAGAATTAAACTTTCAGACACACCAGAGAGATACGGAATAAAAGTCTTCGGATGTGTTTCATTCAAAACATTACATAGAAAAACATGTTGACCACGAGCACTCATTACTGCACGGGAAAATCCAGTACCTTAAGGTATTTTGTTTCAGCTCAAATGAAGTACATTAGGCTCCAGCCAGATGTGAATTATCTGTGATCGTGTGCTGAACACAATAGATCGTGTGTTCATACGTTTGGGTCAAAAAACACAATCAGACACACACTCACACAGCATTTTATCTGCAGGAGTTATAATGTGCACCTTTACCTTAAATGGCCCTGAAAATGTTAAGATTTGAATTCAGATTTAACAAACTCACAGACAATTTCCCCTTAGCCATTACCCTACACTTTTTAAAAACCTTGATGTATGATGGTAATGAAAGTGTGGGGCGGATAAGCATTTATTCATTTTTTTTTTTACAGTTTTGTATCTGCCATTGATTTTATATTCCCCAAAAACATTTCCTATTGCACTAAATGTCAATTAACAAGCCAGTTTGTAAACAACCAGACCTCAGGGTGCATTCATTTAACTACAGCTGGAGATCAATTTTTCCTTTTAAATCAATTCTCAACTCCCACCAAAGCAACAGGAAAATCAAAGCTAAACTGTAGTGGCAACAAATCAATCATTATTTTGAGAAACATAATGTTTCACCCTACTGAATGAATGTCGGGGAGTAAACATGAGCTCTGTACCCCAGTCAGAGTTTATTCCATCCATCTTTTGAATGGAATTTATCTGCGTTTTTTGGCATTTTAAGACTATTGAAATATGGAAATCACCTGTACTTTTTTTTTTTTGACATCCTCTAAATAATTGTGATTTAAACTAGAGTAAGGCTATAAAGAGTATTATAGCTTTGGTGTGGAAATATGATGTTCATCTTTCTCGAGCTTTTTCCATACCTTGCTTATCACAGCATTTGTCAACTCATTCTACACCACGTGGAGTTTTATGTTCTCTACCATCTTATCAATAATATATAAATAAATCAATGCAACTGCCATTTAATACTCCACAGAGTACATGCAGCCTGAACTGCATTAGCACAGTCTGGCAGAAGAGTCAAGCTGGGTTTCTGGCATAACCGTCACACTAATGCTATTGCTTCTGCTTCATTTCTTTTTGATTGTAAACACTGAACTTTGAAAGGTCCAACATTAACACGAGCAAGCACGCATTCACACACACACAACCCACACACACACACACACACACACACACACACACATAGAACCAGTTGTACTTGAATGCTCAAACCAAGATAATATTATAATAAAAACAACAATAATAACAACAATAATAAAAAAAGTATTATTATTATTATTATTATTATTATTATTATTATTATTATTATTATTATTTAATATCATAATCAATTAATTTTTTTATCCTTTAAAAAATGTATCCTACTATTTTTATTGACAGCAAACATACAGAGCAAATGTGATTTTCTTTTGGGGGAGTTGAGCTTCATTAAAGTAAATAAAAACAAATCTATTGCATTATTATTATTATTATTATTATCATTATTATTATCATTATTATTGTTATTATTATTATTTTTATTATTATTTTTATTATTATTATCAACAACCTATATAAAAATAAAAATAGTTTATAAAAAAATTATGATTATCAGTATGGTGTTTAATGGAATTGATTTAATTTTCTGCTTTTTTCTTATTATTACTTCATATAGGGATCAATAAGTATCTATCTATCTATCTATCTATCTATCTATCTATCTATCTATCTATCTATCTATCTATCTATCTATCTATCTATCATCATTATTAATATAATAATAATAATAATAATAATAATAATAATAATAATAATAATAATAATAATAATAATAATGTCCAGAATTATAACATAATACATATATAATCTATGTAACATTAAAATTTTGTAATTATAGTATATGTAAGGCTTATTACTGACCCCCACACAGAGCAGGGTCTTACCTCTGATAGTGGACATGAACACCAGGAGAGATGGCATCAATGAAATAATATCCAAGCAGAAAGAATATCCGGCGCGGTGGGTGACTGAGATCATGATGTCTGTGTGCGCAAAAATTAAATCCCCACTCAAACCTCAGCTTCACACACACCTCCTGCGCGCCTCAGCAAAGCGCCAAAGTGTTCTCCAACCCCCAGGAGCTCCATGCCATGAGCTGAGAGCAGCATGTCCGAGAGGAAAGTGCACGACACCACGGACACGAAAGTCACTCATTCACTGACTGACTCAACACTCCGCTCGGGATCCACACACTCACACACACACACACGCGCACACGCACGCACACACATGCACGCACACGCGCGGACGCACCGACACACACACTCTCTCTCTCTCTCTCTCTCTCTCTCTCTCTCTCTCTCTCTCTCTCTCTCACACACACACACACACACACACACACACACACACACACACACACCAGAGACGTCTTTATTCTTAGCTTTACGGTAATAACTATGTCAAAAGCAAAGATATGAAAGCAGACATAAGGCAATGTATCAAAACGCACCCACTCCATCAACTTATGTATCTACAGTATCTAAGGTGAGTACACTTCTCACATTTCAGCAACCTTTTATTATCTTTTCAAGATACAATACTATAGAAATCAAACTTGGATATATTTTAGAGTAGTCAATGTGCAGCTTGTATACAGTTCAGATTTACTGTCCCCTAAAAAATAACTCAACATACAGCCATCAAATTAGCTGGCAACAAAAGTAAGTACATCATAAGTGGTGGGAACATCATGGTCAGGGGCTGAGGAGTGCGGTTCATCGAGGGAAACATGGATTTCATCATATATTGTGACATTCTGAAGCAGATCATGATGCCCTCTCTTCATAAACTGGGCTGAAAGGCAGTTTTTCAACATCCCCTAAACACATCGCCACGATGACAACTGCCTTGCTGAAGGTGATGGAGTGGCCAAGTATGTCTCCAGACCTGAACCCTATTGAGCACCGGTGCAACAATCCCAGCAACAACCTGTGCAGCTCTGGTGAATCTCAATCACACATTTCTCCTTTCGTTTGCCATGCAACTCTATTTACACCAATAACAGCATCTTAAGCCTTTATTTTGTATCAATATATAAAATGTTCTTAAACTAGTATGTGACTAGATGTTTGACTCTGATTGGTTAGAAGGTGTGCATTGTTTTTGTATAGCCCACATGCATTGGGATCAATAGCTCTGGCTGTAACATGTAACATGTAAATTTTTATTCATCATACACAGGTAGAAGGTAGCCTAGAGCAGAAGCTCCAACAGCCATGGTGTATACAGATACAGTGATGGTGTGATGTGATGGTGCAGAATAGTGTTTTGTGCATTAAACTTTGCTGTTATACCAGCAGACATGAGGTGAACGTGACTGTGGGGCAGGCATTATTAAAGTGTTGAATCTGATTGGTTCGTCAGAGTGCATTTTTTTCCATGGCTTTGTTAGTACTTCTGGGTGTAGCATGACCAAACAGGTTTCTATTGCATTGAAAACATTATTTTGTACATTATAAGAGCCAACTTGGCATATCATTGTGGTATAAGTGTAAACATCCATTAGTTTTATACGGAAAATTACACTTAAGCTACCAACACCGGCTTCAGAGTGTTATTTAAAGAATACCAATCTGTGTTATTCCTACAAAATCATCTTTCGGTCCAGAATTATAGACAGTTAATTTGAGTGTGTGCACTTGTGATCGTTTGCCCCATCTATTAACAAGCTGTCATGCTGGATTTATTCCAAGATTTTGTCATGAACTGGTTATAACTGAAGTGAAGTGAAGTGAAAACCGAGACTACTTCATAGACTGTGCAATAACAAAAATAAAAGAAACAAATAAAGGGAGAAGAAATATGTAGAAAAGAAGGCTATGGTATGCATTGTGCAAAGTAAAGAGAGACTGTGTGCAGAAAGCTGAAATTGAACACTATATAAGGCATATGCACACAAATAGAAATAGAAATAGAGTTTAATGAGAAAAACAGCGTCTGGAAATGTGTGATATTCTGCAGATTGGTGACATCAAGTCCACTGAGAAAACACATTCACAGATTTAAAGAAAATATATTACATACCATGTATTTTAAAATCAATTTACAATAACATTTAAAGCTGTGATCAATTATAGTAGCAGGACTTAAAAAGCTCACATAATTATTTTTTTTGCAGTTTAATGTGAACACTTATTTCTTATTATGTTCGATTATAATGCCACATTTTTCTTACATGAATAGTGGGAATTATTTATACCTACCATATATAGATTTATTTTTTCCCAAGTGTACCTCAGAGTCTCTTTGTGCTCATGGAATTAGGATAAATGACCTTAAAACACAAAAGTACACATAACAACTATTTAATATATTGAGTTAGTGTTACTTTTTTGCAAACTTTACACAGACATCTGTCTTGCTGTGCGCTTGAAAATAAAAAAAACTCAAACATATTAAACATCAGCAGGTGCTGCATTGCTCCTTTGGGGTGAATAAATTATCAATGTATAAGATAAAGGAGACAAAGCCAGCTCCCAACATAAATTTAAGATACTGATATTGGGGACAATGTTCAAGGGTACAAGGAAGCTGCTGCTATCCATAAAAGGTAAAATAATACTGCATAGTATGTCATTATTTTCCATTTTCAATTCACAATAATGGTTTTTTTTTTTTTTTTGGAAGAGTATGTTTCAAGTATTCATCGGAAAGGCATCTTCCTGCTGTCTAAAATACTAAAAAATAAAATAAAATAAACCCGAACCACTGCTCGACCCAGATGAGATGAAGAAAAATTATTTCA
>NC_139581.1:6552648-6555148 GCF_946808225.1 Silurus aristotelis
GCTAGTTCGTATATATTAGGTTCATCTGGATCAATTGTAATGATATGTCTAGACTGGATATCTAGCTGGCTGGCTGGATCTAGCATGCTGAAATTAACTATTTTCTTTGTATTCATTCGTCAGGGAGATGCTTTTTCCCAGGAAACAATTGAGACCCAACAGAACAATTGAGGAATTAGAGCCTTGCTCAATTTTGGAATTTGAAATCACAGCCTTCTGATCAGCAGCTTCAAACCTGAAATCCTTGGCCTTCACTTCCAAAAGCTTTAGAACTCATACTTTTTAATGCTGGATTGCTGGATTTTAATGCTGCTTTTAATGCATGTCTACATTCAAAGTCTGTGGAAATGGTACAGCATCATAAAAGACTGAGCAGAATCTAGTCATCTGCAATCTGTTTAAAGACGGAACCTTAACACCATAAACAAGCTACATTCATCCTGAAAGGTTTATTTGCAGCAGTGGGATTTAAACACACACCTCTGTACAGACTGGAGATTGAATCAAGAACCATATACTACTTGGACACACGACTTTGGGAAAGTTAGACTATTTGGACCATCACTAGTATAAATTAATTATAGCTTGCAAAAACATGCAGTCCCAAGTCTGTTCTATGCCCTTTCCTGCCAACTGGAAGGAACTGTGAATGTCTAAAACAGTAACCATCTTTCCTTAGTATGGTGTTGAGTGCTGTCTGTAAAACAAAGCATGTTGATGTTGCAACAGCAGTTGTGGATGCCAAGAACAGGAATATGATGCTACAGCTGGCAATGAAACTAGACAGTTGAAGACGGGAAAAATACATCTCCTGGTGTTTTTCCAGCATTCAACTGTTCATTTTGCTAAACATCTTCCCAGCCTATCCTTCGGTTCCTGTTCTTGACTGGCAGCTGTGGAACCTTCTGGGGTCTTGTGGGAAAGAGCGCTGAGAAGGTGTAGAGCTGCTTCTTTTTTAGTGGTTAATGCAATATTTCCTTATTTGTGTCAGCATTGTGGCAAGCCAAAAGAGAAGACATTTTGTATTTTCTTTTGTTTTATAATTTGATATTAAGGTATCAAGTTAATTGAGGGTGATTTTACATGGACCTCAAGTGACCTAGAAAATGTAAACCAGAGCTTAAGTATCTAACAACAGTAGAGCAAGAAAAAAAATTGAATAGGAAAATGAAACAAATCTCACCTTCTGTAATGAAAATGCTGAGTATGCCATCACTATGGATTATGCTGTTGTTTACTAAATAAATTTTTTTAAGGAATTCGCAAGATATGCAATCAGAATGCAGGAAAAAATGCTTACAATGTAGTAATCAAAACTGGTTTTATTTCCTGTTCTGTCTCCAGTAGCAGTGCACTGTATTATATGTAACAAATCCTTAAAATATACTACATCCTAACTTCTACCCCTCTGCTTCACTTTTTCCTTTATCAGTATCTTCCACCCTTCTCCTGACATCTTTGCCATTAGGGAGAGGAAAACTGAATACAAAAGATGTTTGAAGACTGCATTTTTTGGTGACGTCTGTCATTGGTGCTTTTTATAATACATCGCGCATCCAGATGTTTTCAGTTTATACGATGATGTTCGGTCTCCATTGAGGAATGCAGAAACCCATGAGGCTACACAGTCTACATCAGAGGTAGAAAAAAAGGAAGGAAAATGTTTTGAATATAAAACCTTCAACTGGGGTCAGGAAGGGTTCTGAATGGGGGATATTTTCCATTTTTGTTAACTGAGCCAAACAAAAACTAGAACATTAGAGTATTTTCAGTACACTTCAGTGTCCAATGTAGGAGCGTTCATTCGTGGTGAAGAGTTTGGAGCACGACATACTGTATATCGCACACAATACAACCTTGAGCTGCATAAAGGTTCTGAAATTGAACATACAGTGTAATTTACATTCATTGTAACTATAGATGCAGTATCACAAGCGCTAATTTAAATACGAGACTGCAGCACGTTCGCATCATCTATCCGCTTGTCAGTAGAGAATCTTCTCATATTGTGTGCTGCTGCTTTCACCAGCTGAAAGGTTAAATCTGTTAAAACTGCTTACTTATACCGACTAAAAGGCCGGAGACGAGACGCGACACATCTAACGACGCTTCTACGAACGGTGTTCTGGTGGGAACTTTGTTTTTATAAACATGCTCTTGGATCTTCTCAGCAGCACTACTTAAGCCTTCTGTACTGCACTGTCTAGCCCTGTTTGGGATCGTTACGCAGAATACATGGTCTGATAAATGTTTCAAACTGATTTGCCTCTTATTATTATTATTATTATTATTATTATTATTATTATTATTATTATTATTATTATTATTATTTAATAGATGTCGTAATAAACTTCTGAACATTGTTTAGATCAACCGCAGTATCTCTTGATCATGTAACTTCTGAGCCTATAAGTACAGATGTAACTTGTTTCCTGCCTTGCAGCTCTGGAGTGCCTGCTCTCCATGAACACAGGCCTTTCAGTCAGTGTAAAGTGTGTTC
>NC_139581.1:7160148-7417648 GCF_946808225.1 Silurus aristotelis
ACCTTTTTTAGAATCCTAAGTTGACCTGATACACATATCTGACTAAACATTTTGCACACACTAAACTACACTACAGTAAAGAAGCTAGATGTTTGATATATTAGATATACAAAATAAACAATTATATATAATAATATAATACAAATACAGTAATGTAATATATTATATATATATATATATATATATATATATATATATATATATATATATATATATATATATATATATATATATATATATATATATATATCCATCCATCCATCCATCCATCTTCTCCCGCTTATCCGATGCCGGGTCGCGGGGGCAGCAGTCTAAGCAAAGATGCCCAGACTTCCCTCTCCCTAGACACTTCTTCCAGCTCTTCCGGGGGGACACCAAGGCGTTCCCAGGCCAGCCGGGAGACATAGTCTTTCCAGCGTGTCCTAGGTCTTCCCCGGGGTCTCCTCCCAGTGGGACGCGCCCGGAACACCTTCCCAGGAAGGCGTCCAGGAGGCATCCAGAACAGATGCCCGAGCCACCTCAGCTGACCCCTCTCGATGTGGAGGAGCAGCGGATCTACTCCGAGCTCCTCCCGAGTGACTAAGCTTCTCACCCTATCTCTAAGGGATCGCCCAGCCACCCTGCGGAGGAAGCACATTTCGGCCGCCTGTATCCGGGATCTTGTCCTTTCGGTCATGACCCAGAGCTCATGACCATAGGTGAGAGTAGGAACGTAGATTGACCGGTAAATCGAAAATCGAAATATATATGTATACAGCGAGGAAAATAAGTATTTGAACACCCTGCTATTTTGCAAGTTCTCCAACTTAGAAATCATGGAGCGGTCTGAAAATGTCATCGTAGGTGCATGTCCACTGTGAGAGACATAATCTAAAAAAAAAAAAAATCCAGAAATCAAAAGTATTTGAACACCTGTCTATCAGCTAGAATTCTGACCCTCAAAGACCTGTTAGTCTGCCTTTACAATGTCCACCTCCACTACATTTATTATCCTAAATTAGATGCACCTGTTTGAGGTCGTTAGCTGCATAAAGACACCTGTCCACCCCATACAATCAGTAAGAATCCAACTACTAACATGGCCAAGACCAAAGGAGCTGTCCAAAGACACTAGAGACAAAATTGTACACCTCCACAAGGCTGGAAAGGGCTACAGGGAAATTGCCAAGCAGCTTGGTGAAAAAAGGTCCACTGTTGGAGCAATCATTAGAAAATGGAAGAAGCTAAACATGACTGTTAATCTCCCTCGGACTGGGGCTCCATGCAAGATCTCACCTTGTGGGATCTCAATGATCCTAAGGAAGGTGAGAAATCAGCCCAGAACTACAAAGGAGGAGCTGGTCAATGACCGGAAAAAAGCTTTAGGTTACTTAGGTAACACCGCTTCTCTGATAACAGGAGTGAGGTATCTCACCACACATCAATCACACCACATCAATCACCCGCATCAATCACACCACGTCTGTCGGCTGACAGACCAATCACGACAGTGATGCGGGAGTCCCGCCTCCCTCTATACACCGCTGCCGGCGGTCCCTGCCTCATTCTCACATATCTCTTCTCCGTGCACTGCAAGAAGGGAAGTGTGGTGAGATACCTCACTCCTGTTATCAAAGAACCGGGGTTACGTAAGTAACCTAAAGTTCTCTTTCAAACATTCGTTCGGTATCTCACTATGGGATATAGACAACTCCCGTATTGCAGATATGCTGTCCGAAGCAGGTGTCAACCAACTTAGTGATGTGATAAAAAACCCCTCTCACTGAAGAGAGAGAGAGAGAGAGAAAAGACAAACAATCGATACACGATGTTACCATATCCGTTGTCATGAAATATATATACACATACATATACGCACATACAAAATGTATACATATACGTATTACACACTCAGGACGGAATGAGCCAGCGAAGACTCCGTGCCATCCAGCCTATAAAAACGGACAAAAGTGTGCGGCGAAGCCCAGCATGCTGCCACACAGATGTCCTGAATCGAAACACCCACGAAGCGGCCAAGCCTCAGTCCCTCCGGAGGGTTAAGACCCACGCTATTATAACTCATTATAATAGCCTCCACAAGCCAATGGGACAGGCGCTGCCGGGAAACGGGACTTCCCTCACGGGAACCAGCCCATGAAACAAACAGCTGAGTACTCCGTCTCAAACCCTTCGTCCTGTCAACATAGTGACGTAACGCACGGACAGGACACAGACAGTGAAGCCGCTCCTCCTCCGCTGAGGAAAAAGGAGGCGGGTGAAAGGCCATTAAATCCACCTGTCTGCGGACGAAAGCTGACTCGCTCACCTTAGTGACAAAAGCCGGATTAGTCTTGAGATCCACTCGCGAGAAATCCAAAGCAAAACGCATACAGGAGTTATGAACAGACAAAGCATGAAGTTCACTAACATGCTTCGCGGTAGAAAGAGCCAATAACAAAGCAACCTTAAGCGACAGGAGCTTTAAATCAATACTCCCTATCGGCTCAAAAGGAGACTGAGAGAGCGCGCTCAGGACCACGGACAGATCCCATGGCGGAACCAGCGGCTTTGAGAACGTGCTCAGGCGCTGCGCCCCCTTCATAAACCTGCACACGAGCGGGTGATGACCGATAGTATTACCGTCAATCCCTACGTGGCATGCAGAAACGGCGGCGAGATAAACCTTAACGGTTGAAAAAGCCCTGCCCTTATCCAAAAGTTCCTGCAAAAAGCACAACACATCTGCCACAGAACAGTAAAAAGGGACGATACGTCTCTGAGCACACCATAGCTCAAACACATTCCATTTCCTATCATATGCAGAGCGCGTCAAAGCTGCTCTCGCATTCTGAATCGTCTCAATCACCCTCGGAGGCAAACCAGCAACACTAAGATTTATCCTCTCACGGGCCAGGCCCAGAGAGCCACTCTGTCTGGTGTCGGGTGAAAAATCTCCCTACGCGCTTGTGAGAGGAGATCCCTGCGCAATGGGAGAGGCCAGGGTCGATCGTGCAGGAGTTGGAATATCTCCGTCAGCCACACTTTCCCTGGCCAGTTCGAAGCGATCCTTCTCTTACTCTTTGTAAAGTCGGCAGGATCAGACTCAGTGGAGGAAACGCGTGAAGCAGAACGTTTGGCCACAGGTGGGCTAACGCATCCACACCCATAGGTGCACCGTTTCTCGCCAGAGAAAAGAACAGAGGGCAATGAGTGTTTTAGTGCGAGGCGAAGAGATCTACGGTGGCCCGGCCGAATCTCTCCCATAACAGGTTCACCACCTGAGGATGAAGAGACCACTCCCCGTACAGGGGATTTCCCCTGGACAAGAGATCCGCCCCCGCATTCAGCACTCCCGGCACATGAGTCGCTCGCAGCGACAGGAAATGCTCCATGCCCCACACCATGAGATCTCGCGCCAGACGGTGAAGTCGAGGAGAGCGCGTTCTGCCCTGGCGATTTATGTATGCCACCGCCGTCGTGTTGTCTGATCTGACCAATACGTGGTGACTCCGAAGAAACTGCACGAAATGTTTAAAAGCTAGAAACACCGTTAACAGCTCCAGAAAGTTTATGTGCGCGCACCGAAGCGAAACGGGCCATTTCCCCTTCGCCATCCTGCCTTCGCACACCGCACCCCAACCTGCGAGTGACGCATCTGTCGTCACTACTTTTCTCAGGGAAAAAGCCCCCAGCGGGGTTCCCGACTCGAGAAAATCGCGATTTCTCCAGTGATGGAGAGCGCGTAAGCACAGTGATGTCACCATCACCTTGCGATTGAGGTGGCGCTTCGGACATAAGCGCTGCGCCATAACCCAGCACTGAAACTCTCTCATTCGCAGCAGTCCCAGCGGTATGACAGACACTGACGAAGCCATCAGCCCCAGCAGGCGTAAACAGAGTCTGAATGGAACTGTCCTTCCTCTCTGAAAAAGAGAGAGACAACTGCGAATCGACCTGATGCGCTCTTCTGATGGAAAAGCCTGATACAGGTCCGAGTTCAATCTGAGACCCAGGTATATTATTTCCTGTGCGGGCACCAAGCAGCTCTTTGTCTCGTTTATTCTGAAACCTAAGCCAGTCAGGTGAGACAGAAGCACACTCGTATCCACCTCCGCTTGCTGCCGTGACAGAGCGCAGAGGAGGAGATCGTCCAAATATGCTGACACTCTTAAACCCGTCGTTCTCAACGGAGACAGTGCAGCTTTGACACATTTGGTAAAGATCCACGGAGCTAGAGCTAGCCCGAACGGAACCGCCAAATATTCGTAGGCTGTGCCCTGATAGGCAAAGCGTAGGAATCTCCTGTGTGCCTGATAAATGCTTATGTGGTAATACGCGTCCTTCAGATCCACTGACGTAAACCAGTCTCTGGGACGAATAACACTGTACAAAGCTTTCGATGTGAGCATCTTGAACTTGTACTTTCTGAGGTGTTCGTTGAGGTTCCGTAAATCCAGAATGGGATGGAGACACACCCCCCCCCCCCCCTTTCTTGGGAACGACAAAGTACCGGGAATAAAAGCCGAGCTGGCTGTCTTCTCGCGGCACCGATCGAATTACCCCTTTGCTCAGTAAGGAGGTTATTTCGTCCTCCAAAACCTGAGCAGATTCGCCCTCTGCTGTCGACCAAATCACGCCACTGAAAAGCGGTGGTCTCACGGCAAACTGCAGGCGATATCCCCGCTGTATTGTGGAATACACCCAATGATGAGCGGACCACTGTGGCTCTCGCATACAGACGGCGCGGTGGCACCATCTGGCGGCGGAGCCGGGGGTTGCAACTCTCATTCGGGTTCTTTTATTGTGTGTGTGTGGATTTTTTCACTTTTCCCTTTTTTACACACATCTGTGCCCTCGGCCCACTGCCTGGATGCCCAGAACAAATCTTTAATATTTTTGAACGAACATGGAACATTCTGCTGTCTCTCTTGCATAACCCCGCGGGTGGAGAGGGGAGAAGCAACTTTCCGGGCACTAAGGGGGAACTGGTGCCGACACTCCAAACGGAGAAAACTCGTTCGTCAAACACAGTCTTTGAAACGCTCCCCAACGGATCTTTGCTGGAGGGGGAGGACAAGACTCCTGAGATGAGTCGAGGGGTGCTACAGAAACTCCGAGAGTGCTGCCACCTCTCTTTTGACCCAAAATCAGACCACAGGTTAGGTCGCCGGCTTTTCTTCCCTCCCTGAGGGTCCGCTGGGCGATGCCTAGCAGCCGCCGCTGCAAAAGAGGTCTTGTTCCTGGGCTGGGGCTGTTTTTGGCGAGCCTCCCCGCGCATTGACTGCTGGGGTGGGGGTTGCCTAGGGGCCCCGAAACCAGGCTGTCTCTTCCTAAGATATATGAACGTGCGGGTTGGGGAGGGCGAGCAGGAGGCTTCCTTGGGAGGCATGCTTCGAACACTTCACCGTCCTTCTTGCGAAGGTCGCATTGCTGGCGCATATTCGCCACCGCAGCCCCGAAAAGGGCTTTCGGCTTTATCGGGGCATCAAGGAACTCCACCTTCTCCCTCTCCGATAAGCCTGTCAACCCCAACCACAGGGCTCTCTCGCCTACCACAGCAAGGCCCATGCTGTGGCCGCAGCTCTGGACCGCTCCTCTAGAAGAGCGTAGGTTAAGATCCGCAATGATGCAGATTTCTTCCCACAAGGCTGAATCTGGTGACCCAGCACTCGGGGTTAGCGAGCACGGTTTGAGCGTGCTGAACTCCTAAACACACGATGCACAGGGGATGAGAGACTTTTGCAGAGATCGTAGACCCGCATGCACAGGGTCGGATTGAACTTTCCCCGCCGTGCACCCGGATGAACTCGCAGTCGCCATAACGGAGGTGCAATCACCGGACAAAAAGAAAAAGGAAACAACGAGATCACCACGACGTGCTTCTGGAAACGGGTCTCGAACGATATTCAAATACTCGCTTGACGCGATGTGAAAAAAAAAAAACAGCAGAAGGGAATATCCGCTTTGACAGTGGATAATCCCACAAAGAAGCAGCCGCGCTCGGAGATGTACCTTAACGGCCAGTCTATGAACAGTTAAGCGACCGCCCCCAGAGGATCTGCTGAGGATAGCTTCCTAAAAGGATCTTCACAGGGAAGAGAACGAGAATGAGGCAGGGACCCCCGGCAGCGGTGTATATAGGGAGGCGGGACTCCCGCATCACTGTCGTGATTGGTCTGTCAGCCGACAGACGTGGTGTGATTGATGCTTCCAGGGTTGGTCACGCCCGAGGCGATTCCCATAGTGAGATACCGAACGAATGTTTGAAAGAGAACTGGGACCACCATTTCCAAGGTTACTGTTGATAATACAATAAGACGTCATGGTTTGAAATCATGCATGGCACACATGCCCAGGGACGTCTTAAGTTTGCCAATGACCATTTGGATGATCCAGAGGAGTCATGGAAGAAAGTCATGTGGTCAGATGAGACCAAAATAGAACTTTTGGGTCATAATTCCACTAAACGTGTTTGGAGGAAGAAGAATGATGAGTACCATCCCAAGAACACCATCCCTACTGTGAAGCATGGGGGTGGTAGCATCATGCTTTGGGGAGTTTTTCTGCACATGGGACAGGGCGACTGCACTGTATTAAGGAGAGGATGACCAGGGCCATGTATTGCGAGATTTGGGGGAACAACCTCTTTCCTTCAGTTAGAGCATTGAAGATGGGTCGAGGCTGGGTCTTCCAACATGACAATGACCCGAAGCACACAGCCAGGATAACCAGGGAGAGGCTCTGTAAGAAGCATATCAAGGTTCTGGCGTGGCCTAGCCAGTCTCCAGACCTAAACCCAATAGATAATCTTTGGAGGGAACTCAAACTCCATGTTTCTCAGTGACAGGCCAGAAACATGACTGATCTAGAGAAGATCTGTGTGGAGGAGTGGGCCAAAATCCCTCCTGCAGTGTGTGCAAACCTGGTGAAAAACTACAGGAAACGTTTGACCTCCGTAATTGAAAACAAAGCCACTGTACCAAATATTAACATTGACTTTCTCAGGTGTTCAAATACTTATTTGCAGCTGTATTATACAAATAAATAGTTAAAAAATCATACATTGTGATTTCTGGATTTTTTTTTTAGATTATGTCTCTCACAGTGGACATGCACCTACGATGACAATTTCAGACCCCTCCATGATTTCTAAGTGGGAGAACTTGCAAAATAGCAGGGTGTTCAAATACTTATTTTCCTCACTGTAAAAGTCAAAATGTTTGCAACAAAATATCAAATAACACCAAAGTCTGGAAAAGGACATTGACTGTGACATTTACTGTAGAATTGGAGTCTGTGGCAGCCATATTTGTAGGTCATGGTGTTTGCTAGGAAATTTCTCCAGCCAGCTGAGATCTGGCAGTTTAAATTTGAAAATCAGATGTAAAAAAAAAATAAAATGTAAAAACACAGTTAAAGAAATTTTGTTAAAAGTAATAAAAATGTTCATGTTAATATTACCTGAATGCATTATAATTAGGGAAATAAATTAAAACAGCTGTGAAGGAGCTAATCCCATTAGTGTTATCTTATTTTTCTTACTTAATGGTTTACTCAAACCTTTTCCCAAGGCAGTTATTATTCATTGGGTAACTTGGGCAATTATAAAAGGACGCCTTGAATTCCTAACATGTTTAGAGCCCCAATCTATACTTATAAATTATAAGGACTTCTCATGTTCTGAAATGATTAGCTTCTGAGGGGCTCTGAACATAACCTATTGCTAAATTGTACCATAAATTCTGCGATTTGAGATTCAAGGTAAGCAATCAACGTGCATATTTTGCCAGCATTTTTAAATAGTTACTTAATAAAAAAAACAACTGAATAACTTATTTTCCCTCTATTTTAAGTTAGCATTTGAATAACTGTTGTTTTTTGTCTGTTTAGGACTTTTGTTCTTGCCAAACAATAAAGGGAAGGAAAATGAACTCGAGCATATCCATATATACAACTCTTCTAACTCTGGAACCACTGGATATATCATCATCTTATATTATGCCAGTGTTCATTCTTGGAGCCCTTACATATTGTGCCATTTTGTTTTTTAATATGACATTACTGCTAACAATTGCTTTAAACCAAAAACTTCATAAGCCTATGCATATACTGTTATTTAACATGCCAGTCAATGACATTATAGGTGCATCTGCATTTTTTCCTCAGGTGATCTCTAGTATACTGTCACAGAATAGATCAATCACTTATATTTCATGTTATGTGCAAACCTTTCTGACACACTTATATGGGGCCGGAGCACTTCTTATTCTATCTGCTATGGCTTATGACAGATATATAGCTATTTGTCATCCACTAAAATATAACACCTGGATGTCCCCAAATAACTTGTTAAAGATAATAATTGCAATATGGACCCTAGATTTTACATTGATTGGCATTCTACTGGCACTGAGTTACCGTCAAGAGATTTGTAACACAAAAATAGTCGACACCTTCTGTAATAATCCAAGCTTGATGAAGTTAATTTGTGGGGACATAAGTTTGAATAACTACTATGGATTGCTTATTATAATTTTTTTACAAGGACTGTCACTGCTAATAGTGATATTCACATACACCCAAATTCTTATCACATGTATCTTTAAAAGACAATTTGATGTAAAAAGCAAAGCACTTCAGACATGCGGTACCCACCTAGTTGTTTTCTTATGTGTAGAGTGCAATGCTTTTTTTGCCTTAATTGCACACAGATTTGTAAATGTATCCCAGGACTTGAGGAGAGCCTTTGGTGTATCTGTAATGATATTTCCTCCTTTTCTTAATCCTCTAGTTTATGGATTGAAAACAAAGGAAATTCGACAGAAAGTTACTGTTATCTTCAAGAGAAAGATCTTTCAGTCATAACAAAAGAATGTTTAATGCTTATTTATTTCTTATACTGCAGTGCAATATTTGTTTAATGCAAAAATGCACTATTATTTGATATGTACTTTATATCTACTATCAAGGTGTCAAGGAAAAAATTTAATACCAAAAACTATTGTTTTTTTTTTCTAAAATAAAACCCAATAAAACAAAATCATTCCATCAGATTGTTAACAATTTGTCTTGTTATTACATTAAAACAGAATAATGATTTATTTTTATTTTTTTTACATAGCATAAACATTCTACTACTGTACTGTTTGGAAAGCATTGACTTGGTTTCCTCAACCATTCATTGGAAGGGGTTGGTGAAAATTAGCCAGGTTCTTAATGATTGAATGATTGATATTATTTCATAATGAAGCTTTGTTTCTGCCTTTTTGTAGCTCATCTCCTACTATAACACTATTTTCTATCTGTAATTTTTCATCTGTAATTTGTTACACTTTTTATGGTACTGGTTTGCTGAATAAAAAGTGGTTAAAATCACCTGTGCATTTAAAATCCACCTATGAATATGCTCTAATAAAATGAAAGACTACAACCTGAATTTTAGCATTCAGATTGAGTATGAAGATGTCAGACCAGGACTTTTATGTAGAAGAATAACTGAATAATCTTACTGATGCTCTGTGAAAATCCTGTTATTTTTAACCTGTAGATATTGTTCACAGTTTAATCACTATATTAAATACATGACAGTTGGTGCAAAGCTGCATTAATTCATATTACCAATAAAACTCTCAAATTTTGAAGATCCTGCCTGAAGGGCAAACAACACAATTATGAATATAAAATCTAGGCCCCAAGCAGAAGTTATATTACAACTAGCTGTGTAAGGATGCATTATCAAATTATATATGAATGGCTTGCAAATTGCGATGTGGTGATCTAATGACATGGCTGCAAGAACAAATAAAACACACTTCCTGCATACAAATATAGCAAAAGACCTTGCAGGACACATGATGGGTATTAAACCAGATTAGTTTGGGCTGCAATATCCACCAACAAAAATAGTTTGATGAAAATATGAGTAATTTGACTTAAGAGTCTCTCACTTTATTTGGTCCCTTTCTAATTTACATCCTATTTGTAACCTTTATCTTCTACACTCATGGAGGATACAGGATTTATTATTCAAATTTTTATTTAGGTTACACATTTTTAAACCTCCAAATTTATTACACTGCATAAAAATGGGAAACTTATTGAAATACTCTACAGTGCACATTACTAAAAAGCTTTATAGAGGGTGATTTAAAAAAAATTTAATCGTAGCTAAAATTTAGATAAAACAATGTTTTAAACCATGGATTAATTGTAATTGTGGTTGAGGTGACAATGTTTTGCATTCCTAAAATCTAAATTAGTAAGTAAAATAAATTGCAATTTATTTTATTTATTTAATAATTTACATGCAATATGGGGTCAACCTTGGTATCTGAGAAGAATGCTAAGGATGGAGCTGCAAGGCAGAAGTAAAAGAGGAAGGCCAAGGATGAGCTTTATGAATGTGAGGGAAGACATACAGGTAGTTGGTTTGATGTAGATGGACAGATGTAGAGGACAGAGTGGCATGGAGATGGATGATCCACTGTGGTGACCCCTAACGTGAGCAGCCGAAAGTGTGACTAACTTCAGGGCTCACGGCACGCACTTCTGGTTGTGCCGCATGCATTTCCGGGTTCTTGCCCCTGAGACTCTTGCCACCCTGCCTGCTCTGGATTCTTTTCCCGGATCCTGATCCTGTTCCAAATTCTGTTCTGGATCCTGATCCTGATCCTCTTCCTGATACTGTTCTGGATCCTGATCCTGACCCCTGTTCTGTTCTGCTCTGCTCTGCTTCATCTCTAGACTGTTTTATATTTTCTGCTCTGCCCTTCATTGTTCTGTTTGTTTTATTACCTTTCTGCTGGCTCTCAATAACTTTGAGTTATTTGTTAGTTCTTTTTTTCACCATACTCTGTTTGCATCCTGCATTTGGATCCTCCCTTCCAGTCCCAACTACCTGCTTCCTGACAGAAAGAAGAAGTTGTTTGAGACAACCTTGGCATTATTAAAAATTCATACTGCCATCATGCATACAATGCGATCAATTCCAGGTGTCTACAGTGAAAATAATATGTATTGCATTCACAGTATTAAATGTTTTGAAAGTACTGTTTTGAGAGTACTGTTTTACTATCATGCTTTTGTTAAACTGTAGGTTGTAATCGGTACAAAAGCTTACTGTATTCATAATTGTCAGCAATGCACTCTTCAATCTACAGAGCATTTTAATACAATGAAAATGCAATTTTACTCCCCTCTCCTTAACAAGTTAGGTATTTTTGCATGCTTTGTAGGCTTGGGCTTTGTAGGCCAAGGGAACCTTGGCTTAAGCAGTTGCATTAAACCAAGAAGAAAATCCTGCAGAAACAGCTGATCTATATTTTATGTTAATTAGAGACATTTCATTGATGACAGCTGAATGATTGCATTTAAACATAACATGAAATGCGATTATGCATATAAAGACTAAAATTGGTTGTGCATCAGCAGGTTATTGTATTGTATCGATTTGATTTGAAAATGTTTACTGTAAGTTTTATCTTTGTCCACAGTTTTGACACAAATCTCACAAAAAAGGAAAATCACAATAAATAAAATAAAATCACAGTACATTAAAGTTTTGCTTTTTGCAAACAAATTAATTAAAAGTTTTTGCATAGTCATATACAATTTAGGTCATAATTATTTGAATTCACCTTTGTGTTTTTTGATAATGGCAAAAAATGCTTTTCTGATGTCCTTTGTTTTCATTCCATATATAATTGGATTAATAAATGGAAGGAGTGTGAAAGTCAAAATAACATATTTTTTGCACATTAGATGGTATGTTCTGGAAACGATATAAAAGTATATTAATACTAGAAACTATTTCAAACAGAAAAAAAGGTAATTATCTGTGCTAAGCATGTGTTTACAGCTTTCATTCTAGCATCAGTTTGTGTGTGGGGAAGACATGCTTTAAGAATTTTTATATAAGAGAATAACTGAACAGTCACACTTATCCCTTGCATAAATCCAGTTATAGCTAATCCATAGATATTGTTAACAGTGAAATCACCACCACATGAGAGTTGGAGCAAGGATACATTATCACAATATATATTAAAAATAAAAGTCCTGCATTTTGAAAATCTTGCCTGAAGGGAAAATAAAACAACAATCAAGGCTATGTCAAGTCCCCAAACCAGAGCTATGACACAACCAACTGTGTGGGGACTCATAATAAAGTTATATCTGAGTGGCTTGCATATTGCTATATAACGATCAAATGACATGGCTGCCAGGTTAAAAACTACACTACCTCCATACAAATGAAGCAGAAAGGCCTGTAGGACACAAGTCGGGTAATAGACTGTATTTGTTTGGGTAACAATATCCAGAAGTAGCCTTGGGAGAGCACATGTGATCCCAATAAGGTCTGCCAAAGGAAGACTGAAAAAAAATGAAAAACATTGGTTTATGAAGGCTTTGCTGGGTGATAATTAATGCTAAAATTGTCACATTGCAGAACACTGCAAAAAAATAGCACAAAGATCCAGTGATGAAAACAGGATAAACCGCTTCTGGTGAGACATCAAGTCTGGCTATTTGGAGGTTATAAGTGAATGTTGTATTTAAGAATTGAAGTGCCATTTGAAACCTGTGCAATAAATAAATAGAGGGAAAAAGGTTACTGATAGGTTCATTTCCATTAATCATTTTTGTAACAGCAATTTTACAGTACTGATTATATTTCTTTATCTTATGTTAACTATACACATCAAAATATTGTATTCTGACAATACAATACACTTACCTTAAAAAATATGACAGTTTTAACAATTAGATCAAGAGGAGCATGGAATGGGACATTTATATGCAGTTGCATCTCCCAAAGATTATGTATCTGATGCATATTTCACTTAAGGATATCAGGAACTTTTAATTAAAACTTGCTGAGATAAGCTATGATTCCCCCAGATGTGTAGGTGTATAGATTGCATTAACGTTGTTATGGCCATTAATATTGTTAACACCATAAAGCACATTGGAAACTGCTTAAAATCTACAGCAATATTTGCAATAAACTTTTAAAATAATTATTCAGCAGCCAAATTGAGTATCGATAATCGATAATGCCACAAAATGATTGATAAAATATGTTGCAGTAGCTGATGTGAATGTACATTTAGCACAGTAACATGGGGAGTTACATGTACTATGAGTGAGGCATATTTTAAAGAAGATGAGGAAATTATGACAACTTGGTGCAGCTATTGCAGATTTTTTTAGAACCTTTTTTAGAATCCTAAGTTGACCTGATACACATATCTGACTAAACATTTTGCACACACTAAACTACACTACAGTAAAGAAGCTAGATGTTTGATATATTAGATATACAAAATAAACAATTATATATAATAATATAATACAAATACAGTAATGTAATATATTTATATATATATATATATATATATATATATATATATATATATATATATATATATATATATATATATATATATATATATATATATATCCATCCATCCATCCATCCATCTTCTCCCGCTTATCCGATGCCGGGTCGCGGGGGCAGCAGTCTAAGCAAAGATGCCCAGACTTCCCTCTCCCTAGACACTTCTTCCAGCTCTTCCGGGGGGACACCAAGGCGTTCCCAGGCCAGCCGGGAGACATAGTCTTTCCAGCGTGTCCTAGGTCTTCCCCGGGGTCTCCTCCCAGTGGGACGCGCCCGGAACACCTTCCCAGGAAGGCGTCCAGGAGGCATCCAGAACAGATGCCCGAGCCACCTCAGCTGACCCCTCTCGATGTGGAGGAGCAGCGGATCTACTCCGAGCTCCTCCCGAGTGACTAAGCTTCTCACCCTATCTCTAAGGGATCGCCCAGCCACCCTGCGGAGGAAGCACATTTCGGCCGCCTGTATCCGGGATCTTGTCCTTTCGGTCATGACCCAGAGCTCATGACCATAGGTGAGAGTAGGAACGTAGATTGACCGGTAAATCGAAAATCGAAATATATATGTATACAGCGAGGAAAATAAGTATTTGAACACCCTGCTATTTTGCAAGTTCTCCAACTTAGAAATCATGGAGCGGTCTGAAAATGTCATCGTAGGTGCATGTCCACTGTGAGAGACATAATCTAAAAAAAAAAAAAATCCAGAAATCAAAAGTATTTGAACACCTGTCTATCAGCTAGAATTCTGACCCTCAAAGACCTGTTAGTCTGCCTTTACAATGTCCACCTCCACTACATTTATTATCCTAAATTAGATGCACCTGTTTGAGGTCGTTAGCTGCATAAAGACACCTGTCCACCCCATACAATCAGTAAGAATCCAACTACTAACATGGCCAAGACCAAAGGAGCTGTCCAAAGACACTAGAGACAAAATTGTACACCTCCACAAGGCTGGAAAGGGCTACAGGGAAATTGCCAAGCAGCTTGGTGAAAAAAGGTCCACTGTTGGAGCAATCATTAGAAAATGGAAGAAGCTAAACATGACTGTTAATCTCCCTCGGACTGGGGCTCCATGCAAGATCTCACCTTGTGGGATCTCAATGATCCTAAGGAAGGTGAGAAATCAGCCCAGAACTACAAAGGAGGAGCTGGTCAATGACCGGAAAAAAGCTTTAGGTTACTTAGGTAACACCGCTTCTCTGATAACAGGAGTGAGGTATCTCACCACACATCAATCACACCACATCAATCACCCGCATCAATCACACCACGTCTGTCGGCTGACAGACCAATCACGACAGTGATGCGGGAGTCCCGCCTCCCTCTATACACCGCTGCCGGCGGTCCCTGCCTCATTCTCACATATCTCTTCTCCGTGCACTGCAAGAAGGGAAGTGTGGTGAGATACCTCACTCCTGTTATCAAAGAACCGGGGTTACGTAAGTAACCTAAAGTTCTCTTTCAAACATTCGTTCGGTATCTCACTATGGGATATAGACAACTCCCGTATTGCAGATATGCTGTCCGAAGCAGGTGTCAACCAACTTAGTGATGTGATAAAAAACCCCTCTCACTGAAGAGAGAGAGAGAGAGAGAAAAGACAAACAATCGATACACGATGTTACCATATCCGTTGTCATGAAATATATATACACATACATATACGCACATACAAAATGTATACATATACGTATTACACACTCAGGACGGAATGAGCCAGCGAAGACTCCGTGCCATCCAGCCTATAAAAACGGACAAAAGTGTGCGGCGAAGCCCAGCATGCTGCCACACAGATGTCCTGAATCGAAACACCCACGAAGCGGCCAAGCCTCAGTCCCTCCGGAGGGTTAAGACCCACGCTATTATAACTCATTATAATAGCCTCCACAAGCCAATGGGACAGGCGCTGCCGGGAAACGGGACTTCCCTCACGGGAACCAGCCCATGAAACAAACAGCTGAGTACTCCGTCTCAAACCCTTCGTCCTGTCAACATAGTGACGTAACGCACGGACAGGACACAGACAGTGAAGCCGCTCCTCCTCCGCTGAGGAAAAAGGAGGCGGGTGAAAGGCCATTAAATCCACCTGTCTGCGGACGAAAGCTGACTCGCTCACCTTAGTGACAAAAGCCGGATTAGTCTTGAGATCCACTCGCGAGAAATCCAAAGCAAAACGCATACAGGAGTTATGAACAGACAAAGCATGAAGTTCACTAACATGCTTCGCGGTAGAAAGAGCCAATAACAAAGCAACCTTAAGCGACAGGAGCTTTAAATCAATACTCCCTATCGGCTCAAAAGGAGACTGAGAGAGCGCGCTCAGGACCACGGACAGATCCCATGGCGGAACCAGCGGCTTTGAGAACGTGCTCAGGCGCTGCGCCCCCTTCATAAACCTGCACACGAGCGGGTGATGACCGATAGTATTACCGTCAATCCCTACGTGGCATGCAGAAACGGCGGCGAGATAAACCTTAACGGTTGAAAAAGCCCTGCCCTTATCCAAAAGTTCCTGCAAAAAGCACAACACATCTGCCACAGAACAGTAAAAAGGGACGATACGTCTCTGAGCACACCATAGCTCAAACACATTCCATTTCCTATCATATGCAGAGCGCGTCAAAGCTGCTCTCGCATTCTGAATCGTCTCAATCACCCTCGGAGGCAAACCAGCAACACTAAGATTTATCCTCTCACGGGCCAGGCCCAGAGAGCCACTCTGTCTGGTGTCGGGTGAAAAATCTCCCTACGCGCTTGTGAGAGGAGATCCCTGCGCAATGGGAGAGGCCAGGGTCGATCGTGCAGGAGTTGGAATATCTCCGTCAGCCACACTTTCCCTGGCCAGTTCGAAGCGATCCTTCTCTTACTCTTTGTAAAGTCGGCAGGATCAGACTCAGTGGAGGAAACGCGTGAAGCAGAACGTTTGGCCACAGGTGGGCTAACGCATCCACACCCATAGGTGCACCGTTTCTCGCCAGAGAAAAGAACAGAGGGCAATGAGTGTTTTAGTGCGAGGCGAAGAGATCTACGGTGGCCCGGCCGAATCTCTCCCATAACAGGTTCACCACCTGAGGATGAAGAGACCACTCCCCGTACAGGGGATTTCCCCTGGACAAGAGATCCGCCCCCGCATTCAGCACTCCCGGCACATGAGTCGCTCGCAGCGACAGGAAATGCTCCATGCCCCACACCATGAGATCTCGCGCCAGACGGTGAAGTCGAGGAGAGCGCGTTCTGCCCTGGCGATTTATGTATGCCACCGCCGTCGTGTTGTCTGATCTGACCAATACGTGGTGACTCCGAAGAAACTGCACGAAATGTTTAAAAGCTAGAAACACCGTTAACAGCTCCAGAAAGTTTATGTGCGCGCACCGAAGCGAAACGGGCCATTTCCCCTTCGCCATCCTGCCTTCGCACACCGCACCCCAACCTGCGAGTGACGCATCTGTCGTCACTACTTTTCTCAGGGAAAAAGCCCCCAGCGGGGTTCCCGACTCGAGAAAATCGCGATTTCTCCAGTGATGGAGAGCGCGTAAGCACAGTGATGTCACCATCACCTTGCGATTGAGGTGGCGCTTCGGACATAAGCGCTGCGCCATAACCCAGCACTGAAACTCTCTCATTCGCAGCAGTCCCAGCGGTATGACAGACACTGACGAAGCCATCAGCCCCAGCAGGCGTAAACAGAGTCTGAATGGAACTGTCCTTCCTCTCTGAAAAAGAGAGAGACAACTGCGAATCGACCTGATGCGCTCTTCTGATGGAAAAGCCTGATACAGGTCCGAGTTCAATCTGAGACCCAGGTATATTATTTCCTGTGCGGGCACCAAGCAGCTCTTTGTCTCGTTTATTCTGAAACCTAAGCCAGTCAGGTGAGACAGAAGCACACTCGTATCCACCTCCGCTTGCTGCCGTGACAGAGCGCAGAGGAGGAGATCGTCCAAATATGCTGACACTCTTAAACCCGTCGTTCTCAACGGAGACAGTGCAGCTTTGACACATTTGGTAAAGATCCACGGAGCTAGAGCTAGCCCGAACGGAACCGCCAAATATTCGTAGGCTGTGCCCTGATAGGCAAAGCGTAGGAATCTCCTGTGTGCCTGATAAATGCTTATGTGGTAATACGCGTCCTTCAGATCCACTGACGTAAACCAGTCTCTGGGACGAATAACACTGTACAAAGCTTTCGATGTGAGCATCTTGAACTTGTACTTTCTGAGGTGTTCGTTGAGGTTCCGTAAATCCAGAATGGGATGGAGACACACCCCCCCCCCCCCCTTTCTTGGGAACGACAAAGTACCGGGAATAAAAGCCGAGCTGGCTGTCTTCTCGCGGCACCGATCGAATTACCCCTTTGCTCAGTAAGGAGGTTATTTCGTCCTCCAAAACCTGAGCAGATTCGCCCTCTGCTGTCGACCAAATCACGCCACTGAAAAGCGGTGGTCTCACGGCAAACTGCAGGCGATATCCCCGCTGTATTGTGGAATACACCCAATGATGAGCGGACCACTGTGGCTCTCGCATACAGACGGCGCGGTGGCACCATCTGGCGGCGGAGCCGGGGGTTGCAACTCTCATTCGGGTTCTTTTATTGTGTGTGTGTGGATTTTTTCACTTTTCCCTTTTTTACACACATCTGTGCCCTCGGCCCACTGCCTGGATGCCCAGAACAAATCTTTAATATTTTTGAACGAACATGGAACATTCTGCTGTCTCTCTTGCATAACCCCGCGGGTGGAGAGGGGAGAAGCAACTTTCCGGGCACTAAGGGGGAACTGGTGCCGACACTCCAAACGGAGAAAACTCGTTCGTCAAACACAGTCTTTGAAACGCTCCCCAACGGATCTTTGCTGGAGGGGGAGGACAAGACTCCTGAGATGAGTCGAGGGGTGCTACAGAAACTCCGAGAGTGCTGCCACCTCTCTTTTGACCCAAAATCAGACCACAGGTTAGGTCGCCGGCTTTTCTTCCCTCCCTGAGGGTCCGCTGGGCGATGCCTAGCAGCCGCCGCTGCAAAAGAGGTCTTGTTCCTGGGCTGGGGCTGTTTTTGGCGAGCCTCCCCGCGCATTGACTGCTGGGGTGGGGGTTGCCTAGGGGCCCCGAAACCAGGCTGTCTCTTCCTAAGATATATGAACGTGCGGGTTGGGGAGGGCGAGCAGGAGGCTTCCTTGGGAGGCATGCTTCGAACACTTCACCGTCCTTCTTGCGAAGGTCGCATTGCTGGCGCATATTCGCCACCGCAGCCCCGAAAAGGGCTTTCGGCTTTATCGGGGCATCAAGGAACTCCACCTTCTCCCTCTCCGATAAGCCTGTCAACCCCAACCACAGGGCTCTCTCGCCTACCACAGCAAGGCCCATGCTGTGGCCGCAGCTCTGGACCGCTCCTCTAGAAGAGCGTAGGTTAAGATCCGCAATGATGCAGATTTCTTCCCACAAGGCTGAATCTGGTGACCCAGCACTCGGGGTTAGCGAGCACGGTTTGAGCGTGCTGAACTCCTAAACACACGATGCACAGGGGATGAGAGACTTTTGCAGAGATCGTAGACCCGCATGCACAGGGTCGGATTGAACTTTCCCCGCCGTGCACCCGGATGAACTCGCAGTCGCCATAACGGAGGTGCAATCACCGGACAAAAAGAAAAAGGAAACAACGAGATCACCACGACGTGCTTCTGGAAACGGGTCTCGAACGATATTCAAATACTCGCTTGACGCGATGTGAAAAAAAAAAAACAGCAGAAGGGAATATCCGCTTTGACAGTGGATAATCCCACAAAGAAGCAGCCGCGCTCGGAGATGTACCTTAACGGCCAGTCTATGAACAGTTAAGCGACCGCCCCCAGAGGATCTGCTGAGGATAGCTTCCTAAAAGGATCTTCACAGGGAAGAGAACGAGAATGAGGCAGGGACCCCCGGCAGCGGTGTATATAGGGAGGCGGGACTCCCGCATCACTGTCGTGATTGGTCTGTCAGCCGACAGACGTGGTGTGATTGATGCTTCCAGGGTTGGTCACGCCCGAGGCGATTCCCATAGTGAGATACCGAACGAATGTTTGAAAGAGAACTGGGACCACCATTTCCAAGGTTACTGTTGATAATACAATAAGACGTCATGGTTTGAAATCATGCATGGCACACATGCCCAGGGACGTCTTAAGTTTGCCAATGACCATTTGGATGATCCAGAGGAGTCATGGAAGAAAGTCATGTGGTCAGATGAGACCAAAATAGAACTTTTGGGTCATAATTCCACTAAACGTGTTTGGAGGAAGAAGAATGATGAGTACCATCCCAAGAACACCATCCCTACTGTGAAGCATGGGGGTGGTAGCATCATGCTTTGGGGAGTTTTTCTGCACATGGGACAGGGCGACTGCACTGTATTAAGGAGAGGATGACCAGGGCCATGTATTGCGAGATTTGGGGGAACAACCTCTTTCCTTCAGTTAGAGCATTGAAGATGGGTCGAGGCTGGGTCTTCCAACATGACAATGACCCGAAGCACACAGCCAGGATAACCAGGGAGAGGCTCTGTAAGAAGCATATCAAGGTTCTGGCGTGGCCTAGCCAGTCTCCAGACCTAAACCCAATAGATAATCTTTGGAGGGAACTCAAACTCCATGTTTCTCAGTGACAGGCCAGAAACATGACTGATCTAGAGAAGATCTGTGTGGAGGAGTGGGCCAAAATCCCTCCTGCAGTGTGTGCAAACCTGGTGAAAAACTACAGGAAACGTTTGACCTCCGTAATTGAAAACAAAGCCACTGTACCAAATATTAACATTGACTTTCTCAGGTGTTCAAATACTTATTTGCAGCTGTATTATACAAATAAATAGTTAAAAAATCATACATTGTGATTTCTGGATTTTTTTTTTAGATTATGTCTCTCACAGTGGACATGCACCTACGATGACAATTTCAGACCCCTCCATGATTTCTAAGTGGGAGAACTTGCAAAATAGCAGGGTGTTCAAATACTTATTTTCCTCACTGTAAAAGTCAAAATGTTTGCAACAAAATATCAAATAACACCAAAGTCTGGAAAAGGACATTGACTGTGACATTTACTGTAGAATTGGAGTCTGTGGCAGCCATATTTGTAGGTCATGGTGTTTGCTAGGAAATTTCTCCAGCCAGCTGAGATCTGGCAGTTTAAATTTGAAAATCAGATGTAAAAAAAAAATAAAATGTAAAAACACAGTTAAAGAAATTTTGTTAAAAGTAATAAAAATGTTCATGTTAATATTACCTGAATGCATTATAATTAGGGAAATAAATTAAAACAGCTGTGAAGGAGCTAATCCCATTAGTGTTATCTTATTTTTCTTACTTAATGGTTTACTCAAACCTTTTCCCAAGGCAGTTATTATTCATTGGGTAACTTGGGCAATTATAAAAGGACGCCTTGAATTCCTAACATGTTTAGAGCCCCAATCTATACTTATAAATTATAAGGACTTCTCATGTTCTGAAATGATTAGCTTCTGAGGGGCTCTGAACATAACCTATTGCTAAATTGTACCATAAATTCTGCGATTTGAGATTCAAGGTAAGCAATCAACGTGCATATTTTGCCAGCATTTTTAAATAGTTACTTAATAAAAAAAACAACTGAATAACTTATTTTCCCTCTATTTTAAGTTAGCATTTGAATAACTGTTGTTTTTTGTCTGTTTAGGACTTTTGTTCTTGCCAAACAATAAAGGGAAGGAAAATGAACTCGAGCATATCCATATATACAACTCTTCTAACTCTGGAACCACTGGATATATCATCATCTTATATTATGCCAGTGTTCATTCTTGGAGCCCTTACATATTGTGCCATTTTGTTTTTTAATATGACATTACTGCTAACAATTGCTTTAAACCAAAAACTTCATAAGCCTATGCATATACTGTTATTTAACATGCCAGTCAATGACATTATAGGTGCATCTGCATTTTTTCCTCAGGTGATCTCTAGTATACTGTCACAGAATAGATCAATCACTTATATTTCATGTTATGTGCAAACCTTTCTGACACACTTATATGGGGCCGGAGCACTTCTTATTCTATCTGCTATGGCTTATGACAGATATATAGCTATTTGTCATCCACTAAAATATAACACCTGGATGTCCCCAAATAACTTGTTAAAGATAATAATTGCAATATGGACCCTAGATTTTACATTAATTGGCATTCTACTGGCACTGAGTTACCGTCAAGAGATTTGTAACACAAAAATAGTCGACACCTTCTGTAATAATCCAAGCTTGATGAAGTTAATTTGTGGGGACATAAGTTTGAATAACTACTATGGATTGCTTATTACAATTTTTTTACAAGGACTGTCACTGCTAATAGTGATATTCACATACACCCAAATTCTTATCACATGTATCTTTAAAAGACAATTTGATGTAAAAAGCAAAGCACTTCAGACATGCGGTACCCACCTAGTTGTTTTCTTATGTGTAGAGTTCAATGCTTTTTTTGCCTTAATTGCACACAGATTTGTAAATGTATCCCAGGACTTGAGGAGAGCCTTTGGTGTATCTGTAATGATATTTCCTCCTTTTCTTAATCCTCTAGTTTATGGATTGAAAACAAAGGAAATTCGACAGAAAGTTACTGTCATCTTCAAGAGAAAGATCTTTCAGTCATAACAAAAGAATGATTAATGCTTATTTATTTCTTATACTGCAGTGCAATATTTGTTTAATGCAAAAATGCACTATTATTTTATATATACTTTATACCTACTATCAAGGTGTCAAGGAAAAAATTAAATACCAAAAACTATTGTTTTTTTTTTCTAAAATAAAACCCAAAAAAACAAAATCATTTCATCAGATTGTTAACAATTTGTCTTGTTATTACATTAAAACAGAATAATGATTTATTTATTTATTTATTTATTTTTTTTACATAGCATAAACATTCTACTACTGTACTGTTTTGAAAGCATCGACTTGGTTTCCTCAACCATTCATTGGAAGGGGTTGGTGAAAATTAGCCAGGTTCTTAATGATTGATTGATTGATATTATTTCATAATAAAGCTTTGTTTCTGCCTTTTTGTAGCTCATCTCCTACTATAACACTATTTTCTATCTGTAATTTTTCATCTGTAATTTGTTACACTTTTTAAGGTACTGGTTTGCTGAATAAAAAGTGGTTTAAATCACCTGTGCATTTAAAATCCACCTATGAATATTCTCTAATAAAATGAAAGTCTACAACCTGAATTTTAGCAATTAGATTGAGTATGAAGATGTCAGACCAGGATTTTTATGTAGAAGAATAACTGAATAATCTTACTGATGCTCTGTGAAAATCCTGTTATTTTTAACCTGTAGATATTGTTCACAGTTTAATCACTATATTAAATACATGACAGTTGGTGCAAAGCTGCATTAATTCATATTACCAATAAAACTCTTAAATCCTGCCTGAAGGGCAAACAACACAATTATGAATATAAAATCTAGGCCCCAAGCAGAAGTTATATTACAACTAGCTGTGTAAGGAGGTATTATCAGATTATATATGAATGGCTTGCAAATTGCGATGTGGTGATCTAATGATATGGCTGCAAGAATAAATAAAACACACTTCCTGCATACAAATATAGCAAAAGACCTTGCAGGACACATAATGGGTATTAGACCAGATTAGTTTGGGCTGCAATATCCACCAACAAAAATAGTTTGATGGAAATATGAGTAATTTGACTTAAGAGTCTCTCACTTTATTTGGTCCCTTTCTAATTTACATCCTATTTGTAACCTTTATCTTCTACACTCATGGAGGATACAGGATTTATTATTCAAATTTTTATTTAGTTTACACGTTTTTAACCTCCAAATTTATTACACTGCATAAAAATGGGAAACTTATTGAAATACTCTACAGTGCACATTACTTAAAAGCTTTATAGAGGGTGATTTAAAAAAAAAAATCAAATTGTAGCTGAAATTTAGATAAAACAATGTTTTAAACCATAGATTAACTGTAATTGTGGTTGAGGTGAAAATGTTTTGCATTCCTAAAATCAAAATTTGTAAGTAAAATAAATTGCAATTTATTTTATTGATTTAATAATTTACATGCAATATGGGGTCAACCTTGGTATCTGAGAAGAATGCTATGGATGGAGCTGCAAGGCAGAAGTAAAAGAGGAAGGCCAAGGATGAGCTTTATGAATGTGGTGAGGGAAGACATACAGATAGTTGGTTTGATGTAGATGGACAGATGTAGAGGACAGAGTGGCATAGAGATGGATGATCCACTGTGGTGACCCCTAACGTGAGCAGCCGAAAGTGTGACTAACTTCAGGGCTCACGGCACGCACTTCTGGTTGTGCCGCATGCATTTCCGGGTTCTTGCCCCTGAGACTCTTGCCACCCTGCCTGCTCTGGATTCTTTTCCCGGATCCTGATCCTGTTCCAAATTCTGTTCTGGATCCTGATCCTGATCCTCTTCCTGATACTGTTCTGGATCCTGATCCTGACCCCTGTTCTGTTCTGCTCTGCTCTGCTTCATCTCTAGACTGTTTTTCATTTTATATTTCTGCTCTGCCCTTCATTGTTCTGTTTGTTTTATTACCTTTCTGCTGGCTCCCAATAACTTTAAGTTATTTGTTAGTTCTTTTTTTCACCATACTCTGTTTGCATCCTGCATTTGGATCCTCCCTTTCAGTCCCAACTACCTGCTTCCTGACAGAAAGAAGAAGTTGTTTGAGACAACCTTGGCATTATTAAAAATTCATGCTGCCATCATGCATACAATGCGATCAATTCCAGGTGTCGACAGTAAAAATAATATGTATTGCATTCACAGTATTAAATATTTTGAAAGTACTGTTTTGAGAGTACTGTTTTACTATCATGCTTTTGTTAAACTGTAGGTTGTAATCGGTACAAAAGCTTACTGTATTCATAATTGTCAGCAATGCACTCTTCAATCTACAGAGCATTTTAATACAATGAAAATGCAATTTTACTCCCCTCTCCTTAACAAGTTAGGTATTTTTGCATGCTTTGTAGGCTTGGGCTTTGTAGGCAAAGGGAACCTTGGCTTAAGCAGTTGCATTAAACCAAGAAGAAAATCCTGCAGAAACAGCTGATCTATATTTTATGTTAATTAGAGACATTTCATTGATGACAGCTGAATGATTGCATTTAAACATGACATGAAATGCGATTATGCATATAAAGACTAAAATTGGTTGTGCATCAGCAGGTTATTGTATTGTATCGATTTGATCTGAAAATGTTTACTGTAAGTTTTATGTTTGTCCACAGTTTTGACACAAATCTCACAAAAAAGGAAAATCACAATAAATAAAATAAAATCACAGTACATTAAAGTTTTGCTTTTTGCAAACAAATTAATTAAAAGTTTTTGCATAGTCATATACAATTTAGGTCATAATTATTTGAATTCACCTTTGTGTTTTTTGATAATGGCAAAAAATGCTTTTCTGATGTCCTTTGTTTTCATTCCATATATAATTGGATTAATAACTGGAAGGAGTGTGAAAGTCAATATACCACATATTTTTTGCACATTAGATGGTATGTTCTGGAAACGATATAAAAGTATATTAATACTAGAAACTATTTCAAACAGAAAAAAGGTAATTATCTGTGCTAAGCATGTGTTTACAGCTTTCATTCTAGCATCAGTTTGTGTGTGGGGAAGACATGCTTTAAGAATTTTTATATAAGAGAATAACTGAACAGTCACACTTATCCCTTGCATAAATCCAGTTATAGCTAATCCATAGATATTGTTAACAGTGAAATCACCACCACATGAGAGTTGGAGCAAGGATACATTATCACAATATATATTAAAAATAAAAGTCCTGCATTTTGAAAATCTTGCCTGAAGGGAAAATAAAACAACAATCAAGGCTATGTCAAGTCCCCAAACCAGAGCTATGACACAACCAACTGTGTGGGGACTCATAATAGAGTTATATCTGAGTGGCTTGCATATTGCTATATAACGATCAAATGACATGGCTGCCAGGTTAAAAACTACACTACCTCCATACAAATGAAGCAGAAAGGCCTGTAGGACACAAGTCGGGTAATAGACTGTATTTGTTTGGGTAACAATATCCAGAAGTAGCCTTGGGAGAGCACATGTGATCCCAATAAGGTCTGCCAAAGGAAGACTGAAAAAAATGAGAAACATTGGTTTATGAAGGCTTTGCTGGGTGATAATTAATGCTAAAATTGTCACATTGCAGAACACTGCAAAACAATAGCACAAAGATCCAGTGATGAAAACAGGATAAACCGCTTCTGGTGAGACATCAAGTCTGGCTATTTGGAGGTTATAAGTGAATGTTGTATTTAAGAATTGAAGTGCCATTTGAAACCTGTGCAATAAATAAATAGAGGGGAAAAAGGTTACTGATAGGTTCATTTCCATTAATCATTTTTGTAACAGCAATTTTACAGTACTGATTATATTTCTTTATCTTATGTTAACTATACACATCAAAATATTGTATTCTGACAATACAATACACTTACCTTAAAAAATATGACAGTTATAACAATTAGCTCAAGAGGAGCATGGAATGGGACATTTATATGCAGTTGCATCCCCCAAAGATTATGTATGTGATGCATATTTCACTTGAGGATATCAGGAACTTTTAATTAAAACTTGCTGAGATAAGCTATGATTCCCCCAGATGTGTAGGTGTATAGATTGCATTAACGTTGTTATGGGCATTAATATTGTTAACACCATAAAGCACATTGGAAACTGCTTAAAATCTACAGCAATATTTGCAATAAACTCTTAAAATAATTATTCAGCAGCCAAATTGAGTATCGATAATCGATAATGCCACAAAATGATTGATAAAATATGTTGCAGTAGCTGATGTGAATGTACATTTAGCACAGTAACATGGGGAGTTACATGTACTATGAGTGAGGCATATTTTAAAGAAGATGAGAAAATTATGACAACTTGGTGCAGCTATTGCAGATTTTTTTAGAACCTATTTTAGAATCCTAAGTTGACCTGATACACATATCTGACTAAACATTCTGCACACACTAAACTACACTACAGTAAAGAAAATAGATGTTTGATATATTAGATATACAAAATAGACAATTATATATAATAATATTATACAAATACAGTAATGTAATATATATATATATATATATATATATATATATATATATATATATATATATATATATATATATATATATATATATATATACAGTGGGTACGGAAAGTATTCAGACCCCCTTAAATTTTTCACTCTTTGTTATATTGCAGCCATTTGCTAAAATCAGTTAAGTTAATTCTTCTTCCTCATGAATGTACACACAGCTCCCCATATTGACAGAAAAACACAGAATTGTTGACATTGTTGCAGATTTATTAAAAAAGAAAAACTGAAATATCACATGGTCCTAAGTATTCAGACCCTTTGCTGTGACACTTAAATATTTAACTCAGGTGCTTTCCATTTCTTCTGATCATCCTTGAGATGGTTCTACACCTTCATTTGAGTCCAGTTGTGTTTTATTATACTGATTGGACTTGATTAGGAAAGCCACACACCTGTCTATATAAGACCTTCCAGATCACAATGCATGTCAGAGCAAATGAGAATCATGAGGTCAAAGGAACTGCCTGAAGAGCTCAGAGACAGAATTGTGGCAAGGCATAGATCTGGCCAAGGTTACAAAAAGATTTCTGCTGCACTTAAGGTCCCTAAGAGCACAGTGGCCTCCATAATCCTCAAATGGAAGACGTTTGGGACGACCATAACCCTTCCTAGAGCTGGCCGTCCGGCCGAACTGAGCTATCGGGGGAGAAGAGCCTTGGTGAGAGAGGTAAAGAAGAACCCAAAGATCACTGTGGCTGAGCTCCAGATATGCAGTCAGGAGATGGGAGAAAGTTGTAGAAAGTCAACCATCACTGCAGCCCTCCACCAGTCTGGGCTTTATGGCAGAGTGGCCCGACGGAAGCCTCTCCTCAGTGTAAGACACATGAAAGCCCGCATGGAGTTTGCTAAAAAACACCTGAAGGACTCCAAGATGGTGAGAAATAAGATTCTCTGGTCTGAGAAGCGGTATGTGTGGAGAAAACCAGGCACTGCTCATCACCTGTCCAATACAGTCCCAACAGTGAAGCATGGTGGTGGCAGCATCATGCTGTGGGGGTGTTTTCAGCTGCAGGGACAGGACGACTGGTTGCAATCGAGGGAAAGATGAATGCGGCCAAGTACAGGGATATCCTGGACAAAAACCTTCTCCAGAGTGCTCTGGACCTCAGACTGGGCCGAAGGTTTACCTTCCAACAAGACAATGACGCTAAGCACACAGCTAAAATAACGAAGGAGTGGCTTCACAACAACTCCGTGACTGTTCTTGAATGGCCCAGCCAGAGCCCTGACTTAAACCCAATTGAGCATCTATGGAGAGACCTAAAAATGGCTGTCCACCAACGTTTACCATCCAACCTGACAGAACTGGAGAGGATCTGCAAGGAGGAATGGCAGAGGATCCCCAAATCCAGGTGTGAAAGACTTGTTGCATCTTTCCCAAAAAGACTCCTGGCTGTATTAGATCAAAAGGGGGCTTCTACTAAATACTGAGCAAAGGGTCTGAATACTTAGGACCATGTGATATTTCAGTTTTTCCTTTTTAATAAATCTGCAACAATGTCAACAATTCTGTGTTTTTCTGTCAGTATGGGGTGCTATGTGTACATTTATGAGGAAGAAGAATGAACTTAACTGATTTTAGCAAATGGCTGCAATATATATATATATATAGTGAGGAAAATAAGTATTTGAACACCCTGCTATTTTGCAAGTTCTCCCACTTAGAAATCATTGAGGGGTCTGAAATTGTCATCTTCGGTGCATGTCCACTGTGAGAGATATAATCTAAAAAAAAAAAAATTAGAAATCACAATTATATGATTTTTAAACTATTTTTATGCTAAGGAACATTTATTTTAAAATGGTTCAAAAATTTGTAGATTGGTGAACTTCTTTCCCTCTTTACTTCTGAGAGACTCTACCTCTTTTAAACACACTTTTACCCAGTCATGTTACTGGCCTGTTGCCAATGAACACAGTTAGTTGCAAAATATTCTTCCAGCTGTTTCTTTTTAATAACAGTTTTTGGCCATTTGCTGGCTCCTCCCAACTTTTCTGAGACATATTTCAGCCATCAAATTCATAATTACTAAAATTAAGTGGTAAAATTAAAATTATTTAATATTAATTAAAAATATTTTGTTAAACTTTACTTTGTTTAAAAATTACATTCTGTTTTTCACATATGACACAGGTTCCCAACGTTTTTGGAACTGGGGTTGTAAAATAGCACTGTGTAAATCAACATTTATATGCTGAGTGTAGTAGCAATACTGATGCCACTGGACTATAAGTGAGAAATTGATAATGTAATCAGCAGCCATTGTAAGCTATAGCATTCTCTCTTAGTCTATTGAACACTCTAACAAACATTTAGCTCTAATCCATATTTTTTATTTGTGGCCAAATGTGTTTTCATAAGCAAATGAGTAATATAGACAACATATAAATGTATTGGGCAGAACTGTCCTTATCTGATTTACAGTATTTATTTGTTTCTATTGGGCTTTTGGTTCATTGTCA
Organism: Silurus aristotelis; assembly: GCF_946808225.1. Taxonomy (NCBI): domain Eukaryota; kingdom Metazoa; phylum Chordata; class Actinopteri; order Siluriformes; family Siluridae; genus Silurus; species Silurus aristotelis. Next base: position 7,189,199 of record NC_139581.1, read on the forward strand.
CTCTTTGCAGCATTGGAAATTAAAAGACTATTTAAGGTGCAGGACTCTACCCCAAGACTTTGTCCAGATGTCAGACCTAAATTAATATGCTGACTGTGCTGCAGTCGAACAAATTATATCTGCACCACCAAAGACATTCAGATACAAAGAAAATGGTGAATCCCACCAATAGGCATGTGGGCGACGTTGTGTAAACCAGGAAGCTACAAAATGGCTAAGCGATGGTAGTGACATTAGCTTTTAATTGTTCAGGTAAGCACTCCGTGTGTAAATCTGTGCAGCCATGAGCTTTTAAAGCAAGCAGAATTCCGACTGTGTGTCCTTTTCACCCCGCTTTATTCGGGGGGTGGGGATACACACAGCCGATGTGTTGTTTGCTTAGCTTAGGAGCATGCTAAGTCGGTTCTCGAGAGGGTCAACTGTTAGCATTTTTAGCCATGCGGCTATGCGCTCCCTTGCGGCTCAGGTCACGCTCTCACCGAGGCAAAGCGGTGGCAAAGGTCGCGGGGCTCGCAGGCCAACCAGCAGAAGGCGTGGAGATGGATGAGTCCTCTCCAGCCTCTCCTGCTGGGCCGAGCTCCCGTTCCCCAGGAAAAACACTCGCTTCGGCGTTCCATTCTTCCAGCGCGTTTAACGCGGAGCTCCATATTTCTTACTCCGAGGAGGAATACATTCCGGTATTGCCTACAAAAATCTGCTATGAGAGATTCAGCTCTGGGGCTGACAAATAGGAGTTACGTCATGCTGCGACCTAAAATGGAGATGTCATTCTCGCCTGCATGAAGGAGCTGGGTTTAAGACTGAATGCAGGGAAGAGTGTGCTTTCTCTGTTGCAGAGAACCAACTTCTTGGGCAAAGTGTGGGACTCGACCGTGTTGCATGCACGATTGTCTCCCGCCCGGATCACAGCCATTCTCACAGCAGTCGGGAGATTAAGAGAAGGCCGAACACTCACTGTAAAGCAGTTCCAGTGGCTGCTGGGTCTTACAGGAAAGGTTTTCCTGCCAAAAAGCAGAGTCCCAGTAGATGGATAGTGGATGCCACATGTTATGAGTCCTCTGGTCTTTCCATTCCTTTCGGAGTCAGTATGGTGGCCTCCAAGGCCTGGTCCGCAGGGGTTCCCCCAAAGGACATATGTAACACTGCGGGCTGGTCCACCCCTTTAACCTTTGTCAGGTTTTATGACCTTGACCACAGAGCCACTCCTGGCTCCTCTGTCCCACACGCTGGTGGTGCCCAGACACACTAGGCAGGGACTGGTCAGTATGGCGTGATTAGACACTCGTTCCCAAAGCGTTTCCACACAGCTCGAGTTCCTGAAAGGGAACATCTCCAAGTTATGTATGTTTCCCTAGTTCCCTGAGGGAACAAGACGCCGTCAACAGGCCATACTCCCTGCAGTGCTTACCTTCTCGTTTTCAGAAGCTAATGTTGCTACCATCACTCAGCCATTTTGCAGCTTCCTGGTTTATGCGACATCGCCTGCCGATGATGTCACGAATTGCAATATGGGATTTAGAGTATATAGGTATTTAGAACATGGACAACGCGGGGCGCTCCCAAAGTGTTTCGACGTGCCGTCTCATTCCCTCAGGAAACTAGGGTTACATACGTAACCTACAGACGTTGGTGCCTACATTCAGATTCCAAGCAATCCAGACACCCTTTTGCTTAAAGTCTAATAGTTTCAAATCAACTAAAAAGAATGAAAGCTGATTTATCTGATTTTCAAGGAGACTAATTGAACAGCATGTGAAAGAAAATAAAGAAAACATTAAAAAACAAACAAACAAACAAACAAACAAACAAATAAATAAATACATACACATTTTGAAAAAAAAAAAAAAAAGTAATCTTTGTAAGGCAGGGTAAGTTTAGCTCCAACTGTGGTCACAATCTGCTAAGCAGATAGCCCATAATTGTGTAAATGTTCAAAAATGTAAAAAGAAAGAAAAAGAAAAAGATGGCAAAATCTTTGCCAGAATTATATCTTAATTCAGAAATTGATTTTATTGGAAGGCTCATAAGAAATTGTAAACTCTGTAAATCTCACTTGGGTTATGTAAGATTTTAGTTGTCAGTGGAAAATTTTTAACCGTAACATACTATGTCAATAATAAATTGTTGGTTTTCTTGTCTTCTGGGACATCTTTATAGCAAAAACCTTACATCATTATAAAACAAGCTTTTTCATTAATGAGTTGAATGGGGAATTCCATTAATGAGGTCCTAATAACATAGGCAAATACTAATTGACCTTTAGGGACTTGTTTCCAGTCTCCCAGTTTCCATCTTGTACAGTACATTTTCTACTAATAAACAATGTTGCTAATAATGCCATTGAGATGAATTACCTTGAGACGAAGTTTGAAAGTTTAATTATTTGAAACAAGCTTATTCAAATAATTGTATATATTTCTAACCTTATATTTGTTTTATTTGTGTGCAACTGTAGTACTGTGGTTAAAACACAAATATAGTAGATATCCTAAGATGATGGCAAGCTATAAGGTATTTTTTGAGGATTTATATTGTAATTCTTACTGAATATACTGGAATTAATGTAAAAAAATATATAAAACAAACAACACATGGACTTTTGGAAACATTGGACATTGGGTTTTCTTTGATTCATTTTGATATCCAATCAAAATCAAGTAATTCTGTGTAGTTTACTTGTAACATGCCTTATATAATGAAGTCACAGTGTTATATGTCATTGCCATAAGTTTTGCTTGGCATATTTGCAGCTAAAAAATGTATACTTAAATTGATCATCCTCTTCATTATTCAGTCACGGTTTCATTCTCAGGCTTGTGGTGAATCAGGAACCTATTTAACACTGTGTGCAAGGCTAAAGGATTCACTCATACACTCATTTACACATATAGACAAATTTGTAGAAATGTAGCCACTAATGTAAAAAAGTTTATGAACTAAAACAATTTTTTAAAGATTGTATGAACTTGGTTGATTCCAGTTAATTGGATGTTATTTGAAATAACATGGGTTTCTAAAACATTTTAATAAGGACTGTTACTACTACTACTACTACTACTACTACTACTACTACTACTACTAATAATAATAATAATAATAATAATAATAATAATAATAATGCTTTACCCATTGGGATATGGACAGTGGAATGCAGCATATAGGTGTGGAAGGCACTTGCAATAGAGTGATGTAGTGAGCTTTTGAGATGCATGTTTCCATTTATATTACTTACCTCTCATACTGGGCTAAAATATTGTCCTGGCCTATGGGGGCCAAAGATTCTTCAATTAGTTGGCAGTGACTTAGACAATGACCACAAGAGACCTACATGGTAATTGAATTAGGCTATGGTCAGTGTTATCTGTACAGAGCCTTGAGTATTAGTACTGCCCTCTTGTGTCTCTCTGAAAAAGGCCATAATTTCCATTAAGGCCCTTGAATCAAACACTCAGAATGCTGTACAGATCATTGTCTCTTAACAAAATATATTATCAGATTAGTCTGTTTTGTCAGTTTATTTGTCCTTTATGTCAGTTTTGGCTTTTATGTTTATGAATGTTGCTTCAAGTAAATGTGTTATGTATGTGCATGCTTGTGCTAGAGTTAATAATTAATGATGTTACTGATTCAAGCAACTTTGCAGAGCTGTTATATATATATATATATATATATATATATATATATATATATATATATATATATATATATATATATATATATATATATATATACAGTGAGAAAAATAAGTATTTGAACACCCTGCTATTTTGCAAGTTTTCGCACTTAGAAATCATGGAGGGGTCTGAAATTGTCATCATAGGTGCATGTCCACTGTGAGAGACATAGTCTAAAAAAAAAAAAAAAATCCAGAAATCACAATATATGATTTTTAAACTATTTATTTGTATGTTACAGCTGCAAATAAGTATTTAAACACCTGTACATCAGCTAGAATTCTGACCCTCAAAGACCTGTTAGTCTGCCTTTAAAATATCCACCTCCACTACATTTATTATCCTAAATTAGATGCACCTGTTTGAGGTCGTTAGCTGCATAAAGACACCTGTCCACCCCATACAATCAGTAAGAATCAAACTACTAACATGGCAAAGACCGAAGAGCTGTCCAAAGACACTAGAGACAAAATTGTACACCTCCACAAGGCTGGAAAGGGCTACAGGGAAATTGCCAAGCAGCTTGGTGAAAAAAGGTCCACTGTTGGAGCAATCATTAGAAAATGGAAGAAGCTAAACATGACAGTCAATCTCCCTCTGACTGGGGCTCCATGCAAGATCTCACCTTGTGGGGTCTCAATGATCCTAAGGAAGGTGAGAAATCAGCCCAGAACTACACGGGAAGAGCTGGTCAATGACCTAAAAAGAGCTAGGACAACCGTTTCCAAGGTTACTGTTGGTAATACACTAAGACGTCATGGTTTGAAATCATGCATGGCACGGAAGGTTCTCCTGCTTAAACCAGCACATGTCCAGGCACGTCTTATGTTTGCCAATGACCATTTGGATGATCCAGAGGCTCTGTAAGAAGCATATCAAGGTTTTGGCATGGCCTAGCCAGTCTCCAGACCTAAACCCAATAGAGAATCTTTGGAGGGAGCTCAAACTCCATGTTTCTCAGCGACTGGCCAGAAACCTGACTGATCTAGAGAAGATCTGTGTGAAGGAGTGGGCCAAAATCCCTCCTGCAGTGTGTGCAAACCTGGTGAGAAACTACAGGAAACGTTTGACCTCTGTAATTGCAAACAAAGCCACTGTACCAAATATTACCATTGACTTTCTTGGGTTTTCAAATACTTATTTGCAGCTGTATCATACAAATAAATAGTTAAACAAATCATACATTGTGATTTCTGGATTTTTTTTTTTAGATTATGTCTCTTACAATGGACATGCACCTACGATGACAATTTCAGAACCCTCCATGATTTCTAAGTGGGAGATCTTGCAAAATATCAGGGTGTTCAAATACTTATTTTCCTTACTGTATATAATTAATTAGTATTTTAGTTTTCTTTTTTAATGGCATTATCTTGTATATTTCATACACCTTAACCAAACCCAACTAATTTGCTATCATCTAAAGTTTATACACATTTAAAGTCAATTTGTTTGCCATTAGTGTCTTTAGTTGTCCTCAATGGAGCAGTTTAATTGCTCCCATGAATGATAGTGTTTTATTTGTGTTTCTAAATCCGTTACTATAAGAACAATAGCAACTGTTATTCCCATTGTTATTTCAGTGGAGTTTCTAAAAACATAATAATAATGCACAGATATCTGACCTCAGAGATTATTAATCCCGTGTGTATATGCAAAGCAAAGCAAAATACAGTGCTGTGCTAAGGCTGTATACAACCTGATTTTTATGCTATTTTTTATTTTTATTTGATGATTATTTGATTGGTCAACAATCTAAATTTTTATTTAATGGGTCAACAATAAATTTGGGTATTAGTTTTCCAAAATGACTGTATTAATTCTTTTTTTTTTTTTTCTCAAATAGGCTGATGGCCAATAAAGAAAATATGGCAAATAACTGTTATTACCGCATTATCAGGAGACCCAGACAAATTGCATATTCGGAAATTCAGAATTTGCGATTATAAAGGACATTTTGAGTACGTAGTTGCTAAAATGTGTTTCTTGTAACAAAAATCCTTAGGCTTAGGCTAAGCACAAATGGGTTTAAAACAATTTATAAAACTGCAGAGGGTTGGGGAAACAAATTTGAACACAAATATATGTTCTGGTAGTAATGATAATGCTTTAATTCTTTAATTGTAAAAGCCATGAATATGTGTGTCATTATACATATTCTGAGTGCTAAAAAAAACAACAGTTGTATAAGGAACAATGTTTCTGTCAGAAAAAAAAAGTTTGTCCCTTGAAGACAAATAAAAAAAGGAGCCTGATGGTTTTGAGCAATTGTATATAAATTGCATATGGCAAAGTTTTAAGGCAGCAAAATTCATAAAATACACACTGATAAAGGACACGTATTAACAAAGGCCTCGTCTCAGAAAAAAAACCTTGTGTGATAATGTAATGAATGATTCCTTTTATTCTTTCTTCTTTTTCTTTCTGTATTTAGATTTTCCTAACATTATATTAAACCTTTTATTATAATTCATCAATATAAAGTCAGAACATAGACTGTAGCCAAATACTTCCAGAAATACTTTTGCTTAAAAGCAATATTCCGTGTGTGAAGATGTATAAACTGATAATACTGAAATTATTTATCATAGCATGCTATGTACATTATGTGGCTTAATCTTTTTTCACTTTACAATCTGCTACTGTGAAATGTTTCCTTATGTTTTTCTTTGTCTGCACATATTATAATATGATAATTTAATATAATAAAATATATGTATCTTATAATTAATTTCTTTATCAGCAACATATTATGGCTGGCAGATTATGGAATTTGGCTGGTCAGAATTTGGCTCTTATGCATGGCAGGTGTAGAGGTAGGTGCTACTCAAGCTCCAGTTAGGGGGAAAATCCTGAGTTGGATGACCCTTTAGATGCTTCTGCATGGTGACCAGGCTGCTGCAGAACTCTAAACACAATGTGCACTGGTATGGTGTGGCACCCCCGTGAGTGCGCAGGTGCTTGATCATAGCAGAGTAGTCACGTGACCGCTGACCACACAGCCGACACTCAAATGGCTTTTCACCTGAAAAAAGAAAAATCTTAATGTTGGTAAGTTGTGATTTTTACAAGTGTAATGACAAAAAAACAAGCCTACAAATAATAATAACAAAAACTAAGCAATAATAAGAAGAATAATAACAATAATAATATTTCAGTCCCCCTATACAAGACGGATGTAATATCTTAAGGTAGAGCAAATCCAATGAAAACCTTTGTGAATAACTAAATCAGGACCAAACAAATGCCATTTCTAATTGTTGGGGACATAGAATGTGCATGACAAAATGAAACTGTAAGTTTAAAATAAGGTCAATGTATATAGGTAAGGAAACCACCAAAATGCATTACAGTACAGCCAAAAAACAAAACCTGGGTTAGTAGTCTAAATAAATTCCAGATATGTAACTAGAATGATGGTCATTTGTCCCCCTGTGTTGTACCTGTATGAACCCTGAGATGTGTATCTAGCTGGTGTTTCAGACTGAATCTTTTGTTGCAGTGTTTGCACTGGTAAGGTTTTTCTCCTCCATGGCCTCTTCTTAGTGAGCGCAGTGAACGCTTCTCTCTTATACCCCGCTGACAGAACTTGCACTCATAAAGAAGCTCCTCTAAACCTAAGAATACAGGCGAAAGAAAGGATGATTGGTGAAAACAATTGTTTCAGATCAGTTCTTAATATTTTATCTGGATTTTTGCAAACAGAATGGACACAGAAGAATGGAAATAAGCAGTAACACATTTAGAATTGTATTTATTTATTTCTTTTTTTCAGTTTAATTTTGTGCTTTTGTATTTTCTTCAGTTATTATTTCAGGTGATCATTGGAAATTCAGAAACCATTCTCCATTCCTCCCATTTTTTAATCACAAGCCAGTCCTCTGGCCTCAGGGACAGATGAGATAGGTAATAGTCTGAGACATCAAAATTAGTGTAAAGCCATGAATTATTATATAATGTCCATGAGAGATGGAAGTTGGGGTGATGAACTGTGTAACTTCTAAATCTGGACTTAATATATTGTGTATTTAATGTTTAATTTAATTGTAGTAACTACAATTAAATTAAACTACAGTAACCAGATATTCAAAGGACTATTATTTTGCATAGTAATGTTTCAATGTTGCATTCTAAACTTTTAAGTGAACCTTGAAAATACCACAGTTAATCAGTGTACAGTAAGTACAACAAAAGATCTGGGCAAAGATTTGATTAAATTAAATTCAGTTTGTTCAATTCAGCTTTATAGAAAGGATTGGCCTAATGTGTAGGTTCCTTTAACCATTATTATTTTTAATACATTTTAATGCCATACTTATATTTACATATAATAGTTTCTATAAAAGATAGATTTATGTATGAAATATAGCTTGGGGCATCAGGTATTGAAAAAAATCCTTATTCAGCCAATTTAAAATTAAATATTATAGACAGTCTCCTAAGTGCATTACAAGTACATTGGGTTAGAAGTTCTGTCTTTGTTGCATACCTGCTCACATGTTTTAAATTATCAGCTTTACATGGCCAGTATGATTACCACAAGATAAAAGCGAGCCCAAAGAGAGGTGGGTGTTTACTTATATACTGGTCATCTCATGACTGTAGCTTCACATTTCCCCTGCACAAGCATGTTATGTTTGTGTGCTCAACAAGCTGTCTAAATGCTTTGATGTGGAAAAACATTATTCCTGAGAGCTGGCCGCATGTAAGACAAAAAGATATGTGTGTGTGTGTGTGTGTGTGTGTGTGTGTGTGTGTGTGTGTGTGTGTGTGTGTGTGTGTGTGTGTGTGTGTGTGTGTGTGTGTGCCTGCGTGCGTGCGTGTGTGTGTGTGTGTGCGTGTGTGTGTGTGCATGTATGTGTGTGTGTGTGTGTGTGTGTGTGTGTGTGTGTGTGTGTGTGTGTGTGTGTGTGTGTGTGTGTTTCTGTGTATATGTTTGTACACACAGTATGTGTAGGTCACGGGTATTTATGTATAAAAAAGAGACACTTATAGTTTGTACTACTCTATCTGGCAATTTCAGATCAGAAAAATGCAGTACAGTATATGCTAAATGCATTTGACTATTTTGCTTGTTTTGGTATGTAAGTGGAAAAAAGATAAGCAGGTCATTGTGGTCAGTTCACTAACAGACACACATGCCACAAATTTCCACTAGGAAGTAACCTATTTCTTTACACAATATAGGTCTGTCTGTCTGTCTGTCTGTCTGTCTGTCTGTCTGTCTGTCTGTCTGTCTGTCTATCTATCTATCTATCTATCTATCTATCTATCTATCTATCTATCTATCTATCTATCTATCTATCTATCTATCTATCTATCTATCTATCTATCTATCTATCTATCTATCTATCTATCTATCTATTATTCAACCAGCTTTTCCCTAATTTTTTTCCAGTGAGGTTGACCTTTTCCCCCAGAGATTTCCACCATACTACTATATTGATTGAATGATGAATGCTTTAATGATGCCAGGGGGAAATTCATCTAGTACAGCAAAACAGAGAGTACAAAGTGTGCTTAGAAATTTGCATTACATATAAAATATAACAAGAGAGACATTATAGACATTTATATTAATTTAAATTTATATTACAAATCAACTATACATGCAGCTCTAAAGAAAGAGTATGTGCATACTTTTACAGGTACATAGCTTTGTTAATCTGTGATTCTATTTGCTGGAGGGGGGTCTGTATGTGTAATTGTGCTGTGCTTTGTTTCCTTTTTTGTAAATGAAATATAAACTGCTACTGCAGCTTTCTTTGTCACGCAGGCTTCAAATTTGACCACTCCCTTGCACTCACACGCTTCAAGGCTGACCACTTGCCTGTGAAAAACTGTTGCATGAAAAACTGCTGCACACCTATTTCTTAACTAGATGAAAAAAAGTGTAACTTCGATTCATATATGTATCTGCTTATAACACTATTATCTATTATTCATGTGTTAGGAAACAAATGATTATCTGGACTTGATGTAAATGTTGCTAATTTGTATAGTTTTGAAGTAAGGAAATGTTAAATAATAATAATAATAATAATACTTGCAGTTTGTATAAAGGTTAAGTACAAAATTGTTTGTATGTATGTATATATATATATATATATATATATATATATATATGGATGGTTTGGTTTGCAGGTTACAGTTTGCACACTGCGCAAGGTTTTTATAAAAGTTCAATCATTTCAATCAATTAAAACAAAATATTAGTTGACATCTTTACAGATTCATGCTTTTCGCAGGTTACCATTATATCATTAGAATCGCAGTTTGTAGGTCACTTTGTGTTTCACTGTACAACTGTTTAAATGTTATGTGTGATCAAAACTAGGTAGTGGTATTCCAAAGTTGCCATACTTGTTAGGGGGCCCATTTTTAGATAAGCACATCCTGTGACAGCTTTCGGTGTGCAAACCTGCTGTACTGCTCCATGTGTCCACACACACACACACACACACACACACACACACACACACACACACACACACACACACACACACACACACACACACACCACATCCTCCCTCACAAGTCAAATGATGAGAAAAAAAAAAAAAAAAAAAAGTGGTTAACACTTTTGACTTTGTTTCGATACCAAGAGTGTTTCTGAGAACTAAGAACATATGGATGAATACTGCTTTAACTTTGTTCTACATGACAAGAATGACATACAACTTTTTGGAGGGTTTTTGTCTATTTTTAAACTCTCCTGCTCTTTTTCTTGTTTGCAGACACGCACATGCACACATATGCATAAATACAGGATGCTGTACAGAGAAGAAAAAAAAAAAGAAAGAAAGGAAGCGATGAAAACAAAAACATTAAAGTTCCCCGAGCTTGAAAGTACCATGAAACCTTAGATGCTTGCTGCATTGATTAAAGTTTCAAAACAATTAAATCTACCTATCATGCAACACACATAGAGTGAAAGACAAGTTTAGGGTAAAAGGTAATGCCTGCAATGCTTCCTTGTTATGTGCATTTGGAACGTACTGTACAGTGTCTACAGTCAGGCAACCGCAGTAGTGCACCAACGTACCACAAGAGAGAGCCACATCATTCTACCTATCTACCGATCTATCGATCTATCTATCTATCTATCTATCTATCTATCTATCTATCTATCTATCTATCTATCTATCTATCTATCTATCTATCTATCTATCTATCTATCTATCTATCTATCTATCTATCTATAAATCCATCCATCCATCCATCCATCCATCCATCCATCCCTCCATCCATCCATCATTTATCAGTATTCTCACCAACATAAGTAAGAAATTCTTGGAGTGTAATGTTATTAGAATATAATCTACAGGATAGTGTGATGTGTTCTTCATAGTAGCCCTTATATCCTTATATCCAAAAACTCTAGCAGCAAATACATACATTCCTGTAAGAGGCCTCTCTTGAATTTAGGTAATACAGAAAATCAAGCAGCTAGTCATGTTACCAAGAAATTAGAAAGTCATGTGGAACTACTACCAGTTAGAAAACATTAACAATGTAGATACAGTTTGAAATTCAGAAAATATACTTAAGGCATTTAGCAGACATCTTCATCCATAGCAACAATTATTACATTTATACAACTGAGCAGTTGAGGCCTTGAAAGGGCCTTGTTTAAAAAAGTCCAGCAGTGGCATCTTGGCATCATGTACTTCTGATTAGACGTCACACGTCTTAACCACTCAGCTACCACATGCCACAATGTCCAAATGAAAACTATTGTATGTTGTTTTTCTTTGCTAAATAATATTAACAATAGTAGAACATTAAGAACAATGTTTAACATTCCGATAGATATGTGTATAAGTGTTTATTATTATACCTTTTTGATGTATATCCTTATTAATTTGTAGTTTTTTTTTTATTTATACTTTATAACATTTATGAATTTATGCATTTATTATTAGTTTGAGAATTATGTAGGGTATCTGCAATACAAGGCCTTCTGTCAGTTCTTATTATATAATAAATGATAATGTATTAGAACACAAGTCTAAAATAAAATAATAAAAGTTTTGTGGTATAAGTCAGAATAATATAAAGAATTAATTACAGTTTTGAATACTGCAGCAGATTATACTACATCAAAAAATCGCAACTACTGTACGAATTTACACAACTGTGCTTTGTGTCTAGTATTTGCTTTGAGTATGATCGCATTCTGCAACTATCATGCTCAGTTTCAGCTTTCATTATTCTTCATGCAACTATCATACACTTGTTTCTGTTCAGGTAATGAAACTCTCACTGGCTTCACTGTCAGCTCCTTAAACACCTCTGTGCTTTGGTTGTAATAAGCATTTCTTTCATAAGTTGTTATACAACTCAAATGAATAAAGTTGTTGAACCTTATTTCAGTATTCACCTCAGTTTACAAACAATAGTCATTTATGAGTTTAAAAGATAGCCAGCTATTTGTTTATCATTGTAAAAAAAAAAAAAATCATAATAATCATGTTAATCCGTGTGCATCATTTACCTGAGGTTGCCGACCTGGTGCTCTGTCTCCAAGGGTTTTCGACTATTGTCTTATTGCAATGTCTACAGTGTCTCTCCTTATCTGACTGTACCTTTGACTTCCTGTGAACAAAATGTAAAAAAACATGTAGGTTTAAATGCAGCAAGATGTGTGTGTGTATATTTCCACTTCAAATAAGATAAGATAGATAATGTTAATAGGCCTTATTTTCATCTTAATAATTATTAATATTAATGATAATAATAATAAGAACACGAAAATGTGTTGTTTTTTATTACATTCTCTTGAATTTAAGATTTATTTTTGTCTGTTAATCTATAAACCCCTGTACAAAGGCAAAACAGGCCACTAAATCTGAAGCAGCTGAATAAGAAGAAATGGGTTGAACTATGTATAATAACATTCCAGGATTGCATTTTAATTGGACTGACCACAGCTAATTGTGTGAAAAAAATGACAGTCACGTCTCCACAAAAATCAATGACCGTTACATGTGCTTAAGCCAAAGCACAAATATGCCACTGTAAATATTTAATGTGCAATTTTATAATTTAAAACATTAAATAAACAGCAGAAACAACAGCATTGCATTGCTCTCGCATTGCCACATCGAACTTAGATGTGCGCTATTCATATCATAGAGAGGATGAAGTAGAAAAAAAAATGTAGAACTGTAGAACTGTAGAACACATTAAAAACTAAAATGTGACGTAACCCTGCAGCACCGGCATGCTTTTTTTTTAACTACCAACCCCTACCAGAACTATAAAAATTTGTTTTTCTAAGCTTTAGCATATTAAAACCGGACAGCTTATATCTGAATAATGAGCCTTATACAAGCTTAATACAGGCTTCTATCCATTTTTCTATGGCACATAGCTCTCTAACAAGTTGTTCATATCGTGACATTCACAATGTGATCACAAGTGTGATAAAATCACACTTAGCTAGCAAGGTTGTAGACACCTTTAAGGCATACTATGGTTCTTCTTAACTTTGTGAAAGTCATTTGAAAAATATAAATATATATAATGTCTGAAATTTGATGTGTCAAAAAATTAGAAGTATAAAAAAAAATGTTTCTCCCCTTATACTTTTTTATTGATCTGAATTCGGTCTCATAAAAATAGTTTTTACCAAACTTTTTTAAATCTTTAATTTAATTAGAAAATAAAAGACATTTTTAATTAAACTATAAAAAAAAAAAAAAAAAAAAAAAAACTGCATTCACAGTTATATAATGGTTAACATTAGTGACTCATTTGACACTATGGAATCTGTAGTAGGCGAAAGTGGACATATTAATATCTACAAAATGAGTGGAAAAAAGATTCCGCCCGCAATAAATCTGTTTTTTTGACTAATTTCAGCCTCAATAAGTAGGGCTAGCTAAAATGGAAGTAAAGTAGAGCAGTGCACTAAGCCTAGCACTGTAGAATCTCGGATGAGAACGTCCTGGCCTCAGCCAGAACACTTGAAGATGGGGCATGAATGGGTCTTCCAGCATGACAATGACCCAAAACATATGGCCAAGGCAAGAATCTTGGTTTTGAAGCCCATTCCAGCCTTGTGCAAGTCTACAATCTTGTCCCTGATGTCCTCTGACAGCTTTCTGACCAGATTCTGTGACAGGTGTCTTTTAGACATAACAGGAGTTTATATTAGGAGACTAATTTGTGTCTGTGGTAGTCAGAATTCTTACTGGTTGGTAGGGGATGAAATACTTATTTCTCTCAATCAAATACATATTAATGTATAACCTTTTATGGATTTCTTTTATGTCTCTTTCTCTTAAAATAAAAAAAAATGACCATAAAAAAATTCTATACTGTTTATCTCTTTGTAAGGGTTTTTGAGTAAGCAACAATCTCCACATCTAGTGCAAATAGATGTTTAAAAAACACATACGAATCTAACTTTGTCTTCAACTTTTGTCTAAACATTTTACAGCAATAGGTTTCATAGATACAAATGTCTATCACTATTTTCTTTTGGAAGAAAAAACTTACTTTCCAAAAATAAAAAAAATAAACAAACAAAAACCAATCATACAAAACGACACAAAAACAAACAATTTGTGTTTTTTTTTTATAAAAATAGAAACATTCGTCAAATATAAAAAGTATGTTATGACCTGTTTTTAATGTTATTGCCTTAATATAGTATCAGGGAGCCTTAAGATATAATACCTAAGGCCTCCAAACATAATAGTTAAATTGGCAAACTATTCATAAATATTTTCATTTTCAACCCACCATCACATATCACACCCTGCCATCACTAGCATTGTCTTTGATTGGGCTATTGTTTGTTTATTTTGTTTGATTATGAATTGATATGATAGACGCGTCATCTGAAAACCATGTTACAAACATGTGCACATAAGCAACAAACAATAGTTTAAAATGAGACTGAAACACTATGTAGTGCTGTGATGGAGATGAAAAGAGACTTTCATATTTGCCATTTGGGTAATCAGGGGGATTAAAGGGATCTCCCCTCAGTTTCTCCATCCTGATAGTAATAGCAATTCATTTTTCTCCATAACACTTCACACAAAGGAACTGAGTGGGCAGTACAGTGCAGGGGTTCACACACTGACGTACAGTGTCTGCATGAGGTTTGGGTATGTAGTGTGTAGGAGTGCCAATTAGCATCTGTTCTGCATACACTCTGCAGATGTTTAGAGCAGATGTTTAGCATCTTGTTCAGAGTAGTGTTACATTGAAATAATAATATAAAAGAAGCATTGCTAGCTAAAAGTACAATGGCATTTGTGATTAACTGTGTGTAGGTGGAGGGGTAAAGGAAAAATGTGTCTTTGGAAAGACAGTGTCAGTAAATACACATTCATACAGTAACATAAGTTGTGGTTATGACATACCCACAAGTAAAAAAAGTGTTAAAAGGCATTAATTGATCTTTGCAATTCTAGCATAATTGCTTTAGATCTGTCAGTTGTGTGCTTTTATGGATCATTATATGCCACATAAACAAATTTTTTTTTTTTTTTTATTATAACAACTGATTTTATAATTCCTTGTAGATTGATAATGATTCAATGTAATCAATTGTATGACCTCTAGTAATGATTCATAATTAGTCATACAAAAAAAAGTCTGTACTGTATCTAGTGTCCTTTATAATTACTAGTGTCCTGGACATAATAAAAAAGGAAACCATGATGTTATAAAACGTTATAAAACATTAATATGTCTACTAAATGTTTTTCACAAAAACTCTACTAGTCCAAACAAAATGTTCTTTCACATACACACGCAATGTACTGTATGTTGTTAAATATTTAATTAAAAGGAAATAATAATAATAAGAATAATAATAATGTTTAAAGTAATTACAGATTTTATATTATATTATTACATAATTAGGCTAATATCTATATATTATATAAATATATTTTATTATAATTAATTAGTATACATTGTTTTATTTTATTTTAAGGCAAAATCTTCAAATAATTAATGTTATCAGTTATTTATATAAGGAATTTTATCAATTGCTGATTCATTTCTTTTTATTTTAATTATGCAATAGGAAAATTAATTATTATAATTTTATTAGATTTTTAATAGGACCTACATAGTCCCATTTCTTATTCACTGTGATCATACCTTTCTTTTTCCTGTAATGCAGGTGCTCCAGGCAGCATAGCATTGATGAGGTCTGTTTTTCGTTTGAATTCCGGGACAAGCGGTCTATCGAAAGGCCTAGATCGTAGGATGTGTGGATGTGGATGAAGCAGGTCTGTGTAACCCACTAAAGATGATGGCATCTGGCGCTGGAGAGGGTGCTGTAAGAAGGGGTACATGGGTGTAGGGTATGAACATGCCACCATGTGCTGGAATGCCATGAAGTCGGTATAGGCAAGTACCATATGATGTGATGGGTTTACGGAGGGCCAGTGAAAAGAAGGTGTCTGTGCTACTACTGATGTGGAGGAAATGGGTTCCCTAGAGGCTGTGGGAGTTGCTATGGTTATGGACATAGGGGCTTTCTGTGGTGGGGGTGAGAGGTTAGTGACACGTTGTGACTTTTCATGGTCAAAGTGTGTCAGAGGAGATTCTAAAGAAGAACTGAGAGACACTTCATCAGAAGAGGGGATTTTTTTTCTTGAATCACTATCTTCTACATTAATGTTGGGGGAGGACCTCTCTCCTTCACTATCTTTAACCCTGTCCTGGATCCCCATTTTCAACTCACACTGCTCCATAAGTGACTGCACCTCCAGGTGCTGAGCTCCCCTGAGCAAATCTGGAAGGTCCCCTTTGGGCACTTCTACACAATCACTGTATACATAGTCAAGGATTTGCTTAACAGTTTTTGGGGAAATGCCATCAACAATGCAGGAGTAGGTTTTAACTGGATTCTGGCTGATTAGCTGTCGTTCAAGGGTCTTGCTGGCCCAGGAAAGAACCAATGCATGTGCTTTGAAAGTGTAACCCTCCACACTGAGGACAGTGTCACATAATGTACCTGCCCTCAAAAACATTTCAGTCTGATGCAAATAAGGCAGAGGGTGGGGATTGCGGATTCTGATCATCTCGGCACAGACAGAAACATGTAATTCTTGAGGATGTAAGAGGAATTCTGGGGGAAGTTATTACAGTGTATGATGTGCTGGGTAATCTCCATTCACCCTAACAAAAAAAGGGGGGAAAAAAAGAGAGATTTTTATGTTAACATTTATAAACACTGGTGCCCTTACCCAGAGCCACTCATAGAAATGCTTTGCAATTGATTATAACAATATTTTCATGCTAGTGCAAGTAAAGCAGGGCCTAAGGATACAGTCAGGCTAAAAAAAAAAAACAGTTAGTGATGCAAGATGGTGCGACAAGAAAAACAGTACAATCAAGGACTTGCTTATTTATCTATTTGTATGATTTGTATGACTCTGCTATTCTTTTTTTATTATTATTTAAAATGCATATTATTTTCTGCATTTTTCATGTGTCTGGCTGTTTCGAGCCCTGTGATTAAGGTTAGTACAATATCTGAAGAACATATGGAACAAAACTGAATCAAGGTCACAGCAAATGTCTGAAATAAGATTTTTTTTTGTGACATACAAATTAGCAGGTACTAGATTAGAGTTGCTGGTAGTGGTGATGTCGTTGGTGTCAAGTTCTACTTTCATATTACTATTTTCACCTTTTTTTCTTTTTATTAGATTTCTCTCTCTCTTTTTTTTTTAGAGATAAACAACTCTAACGAGGTTGTACAGTAATGACTCACACAGTGTCTAGCATGTCTAGTACTGCACTAGAGGGAAAAAGAAAAATGTTGATAGAAAAGGATTCATAGCAAGTTCTATACAGAATGGTGCCCCAGGATGACGAGTTATCATCATTCTCCCAAATTGCATATCTAACCGCAATAAAGTTTTTGTTGAATAATTAAGACTTCATATCTGCATATTAATGCCATTTACATATGATTTATCTGGTAAACGCCAGGCTCTTAATGTTTAAGTTAACATTAACCCATATTTTATTTGGAAGGATATCTTGTCAGGTAGTACACAAACATAGATTTTGTTGGAGCATCGTTTATTGATAGAAAAGGCTTAGATACACTTAGATAAACACAATTGTCCAGTTCTTTACAGAAGTGTTTTCCAGAAGTAGGTCTAGCCTTTGTTTAAGCGTAACTCCCACCCTCCATTCTGACATGTGTCATCAGATGAACACAGACTGTAGGAGGTGTTTGTCTACAAGTCTAGCCATGTCACAGCCGGAGAACACCACTTACACTTTGCATCATCATTGAAATTTCACTCTAAAAACTCGGACTAAAGCCACAGACCTCCTCAGAATGTGAAACTGTGACTAATGCCAGTACACAGCTTCTCAAAAAACAAAGCAATGAGTTTTGTTTGATCAACAAAAATGGTTATACAGTAGGTTGGTTAAGATATATATCTACTGTAGTAACAGTGTGATAAGTGTAAATTGTACATCATTTTGATTACAAAACAAATGCATCAAAGGATTATATGTCATGTAGCATGAATGTAAATTATTTTTCATTTGTCTATGAAGATATAGTAGATCTTGTCGGCCTAATAAAAAAATCCAATAAAGTAAAAGTATGTTGTAACAAATTTTTTATTACATTTATATTTTTTACAATACACGACTCTTATTAACTCCTATGTGTTCAGTTTGAAAAAAAAAAAAAAAAAAAAAAAGCTAAACATGCTTGCAAGAGCATATGCAAGAGATATGATCACTCCCCCTCAGTTTGTTCTTGATGATGATAATGGATTGAACGGAAAGTAGACGTGGTGAAGTGATACCATATTTTCCAAATTTAATATCTAAACTATGATTTTCTTCCATGTGTATATTAACATGTTTGCATGTCTTACAAATCTTCAAAAAGTAAGCTGGGCTAATACAGTTAATAAAATGAACTGGTCAGCCAACATTACAATAAAATGTCCCACAATGACCTAATGTGCGGTAAAATTATGAGCTGGGTTGTGGTTATTCTTTATTTTATCAAACTTACTATAATTAATTTTCACCCTTGGTTTTTTTTAATAAGTAGATTCTCTGTTCTCTTTTGAATGTATTTATTTGTATTTTTTTCTGCGAGCACAGATGTCTTACTCTGGTTAATCATATCTGTCAGAAGTAACAAAATTGAAGTAAAAATGAAAAACATGCTAAATGATGAATGACGCTAAAAATACTCAGAATATACTATAAATTATAAAAAATTATTATCAAATTATATTAATAATTCCTAGTTTTTTTCCCACTGTTTCGTGGTGAATTTATGGTAACGCTTCTTTTATTTTTTTTAATTATTGTTTAAAATATTGTAAGTACTCCAATAGGTGTTATATGTTTATTTAGCTTTGTAAAGGTTCAGCCCTTTTTTTTTGCTTGTTTAAACTCCTGAGGTTTCTTATTATTATTTTCAGTTTCTACTACTGAGTCTTGACTGCTTTCTGGCAATTGCATGAAATTTGCATGCCATAAATAAAACTATTAGTTCATAAGAAACTTTCAAATAATTAAGTACTTGTAAGATGGAAACAGGGTTTAAAATATTTGAATTGTTAGAAAAAGTTATTGCTGACAAACTTTCAGTAATATTCAGGTCATGCAGCGATGGGTTTAAAAAAATGTAAAAATTAAAAACAAAAGTGTATATATATATATATATATATATATATATATATATATATATATATATATATATATATATATATATATATATATTAATTACATGGAAGTTACATTTATACTTAACTGTAACTCCAGCATGCTATGGTAATACACTTTTAGTGAATTTTTGATCACATTAACACAAATTTCTGAATTTATACATTTTTAATTAAATGTGACATCAATAAATAAAAATGATTTGCTCTAGCTGCATATACATAATGCACATTTGCAAAAACTGTGAAGTCTGTCAACGGCCAGAAAAAACGTCTACCTTAGAACAAATTTAAATACATAGCATTTATTTGACAAAATTGTGGAATGCTGTTAACGTTCTTATTGCACAAGCATATGCTTTTAGAACATGTACAAATGCATGATGGGCAAAAATAAGTTTTAATTAAGTTTCTATTATTGTTCAAATGCCCTGGGGAAAAAAAATTAGCTTGTGAAATCCTATGCTGCTCCAAAACAAGATAGCATACACAAAACAAATAGTCACACATTATTTATATATATATATATATATATATATATATATATATATATATATATATATATATATATATATATATATATATATATATATATATATATATATATATATAGTGGGTGTCTGTACACAAACATTAAACATTATAGATCTTCCTTGCAATAGTACTGAAGCCCTAGGGGTACAGTAAATTTCTATGTTTACCTCATCAATTGTTCCATTCAAAACACATAACGCTACAGGTATTCGCTAAATCAATTCTGCACACTCTGTTTAGCTTATGGCAGAAACAATCGAAGAATAGTTACATTTGCTACACTGAAACAGATGGTGTTTTCATATAACTGGTAATTTATCTGAAAATGCTAATTAGAAACTAGTTGACAACTTACCTGTTGTGTAATTCCTACAGTTTAAAACAACATCGCTACTTATACAAATAAGAGCCTAGTCCACTGCTGCACATCGATATATAATTATCACTAAACACATAACAATGTTCGTAATAAAAACCACTACTTAGATTCCAAATGCATGTTTGCCATCCTATAATGACTAACCGGGTCTACAGAGTGTGCTGTTGTCAGAAGTCATTGACTGGTTGACAACTTTTACAGAAAACCAAACCTGCAATATAAAAAGTTAAGGACCACAGAGTAAAAGACAGATAAATACAGAGAGACAGACAGAAAGAGAGGCCCACAAGTAAAAAGGGGAAAACCTCTGACACATCCTCTCCAGGCCTGCAAACTAAGGCTCTCTCCACACACACATTTACAATCAGTGTGACACATGCGCGGAAGCTTTTAAGCTGATTTGTTTTTTCTTACTTAACAAGTAGCAGATTGAGAGAAGAGAGACCTACCGATGCATTCGAGGTTCAGGCTCATGTCCTGAAGTGGGCGACGGTACAGATGCATACACACACACACACACACACACTGTGGCTTTACCCAGAAATTAGCCTGGTGGAAGATTAAATGTAGGTGAGTTACAGCATGGCCACCTCTGGCCAACCCCTCCCCTCACCAACACCAGCTACTGCTGATTGGCCCGCTTGGTGCACATCTGTATGAAATGATCGATTCACCTCAAAGCTAAACTTAGAGAAGTGAGTCAGTGGTAATGTAGCTGTAGGAAGTGGATATTTAATGAAATATTTGAAAAACAGTTTATTTTTGTAGTTGATTTAAAGAAATGAAAGCAATTTAGAAGTTGTAGTTAAAGTATGGTGAAGAATTATACATTCTACTGTAACAGAATAAACAATGTATCCTTACTGTATGTCAAGTGGGTTAGACACAAACTAGGATGCATCTGATCATAAAGTATGTTCATAATAAAGAAATAGCCAACATATAGTCTTGCATCTAAAATACAAATATCATTGTCTCTTTTTACAGTGGGGTGTTTTTGTTACTTCCAGCATATTTAATAATTTGCAATTAGTTGTTTTTGTCACTTTAAACTTGTTAATCATTTCTCTTACTACTGATCTTATTTATGTTTTGTCCATGCAATTTTTGTTAATTCTAATCCTACTGGGCTTTTACTATGTCATTTTTGATACCTTTTACTAACTGATTGTTTCCCACAGAAAACATTTGTTACTACAAATGCATTTCTTGTCATGAGTTATTTTTATTCAAACCTAAACCTATTTATCTTCTGGGAAGTAGTAGCTTAGTGGTTAAGACATTGCACTTCTGATGAGAAGTTCAAATCCTAGTGTATTAAGTAAGACATATAACTACTTAGTTGCAAAGTTTATTTTGATAAATGTATATATTAAATGCCATAAATGTGAATCTCAGTTTTATAACTTGTCAGGAAGTGGTAGCACAGTGGTTAAGATGTTTTTTGATTAGACATTTTATTAGAAGGTCATGAATTCTAGCTCAAAATTGCCACCACTGGACTCCTGATGAAAGCTCCAAATTCTTAAGTGCTCAGTTTTAGTAATGAAATAGTTTCAATTTACTCTGGATAAGAGCATCTGCCAATAGCGCAAATGCAAATGTTGTCCCAAATGTTTTTTTTTTTTTGTTATGTCAATTCCCCCCCAAACTAATAATAGTAGCTTTTGCCTCATGTAATTTTTGTTACTTTTAACTAATTCTCATGTCTTATTTTGTTACTTCCAACTATTTTTTTTTGTAATTTTAAATTTAAACATCACTTATAATGAATCATTACTGTTACTTACATCATTTGCCATGTGTTATTTTTTTTAATTAATCTTCCTCATTCATGATGTTTCATGTTCAAATGCAGCATTGTGATGTCATTTTTAATGTAATGTATTTATAATATTTAAATAATGTTCGTATTAACATTATAATATAATTATAATTAATATTTTAATAATTAGATTATATTTCTAATGATGTCATAGTTTTTTTTTTTTATTATTCATTTAAAAAAAAAAAATTATTTGATTAATAAACATTTATTTTAATGTCCAGAAATTGTTAGTTGTAATGATCTTTACAGTTCTTAAACTACTTAAATATTGATCATTAAACTGTATCCATACCACATACTTTTTTAAGCTGCCCACTTATTCATATTCATATGACCAATCCACAAATTGAAAATGTCAAGACATGGAAAATAATCAATGAAGAAAGAACTGTGAAACGACTCACTGCAGAGCCTGAAGTGAAACCTACTGAGATTCTCGAACAGTGCATACTCCCTCAAAGAGGCATCTAAAATCCCCCTGTTCATCTAAAAACAGCCCAGTCCTTATGTGTGCGTAAGATCTTATCAGCTAGTTCGATATGTGCAAACAGAACAGGATATAATATACAACATATCCTCCGCATCTATATCCAGATCAACATGTATTTTAGGATTAAACTCATGCACCTATAATATTTCTGTTACAGAATGATTCTGTCATATAGAGATAATAATGTTTATCATCATTTTTATCATCATTTATTATATATATATATATATATATATATATATATATATATATATATATATATATATATATATATATATATATATATATATATATATATATATATATATATAAAATCTAAATCCAGTAAATCCTCTAAAATCCCTATTCAAATGTGCACTTCAGCTGTACACCTTTATTCAGAGATCAGAGACGCTTCCTGCAAATTTGCCCCTCTTGTTTCTTCAGTATCATGACTATTTTTATTCACACCTCTGGTCATATCAGCGATTGTATCTTCGAAGCATGTATTACACAGTTAAAGGATGGCCTTTTCAGAATAAAACACAACCCATTATTCAATTGCCTCTCTTATTTTCTACCATGTCATGCAGGAACTGTTAAGTATATAGTAAGAATAATAAATTAATAGAAAGGTAAGATTGGTGAATGTGAGTCTGGACTAGCCAATTAGTTTAGGCAATTAAATCATCAGTATTCACTCAAAAGAAAGAAGGTTTATCCTTAACCAATGGAACTTCACGTGAAATCTGTTGCATGTCTACAGTACCAGGTTCTGTGTCAGTGCGCAAAGGCGTTGCTGAAATACAGCCTCACATCCTGTTTGAATGGCTTTGCTGTCAGATTTCTTGCCCAATTACAAGCACACCGCATTGTGTATTGGTATTCTTTTGTAAAGCTTACTCTGAAGATGTTTGCCATATTTGGTGATGATTGAACAAATCGTAGGATGTATGGCTATGAATTTTTGGACACACGTTTCAAAAGTTATGACTATAAATGTACTTTCAAATTAGGCCTAAATTTGACCAGATAGTGGCCGTCATGCAATTAATGCTGGACAGATTCCAATGCACCAACACAAGACGTATATTAATAGTCACAATTGAAAGTACAGAATCAGCAGGCTTAGACATAAGTAGAAAGACAAAACAGACAGGCAATGGACAAATAGCATAATGTAGGACAGGCTAAAATCGAGAAAAGGTACAGAAACAGGCTGAGGTCAAAGTAACAAACAGGATATAAAGGCTTGGTAATAGACAAAGACAAAAGCAAAACAGTGAACTAAACGAATGAAAGTCCTTTCAAACTGTGGCTCGAAACAGGTGTAATAAATTAGTTCAAGGATGATTATGAACTTGCATGTGTGTGTTGGACCTTCATTGGTATCCATGGCAGACACGTTTGAAGGCTAAAGTGCCTGATAGGATTTCTAATCCGGAATGTTTGTGATCAGTTTGTCAAATGTCACTTTTTTATTTTTTAACCATAGAATTCTATGGTCTGTAATGATCACCTTATCCAGAAATAAACAACACAGAAGAAGAGATAGCATCACGAGTGTCTACCTAATAATAATAATAATAATAATAATAATAATAATAATAATAATAATAATAATAATAATAATAATAATAATAATAATAATAATAATAATAATAATGAAAAAATAATAATAATAGTTAAAGTAAATCAATGTACTTTATGATATATGTGCTTTTGTTTAGGCTGTTTTATTACCTTGGCTTGGCTGTCTGTAGTGTGAATGCCGTGTTAAAGCTAATGTATCAGTAAAACCAGTATGACTAAATCTTTGCAGACTAAGTGTGAATTTCTCACAAAATTACTTTTATATATGTGTCATAGTGAAGTGGACGTGCAAATCACTTCACCTTTGAAATGACTCTATTGTCTGAGATGCTCCTGTACCATCACATTGTTATCAGTTCTCTCAATAGCAGTAACACAATTCGCACTGTACAGGAGGCAGCAGACAACATTTAAAAGATGTTAAAATAAGCTAATGTTAAAATAATAAAAATAGAAAAATCCAACTGACAGTTAATCCGGTGTATTTCCCCTCACTGATGTTAGCATGAATGTGGATCAATCAAGTGAAGAGATGAGGCTGAGTATGGCTCAGTATGATCAGACAGAGTCTGATGAGTGGGTGATGCTTATAATAAAAGTTAGAAGTAATTTCCTATTGTTAAGGCCACCACACATACAATACTGGCATTTTCACTATTGGTTTTAATTCCAATGTAGTCATCATCATCATCATCATCATCATCATCATCATCATCATCATCATCATCCCCAGTAACAGACTTATCCTGGTCAAGAATATTTTGATCCAGAGTACAATCCAGGATTACTGTGTCAGGTAGGAATGTGCTCTAAATTGCACAGCATTGGGGATGAGTATCTTTGTATTGCACATAGCATCTTAAAATACAATTCTGAAAATAGAGGTACACAAAGGTAGATTACATTTATTCTGACATATTGCAACCCTGTTTCTCAGAAATGCACTAAACTGTGCAGCTTGTTCTATAAAGGTGAGATGTCTTATGTGACCACATTCCATTTGGTCATCAGCTGTTTGCATACCTGTGGTGTGATGGTGTGATGGCGAGAAAGAACTGATAAGGCTGTAGTTAACAGGAAATGGCATCTCAGGGGCTATGACCATCAAATACTGGTTTCCTTTACTCTTTATAGAAAGCGAGAACAATTGTAACTATATTAAAGTATTTTTTAAAAATGGACTACTACAGTCAAGCAAATTATAACCATGTACTTCTACAAATTAATCAAAAGATAAGCAGAACAGCAACTGCTTTTGTAAACAAAGCAAATCTGACAAAAGTGGCAAATACACCCCATTTTATTTTCTATCATCTCAATTTTACATTACACAATTTTAGTAGAATGTTTACTAATACCAAAGAGTCACTATTTACAATAGCTCTGTTTACAGATTTAGTTCATTTTAAGTTAGTAGGGAACTATCACAATTTTGTAGAAGTGAGATGCATGAGACCACAATAGCCCACATGATGCGTGAAATGTTTCCTGATTTGAATGGTCCAGTGAGTTTTAAGACTACTCCTCTTCCCCTTGAACTTTTTAGAGGAAAGGCTTTGCATACTGTACTCAACGGCTTTCACAGTACATGATGCACTCTGAAACTGTACTGTCAGAACCAGTATCAAATCGAAAGATTTTGGGCCTTGGAAGAGAACATGATTATAGAGATAATATTGGTATTGAATTTAAATTCGATAAAAAAATATATATAAAAAAATTATTATATTCTGGTCATTTCTCAATAAAAGCAACTTTGTATTTTTGGGATAACTAGGGACTATTTAAGAAATGTAAAAACTATATAAAAAAATAATTCATATACAATTGTCGTTCAATTTCTTACACAATTAGAAAAATCAAATATAATTAAAAAAACAGTAAATTTGTCACAATGCTGTAAAGTATATACAGAAAATGAAAAATAAACACTTTTCCACCTAACATCTATCTAATGATGAGGCATGCTATACAACTTCATCATGGCATAACTGACTTCGTATGTCGTTATGAATAATGCTAAGGAGGACATGCAGACTAAAATGTCACTTAAAAAAGAAATAAACCACAAGCATTGGTTTGAGGTCTTGAAAGTAATTTCAAAAGCCACGCTTTACAAACCTGACTGGCAGTATAAGCTGCAAGCTACTGACAGTTTAGCATTCATGGCCCTGTACCCCAACCTGAGCCCTGGAGCTGAGTCACTGTGAGAAATGAGAGCAAATTTTGCTGAAACAATGTCTTCACTGCATATGCACGCTTAGACAGATATACCAATACATAGAAAAAAGTAACTTTCAATATCTCTTCTAGCTACACACATTTTGAAAGAACACTGCAGATACATGTGTGCCATGGTCCAATTTGGTTCTTTTTGTACATAATTCAGCTGAGCTGAACTACAGTATTCACACCCAAAAGTGAATGTGAGAATATTGTACATTAAAAGATGTGGTTCTAATGCCACTGCCACATTCCTCAATTTCCTCTATACATGTATAACCTGATCTATTTTTTAACAAACCACTCTGTGGTCAGAAAGTTTACATTTCATTTTTGAAATAACTGTTTTCATGGAACGTTCAAAGTTAGGGATTTTTTTTTACCAAACTTACTGACACTTTTCAAGAACTTTGTTCCACAATTTTGACACCTTTTGCATGATGTTATTTTTTTAGTGTGCAGGTACGTGTACATGTACAGGAACTTGTTTATTTATATTGAGGTTACATAGCACATTTAGTTTAACAAAGTGCAGTGTTGTATTATGTTAGGAAGTCTCCAACAGATGTAAGTTAGGCCACTAATTATGGGGTAAATGGAAAACAATCTAAAACAGGAATTAGCTTCAGAATCAAGCAAAAGTCAGTGATCAGTGATCATTAATATGATAAAACTGGTTAGGATTGGAAATTTTATTCACAAGACAGAGTGATTTGATAAATTGCACAAATAATTAGGCATATTCTAAAAAAAATAGAATGTTGAAGAGTCTCTTTTTATGTTGTGTTGTGGATAATTGAGGTGTGCTTCATTAGAAGTTAGTAGTATTAGTAGTAACCTGTAGTTTGGGGATTGTAGTTCCACTGTAGCCATGTTTGAAGGCAGTGTTTATTGTTGTTGGGATTTGGAGCAGACTATCTTTAGGTTATGTATGTAAACATGATTCTCTGAGGGAACGAGACACTGCGTTAACAGCGCTTTGGGAACACTTCTGCGTGTCCATGCTCTGAACCACGTCTGTAATCAGTCCAACAAATAGGTGTGACATCACCGGTGGGGTGACCAGTGGGCAATAAAATAACTGTTCTTAAAGAAATTTCAGCACTGGCCAACCTGGCAGTAAACTGGGTCTAACTTGACCTCCGCACAATGTAGTGAACAGGCGCCACTTTGTGACATACAACCTTCTCCTGGAGGGAGCTCTGGATTATTGAATGGTCTCCACGACCTCTACCGAAAGACTAGTGGCTTAGAGCTGTGCCCCCTCAGGGGATTGGAGAATGGTCTCTAAGAACTTGGCCGGAAGACCAGTGCCTAAGTGGGTCCACTTGTACTCTGTAAAATCTTCTCCATTTTTGCTCTATCACTTCCAGGTGGAGCCTCCATTCCCAAGGGCTCGGTGCTTGCCTCGAAAGGGCGTCTGCTCCTTGATTTAACCGCCCTGGGATGTAAAGTGCTCTAAGTAAGAGCAGCTTACCTTGGGCCCACAGGAGGATCTGTCATGGCAGCTTGTAAAGGAGGTAAGAGTGCAGACCTCCCTGGTGGTTGATGTCCCTTAGGTCTGAGAGGAAATGCTTTAACGCTAGAAGCATGGCCGGCATCTCCATGCACTTGATGTGCCACGAGAGATGGGGCCCTTTCCATAGACCTTGGGTCGAGCGGGCACTCATGACCGCCCCAAAACCGTGAGTGAGGCGTCCATTGTTAACGTTATGCGATGACAGGGAGCTCCCAACACGGGGCCCAGTAACAGGAACTCAGGATCTCTTCACATGTCTAAGGTCTGTAAGGCCTGTTACCCTTTCAAAAGAACCCTCTGTCCCTGAGTAACCAATGTAGGGGTTGCATGTATAGAAGGCCAAGTGGCACCACATTGGATGCAGCTGCATCAGACCCAGCAATTTTTTAAACTGCTTTAAAATGAGTAGCAGGCCTTCTCTCACTCTCCTGATGGCCGTGAGGATAGACTCGACTCGTGCAGGAGAAAGCTGCACCCCCATAACAGTCAAAAGTTGGCGTTCAGTCTTAACAACAGTCTTAACCCCAATTCCTTCATATGTGCGAGAATGACATCTCGATGTTGGGTCGTCAAGTGCTATGATTGAGCTAATATCAACCAATCATCGATATAGTTCAGTATGTGGATGTCCCGGAGTCTCAGTGTCCAGAGCTTCATCCACACACTACGTGAACGACCTTATTTACGGCATTTACCACACCTCACTCGCTGTCGGACCTACTCAGTTTCTACAGTGATGTACTGACCGCCAGCATTCCCCACTGGTTCATGCTCTTGTTTTCTTGTCTTTAGATAATACTCGTTTTACGGATTGTACCCACATTACGGGGACAGGCCCGTCTTCAAACCCTTTCGGTTCATATCTTGACTCAGGTCTTGTTTGTGTTCTGAACTTCAATTGAGCATGATTGAGTTACTCCTGCTTCCTACACGTGGTCACTATCATGACAATCAAATTCTGAAAACAAATATTGATATTATTTACCATAGTTTGTGTTTTTACAAACAGTTGAAAAGTTCTAAGAAAGTGAATATTTTTGTGAATATATCATAGGTTTTTTTTCATTATTGCCATTAATGTTTGAAGTAAAATTGACAAATTAATTTTTTTTATCCATCACGCAGCAGTATTCTAACACCACTGTCAGTGAATTTCATCTTTTTAAACACACTGGCATTTTATGTGTCCTCTGAAAAGATTCAGTATCTTGATTAGGCTTTACCACACATTTTCAGAACTTGTTCTATGCACGTTTTGATAAATGAATTCCCCCAACTTTATCCAATATTTAATTTTCCAGCTTCACTGAACCTTTGCTCACTTTAGCATCAGATCATTCTTCTTTATGACAGGACAGGAACCTGATGTGGTTTCTGCTGTTTTAGCCCTTAACAGTACAAGGGCTGAGGTGTTATGCATTCTAAGATGCTTTTCTGCTCACTATAGTTTTAACAAGATAATATATCTATTATTAATAAACTAATTGGTCAAAGTAATGAAGAGTGTACTGTGTATTATTTCAGTGACAAACAATTAATTTGAAATATGGAACCAAATGAATTTAGTCAGGATGTTTGTTGGGCGTTTTTTTGCACCAGTATATTGTATGTAAGATGCTGTTTGAGGCCCTTTCCAGTATAAAAATAACTCTAGCTGAAGAGTTCATTTCAGATTTTCTGTGATATCAGTGTCCTATCTCACAACATATCTTTTTAATGAAAACTGATAAACACTAAATTGCTATTTCAATGAGTTCAACCAAAATTCATGCAATTTTTATCTAAACTGATGAACATAAGTACAATAAAATCACATTCTGACATTTAATTAGTATTAAATATTCCCTGGTGGTCTAGTGGTTAGGATGCGGCGCTCTCACCGCTGCGGCCCGGGTTCGATCCCCGGTCAGGGAACCAACCCCAGCCACTCTTAGTGCCGGTCCCGGATAAATGGGGAGGGTTGCGTTAGGAAGGGCATCCAGCATAAAAACACATGCCAAATCAAACATGCGGATGATCCGCTGTGGCGACCCCTAATAGGAGAAGTTGAAGGATTGTAATGTAATTAGTATTTAATATGTTATTTAGCATGTACTATGCTGTGTGGAATGGTGGTGTAGCTGGGTGAATAAAATTTGCCACAACAGTGTTCCAATGCTAACTGCAAAATTATGTACACCAAATTTCAGTGTAATTATCAAATTTACTCATTAAATTTTATTATCTAGTGCAATATTTTCCTAAAGAACAGATGTATCAGTGTTTTCTTGTACACATTCATGTAATATTTCCAAATCAAGAAAGAACATTTTTTTTTTTTTTTTTTTTTTTCGTCCCTTTGTGGAACTGTTTGTTAATGTGAATATATGACAAATACTTAAGTAGATTTTCTTGGTATCAGGTAACATGATAAATATTTTTTTCATCCCATAAACCTATTTCTTTCATTGCATGGCTTTTTCAACCTACCACTGGTGTATCATTTCTTGGCT
Organism: Silurus aristotelis; assembly: GCF_946808225.1. Classification (NCBI taxonomy): domain Eukaryota; kingdom Metazoa; phylum Chordata; class Actinopteri; order Siluriformes; family Siluridae; genus Silurus; species Silurus aristotelis. The sequence goes on from NC_139581.1 coordinate 7,219,602, forward strand.
ACCATGCACCACAGATGTAGACTAACCTACGATGCTAACAACAAGCAAGGCAGAAGACAACAAGAAGCCTGGCTAATGTGGATTAGACAGAGGGAGTCAGCGATGTAAACATGACTGAGAACAGAGACATTTTTGATCACCTGATCTTCATCATCTTTTCTCCACTTGTGTTCTATATGATGGAACATCATATAGAACACATTGATTAGATAACATAATGTTTAATTAATTTTTGTATGAATATATTAATATGACATAAGGTCCAGTTACCAGAATGACTCTAAAACAGGTAGTAGTAATGGCTACTTTTTACTAATGTACATCTCAGAGCCCAAACTTCTTTACTTATCTTGAGTGAAAAAGTGTAGTCAGTACTTCAACTTTTCCTAGAGTCTTTTAAAACAAGTGTCTGTACTTCTCCTTGAGTGAAGCATGTGTGTACTTTTGTCATATCTATCTATCTATCTATCTATCTATCTATCTATCTATCTATCTATCTATCTATCTATCTATCTATCTATCTATCTATCTATCTATCTATCTATCTATTAAGTATAAGTATAGCGGTAGTTCTATGTTTCTACAGTATGTTATTAAAATTTTATGTTTATTTCACACTGAATAATTGCTATAGATAAGGTTATCTATGGCTGCTCTGTGGTTTATTGTCCAAGTCACACAAGATGAACCATGGGAAAATGATTAGGTTGGCACGAATGGCATGAATGACAAAACCCGAATGCATGTTGCCACAATAATGCTGGCAAGGCAAACATACATTGCTGAGAACTGTGGTTGCATGATTTTTAGAGAAAGAGAGAGGTGAAGGAAAAAGACAGAGTTACAAACGTAGCATGAATGGTAGAGCCGTCTGTGTGAAATTCTTTGTAATGTGTAGGTGTGAGCAAAGAGAGAGAGAGAGAGAGAGAGAGAGAGAGAGAGAGAGAGAGAGAGAGAGAGAGAGAGAGAGAGAATGAATCTGACAGTGAGCTTTTTACTAGTCAATAGAACCACAGAATGGGAAATATGATATTTTTCCAGTTCATGAGAAAAGGAGGTACACTTTCTGTGAGAAGTTTTTTTGAGTGGTCTCATTGCCTGAACAAATGAAGTAATCATAGAAATGATAGTGGCAAGATGTGTGGCAAGACTTTAACACCATACATTTTAAATTTCACCAATATTGACCACTATGTTCATTGATCATTGTTAAAATAATGTGGTAAAATGTGAAAAATCTAAATAATAAGGTATTACACAATATACAGACAAAATGTCTGTGGACACATTGCCTTTATATTTGTATGTGCTTTTTAAATTTCGGGAAGATATTCTGCTAGGTTTTGGAGTGGTGTTGTGGAAAATGTGTCTTCCTTAGCAAGAAGGACATCAGTTCATTCAGGTACTGATGTAGGGTAAGGAGGCCTGGGTCTTTTGTCCAGTTAATCCCAAAGGTGTTCTTTAGAGTTAGGGTCAGAGCTCTATAGCAGGTCACTCAAGATCTTCCACTCTTCCATATTTTCATAGAGCTGGATTTGTGCACAGGGCCACTGTCATCCTGGAATAGGTTTGGACCTGAATGCTACTGCATTCAAAAACATCTTATACAATTGTGTCCCTCAGACTTTGTGTTAACAGTTTTGGGAAGAATGACATATGGTTGGAAATGTGATGTTTTTTAATACTTTTATCCTTTTGTGTATATACATCAAAATATGTACAAAATATAGAGACAAAAAAAATATGTTAATATTATGACAAAATTGTAAACATTATATAGTATTATTATTATTATTATTATTATTATTATTATTATTATTATTATTATTATTATTATTATTATTATTAATTCTACTATAATAATTATTATTACTGCATATTTAAATAAAATGCTTCCACATCCATTACTGGACATTCCATTGGATTGCTTCTTACAAGATGGGGAAAATGTATTACAGTATAATGAGCGAACTTCTAAAACAGTATATTTCATTGCAACATCTTGCTAGTGTGTGCATTTGATTAAGCAACTACTTCACTTCAGTTATGACTGCACTACAGTTACATTTGCATAGTGATTCATATAATTGTCGCTTTACAGAGTTTGAGGTAAGTGTTTACGATGCATGGTAAAGATTAGGTCTATCGTTATGAGTCTTGGAGAAATGACAGATCATGCATGCAACTATAAACCGAGTGAATCACAAAACTAAGTTTATTACGTCTTGGATGACATGGTAGATTATTTTTGCATGAATGGGTCTACATTCGATTGAGATTGTGTGGGACAAGCCATGTCTCACTTTTGGTTCCATATCAGGGACAAATAGAACAATAATTATGAAGAGCATTCAAAAAGAGAGTATGATGGATTAATATATTTATATAATGCACAATAGAAGTTTAAATGCAATTTTGAATCAAATACAAAATTATCTATTTTGAATAGCAATATTTAGAAGAGGTGTTAAAATGCAGTAATCTGGTTAAGCATAATGTGAAATAAACTAAAGGAAAATGTATGACCTATAGGTTGCCTGTTTAGCAAATCATGACCCAAAGCCAGAAAAGTATTAGATACAAAACACACAAAAAAATTTTTAAATGTCAAGCACAGATGCTTATCAGTTTCATGTAATGTGTGTTTTACAGATTGCCCAATATCATTCTTAATACATCGTCAGTATGATGCTATATTATGTCAAGCTATTGGTAGAAACCATATCTTGATGAAGCTTGTGTTGTGCACAGGAGCATTGTCATGCTGTAACAGGTTTGGTTTTCCAAGTTCAAGTTTGGAAAAGAACTAGATATGGCAGGAAAGGTCAGGTGTCCCAGTACTTTTGTCCATATATTGTATTAGATTTAAGCCTCCTATTTAATTTCATGACCACCTTACATCGGAAAGATAAATATAATTAGTAAGGTCAAGATGCACCCTACAGATTGTAAGTGGGATGAAAAACTTGTGAAGTGAGTAATGGTATCCAGTAATGCACACCTCTTTATGACACTCAGCCCCCTTAACTATTTCTAAGTGCAAAATGGAAAATAAATGCAATGAATGAAAATAAAAATATACACAATTTTGGTATGGTATTAAATGTTAATAAAAAATGTATTGGATTCCTGTATAGTGCATTTAGTTAAACAGTAGATAAGGGTGTAGATAACGGTTTGGAGAAACTGTGTGTGTGTGTGTGTGTGTGTGTGTGTGTGTGTGTGTGTGTGTGTGTGTGTGTGTGTGTGTATGTGTGTGTGTCTGTGTGTGTTTGAAGCACTAAGTTTCTGATTCCTTGGAAATATTTTCAATACCTGCTCAATTAGTGTATCTTGGTCCCAGGGGTGTTGCTCCACCTCTCACTGGTGTGGATAGTTTGAGTCACAGGGATTCCCCACATATGTTCATTCGCAATTATGTAATCTGTATTTGTACAAATCATTTGAGCTTTTTTTTTTTTTTGTGCAAACCTTGACTAAAAAAACAATCTTTGTGCCACTATATATTTTTTACCCCTTAAAAATTTACTGATTTGCCTTTTATTTATGTGTATCAGTGGCGAACAGTAACAAAGTGAATGTAATTAATTCTTGTACTTAAGTAGTATTTCCATGTATCTGTACTTTACTGAAGTACAGTGGAACCTTGATACTTGCAACCTTGACACTCGCAACCTCGATAGTTCCCGAGTTTTTATTTGGAACTAAGAGTAACTTGCGAAAAATCTGATAGTTCACGAGATGCCGCGAGTGGGTCGAACGTGTTTCTGAGTAACAAAGTAACAGAGTTTATTGTACTAATAAATAATAAAAATCTTTGGAAAACTATTTTATTATTGTATTATTCATTTAAAGTAGTAAATAAAACATTTATGACAAGTAATTCACAATTTTTGTGTAAGTTTACAATACAGTACATGTACAATTTCCATTAGAGTTGCACAAGCCAGTGCACTCTTAGTGCTGGTCCCAACCCCGGATAAATGGGGAGGGTTGTGTTAGGAAGGGCATCCAGCGTAAAACGTTCCAAATCTAATATGCGGATCACAAATAAGAATTTAATCCCGGATCAGTCAAGACCTGGGTTACCAACGACCGCCACAGGTATTGTTAGCCAACAGGGTACCGGTGGAAATTGGGCTACTGTTGGCCAAAGGAGGAGGAGAGGAGAAAGACGTCTACAGAGACAGCAGAAAAAGGAGAAGTGTAGGAGAGTGGAGGTTTGTGTTGGTACTCTAAATGAGGGTACTATGACGGGTAAAGGGAGAGAGATAGCTGATATGATGGAGAGGAGAAAGGTAGACATGTTGTGTGTTCAAGAGTCCAAGTGGAAAGGGAGTAAGGCCAGGAACATTGGATGTGGCTTTAAACTGTTCTAACATGGTGTGGATGGAAAAAGAAATGGTGTAGGGGTGACTCTGAAGGAAGAGTACAGTAAGAGTGTAGTGGAGGTGAAGAGAGTTTCTGATGATGAACATGAAGCAGGAAGTTGAAGGGGTGATGATAAATGTCATCAGTGCCTATGCTCCAAAAGTGGGCTGTAAGATTGATAAGGAGGTGTGGTGGAATGAAGAAGTGCAGGACAGCATAAGGAGAAAGATGTTGGCAAAACAGAAGTGGGATCGACAGAGTGATGAGAAAAGTAGGCAGGAGTACATGGAGATGCGGCAGCAGGTATAAAAGGATGTGGCGAAAACCAAGGAAAAGGCATATGAGGAGCTGTATGAGAAGTTGTACACTAAGGAAGGAGAAAAGAATTTATACCGTTTGGCCAGGCAGAGGGACCGAGCTGGGGATGATGTGCTGCAAGGTAGAGCAATAAAGGTTGGAGATGGAAATGTCTAGTGAGAAGAGTGTGTTGAGAAGATGGAATATTTTAAGCAGCTGATGAACGAGGAATATAAGAAAGAGAGAGAAGGTTGGATGGTGTGGAGATTGTGAAGCAGGAAGTGGATAGGATTAGTAAGGAGGAAGTGAGAGCAGCGATTAAGAGGATGAAGAGTGGAAAGTTTGTAGGACCAGGTGACATACCGGTAGAAGCATGGAGATGTTTAGGAGAGATGGCAGTGGAGTTTTTAACCAGATTGTTTAACAGGATTTTGGAAGGTGAGAGGATGCCTGAGGAATGGGGAAGGAGTGTGCAGGTACCAATCTTTAAGAATAAGGGAGATGTGCAGACTTGCAGTAACTACAGGGGAATTAAGTTGATCAGTCACACCATGAAGTTATGGATGTGGTGAGGGAGGACATGCAGGTAGTTGGTGTGAAAGGGGCAGATGTAGAGAACAGTGGGGTATAGAGACAGATAATCCCCAGTGGCGACCTCTAATGGGAGAAACTGAAAGAAGAAGAAGAAGCCATTTACAATTTCCCTTGAAAAGGGAACTATCAAAAGGAGAGTCGAAACTTTGCAATTTCTTGTTACTCGAGAGGGGGCATAGAATGTATCCCCCACGAGTATCGAGGATGCACTGTATTTCCATATGGGGAGACTTTTACTTTAACTTCACTACATTTCAAAGTCAAATTTCTCACTTTTTACTCAAGTACATTTTGTGAAATCAGTCGTTCCTTTTTATTCATGAGTGGATAAAAACTTCAAACAAGCAACAAACTACCAATCAGGGTAGAGCATGCACTCTATTTTTAACTTGTTTTGATTGCCGCTTAGTGGTATCTAGAGGTAGAAAGAGTAACAAAATATTCTACTGAAGTAAAAGTACTGTTACTTCAATGAAATTTTGCATAGATCCAAGTAAAGTTACCAGTATAAAAATCTACTCAAAGTAAAATTTACCAAGTTACTTTTTTAGAAAGTGGTGGTGGGGTGGGGGATTATAGTGTAGTTCAAAAAGGACAAGGGGATATAAATCTTAAACTAGTTGTTTTTCATTGATGGAACCTTTACTAATAAAAGTGCAGTAACAAAAAAGAAATTAACAACTAACTAAATAAAAATAATAGAACTTGAGTCTAATGTGAGTTATGTGAGTTAACTTTCGCATAAAAAAACTGCATTATTTAACCATTTTAATTATTTGTATTTAGTTATTTATTTTTTACTCAGTAACAGATAGGATTTAAATTGCGTGAATTTTTTTAAGTAGCTTGGTTAAGTACAATGGATACTTAAGTACATTTAAAGGCAAATACTTTTGTACTTTTACCTAGGTAAAATTTTAAAGAGAGAATTTTTACTGTTACTGGAGTAATCTTTTACATAGTGCAATGAGATTTTGGCCTATGTTAAGTGTGCCTGTATTCAGAACATGAATTTTTTATGTCACAATTTCACATTGCTGTCATCTTATAATCCTATATTTCTGTGCCAGTGTGAATTGAAAATTCATACTGTAGAAGGTTTACTCAACCACTTAACCAGACATATACAGTATAACATACATAAGATAATATGATATACCTTTATTCTTCCCACAGTGAGGAAATTTGTGTTACAGTAGCAAAGAAACAGAAATGTGCAAATATATATATATAAAGTAGAGACATGATAAAAATTATATACATTACAGTGTATAAATAAAAAATAAAAAGAGACCACCAATAAGTTGCTACGCTTTCAAAAATATTGCACATAGGTAATATATAATACATTAATTGCATAAAAACTTTGTTATTTTTATTATTGCAAAGTTAAAAACACAATAACAGTGTGTAACTGGTTCACTAGGAGCAGCTCTGATTGTAAAGTCTACTAGCAGCAGGGAGAAAAGGCCTTCTGTATCACTCCTTTAGACACTTAGGATGTATTGTGCCTCCTGTACATGGAAATCCCCAGGACTGTGTTGGCCTTCCTGATCAGCTTGTCCAGTCTCTTCCTGTCTGCAGTAGGGATGCTGCTGCACCAGCAGACCTCACTATAGATGGCTGAGGCTACCACAGAGTCAGAAAAGGTCTTCAGTAGCTCTCCTTGCACTCCAAAAGACCTTAGTCTCCTCAGCAGAAATAGTCTGCTCTGTCCTTTCTTGTATATTGCCTCAGTATTATCTGTCCAGTCCAGTTTGCATATACATGTACAGTCTATTATCATTAGAAAGAAATGAGGAATGGTAACACTTTACTTTAAGGCTCGTTTAAATAATCCAACAAAGTTGGATAACAAATTGATACTTATAATCCAAAACAAAAACCTGTAATACACTATAAGTAATGTTAACATGGTAACATATGGGAAAAGATACACATACCATACAGTGTACATGACAGTTTCTTTGCATTTACAAGCATATTGTGTTTATGCTTAACAAGCTGCACTTGAAAATGTTGGTCCTTTCAACTTTTGGATTTCTAATAAGCAACGTCAAGCCTTTAATCAGTAATTATTTACTGGACAATGTGTTTGGGTGTAAATATTAAATCTTGTTTTGTGGTCATTTACAGCAACAAACAAAAATAACAAAATACAAAAGTGACATACGTGGATACACCCCCCCCCCCCCCCCCCCCCCCCCCACACACACACACACACACACACACACACACTACTGGTCACTCATCACCGTTCTTTGAATGTTTTTCTATAATATAGATATATAGAAAATAAAAGCGAAATATTTGAATCCTGGTAAATCAGAAGCAATAAAAAATTATCACGGACCTGAAACATTGTAGAACATTGTTCGGTTAAAATAGTGTATATACACTGTATCACTGTAATGCTCAGCCTGCAATTCTTTAATTGGTCACTAGATGACGACATTTTTAGGATTGCGACTTTTCCTAATAACCTTTTGTGTTGTTTATTTTAACTTTTGGTAATTTACTATTGTGATCCCTCATCTTGTGCTTATCTTAACCATATATAAGTATAGGTATTCCTGTCTCTCTTGCTTGTGCATCCTCTTTAGAGCAGATACATGCAGTGGAAGAATTTGCTTTTTAATGTGACTTTTTGTCTTGAATTGTAGAATGATATTCGGGCTCTCTGAATATAATGATTTCCTGATATTTGCATCTAGTTTTTTTAGACAACTTTAGAACATTATCAAACATTGCAACTTTGGTACCAGACAACACAGTTTCTTGGTTTGCAACAGTACTGGAACAGGTGGCCTTAATGTTATTGAAAATAATAAAACTTATTTGCATGTGCCTTGCTTACAATAACTGCTTCAAGCCAGCAACCCAGTGACATAACCAAACTGTTGCATTCTTTCTGTTTCATCAGATTTGTATTGTACCTGCTTTTTGGTTGTTGGTTGTTTGTCTTTTCTCTTTTGCACTAAGTTGCACTTGATGCACTTTATGTAGCTTTGTGTTGTGTTGTAGCTCTATGTTGTTGTTAAGTGCAGCACCAGGGTTCCGGAGTAACGTTGTCTCGTTTTTACTGTGTACTGTGTACCACTGCGTGTAATAGAAATTACAATAAAAGCCTCTTGACTTGACAGGCATTCAAAAGCATGCATAATTGCATAATGGTCGACTGACTGACTTGGTAAGTCACCACTTTTTTTTCTTTTTGTCCCCTGATTAGCACGATTTTCCCTCAATATCTTCCTGCATAGTAAAGTTTCCATATGTATTTCTCAGTAAAATGTCTAAAAGATGTTTGTGTGGGCTTCTTAAGTGATGATTAGTGTGCTGAGTAGATTGTAATATCTTCAACCTTGTTCTGTGATCAGGATGTTGGTTGTCATTACTTGTTAGTTTCTGTTTTTATCTTTATAGTTTTCACAAATGCAGCAGCCAGAGTTCTCACAAGGTCAAGAAAATATGATCATATAACCCCAATCCTATCGTCCCTTCCTGTTAAGTTTCGAATAGACTACAAACTATTACTTCTCACTTATAAAGCACTAAATGGTTTGGCTCCTATGTATCTCTCCAGTCTTTTAACACGCTACAATCCGCCACGCTCCCTGAGATCTCAAAACTCTGGGCTTCTAGTAGTTCCTAGAATAGCAAAGTCCACTAAAGGCGGTAGAGCATTTTCACATTTAGCTCCTAAACTCTGGAATAGTCTTCCTGACAGTGTTTGGGGTTCAGACACACTCACCCAGTTTAAGTGTAGATTAAAAACATATCTTTTAGCAAAGCCTACACATAACACACATCACATATCATAACTTTGTGCTCCAGAACATCTGATCACATGCACATTATCAACTTGTGCTGTTAATATCATGAACAGCAGCTACGCTAATTCATCTCCACTGCTTCTCTTTCTCTCCCCATCCCGAGACCCCCTGAGGTTCCTCCAGCTCCAGTCACCTCCCACCTCGTGATGATTACGGACCTTTGAAGAAGTAGATGCCGAACTCGCAAACATCCCGAACTATCTAGAGACGTACCAGTGCCATTTGGATCCCGCTACATGTGTGGAGTTTGACATTGGACCTCCTGGAGTGTTTAAAGGCTCTGGCATGGAGAAGCTGATGCTGGATCTGTGATGATCACAAATGCTGAGCTTATAAAACTATGAGCTACTAACCATATAGACTGTATAAGACTGCAGAAAGAACATCACTTATAATCTTATACTCCAGTAATCATGTTAGTTCTCACTCTCCAGTGTTCTGTATTGTTGAAAGATTTATGATCAAACTCTTGATGTCACCCAAATGAGGATGGTTCCCCTTTTGAGTCTGGATCCTCTCAAGGTTTCTTCCTCATAACATCTAAGGGAGTTTTTCCTTGCCACAGTCACCACGGCTGCTCATCAGGGACAAATTCACACCATTCACCTTAACTGTTGATTTGTGTAAAGCTGCTTTGAGACAATGTCTGTTGTGAAAAGCGCTATACACATAAACTTGACTTGACTTGACTTGACAAATAGTTATGGGTAAACCACTGGTTTAATTATTTTTTAGAACATTACACGAAAACTATTGAAATCAGCTATGATCTATCAATGTGCCATGAACATTTCTCACAAAAACTCTTTATTCTTAGTCAGTTTACCTTTTTAACAACAAGGTTTTTCAAGTTTTTTTTCCAGACATTGATTTTTGTTTTTTTTGTATGGATTCCATTGTGATTTTATTATCTTTCTTTCTGTTCCCGTCTTCAAGACACATGCTCTTCTCTTTGTTTATTTTTGGATTCAGTTGTGCTGGAGGAGATATCATAGAAATATAGCTAATATTTCTATGTGTCTGCTTGACATCAGGATGTAAAAAACAAATGCTGCTATTGCATGTTGCTGTGTCATGTTCTCTAAACAGATAAAACCAGTCCTTCCTGTAAGATCTGGGGTCTGGGGATGTACTTAACACAAAGGCCAGAGGGAGCAGCAGAGCCGTTGATGCATTATTAGATCAGCTACATACATTGAGAGTGACAAAGAACAGCAGGTGCTTTCAAGATTTATTTTTCTATAAAATAGAAGAGAATAATTTCCTCGTGCATGATTCAATTTAAAATATTAAGAGGCAAGACCTTTGATTCCCTTTAAAATGTCTTTTCAAAGGTCGACATTTTTCAAAAGGTCTTAAAAAGGCTTGATGAAATGCAGCTTGAGCAAGCAATGGTTTGATTAATAACTGCTCTGAGGAGTAACTCAGACTGAACCATTTAGTTTCGTAATTGATTGTCTTGGATTTGGGAGAAGGTTCATAGACATGAGGTTTGCCCTGTCAAGCTGTTCTTCTCTTCCATAAACCCACACAAAATTTGCTACATAAACCACACTGCATTTGCTATAGCTACAAGAAAACACACACACACACACACACACACACACACACACACACACACACACACACACACACACACACACACAACAAAAGTTAATAAATATATATATATTTCTGTATTTTCTGTACAAACTTCTGTGAAAAATAAAAAAGTTAATTATTGTTCTCTTTCCATCATTGTAGTATATTGTCATTGATGGTAAATGCTATTTAAATTATTATTTTAAACTACATAACTTTATTAGGTTGATTTATTATAACTCTCTTATACACCAATGCAAAATGCATGCAATCCAAATAAAAAAAAAAAACATAAAATGCAGAACACAAACTGCACTGTATTTGTTCTATGAATGCAAAGTGCCTAAAACAAAGGCCTCCTTTTAAACACAACATCCCTGAGCTTAAAAAAATGACATGCTGCCATGCCTGTGCCTCACTGTGAGCTTCTGTATTTTTAGTTATATCAACACATCTAAAATTTCGGGTAATTATTCAAAAATTTCTTAAAGATCTAAAATCAGTCCACCAGGAAATTGAGAGACAAGTAAATAACAAGAGTATAAAGGTCATTCACTTTCAGGAAAATAACTTATCTTTAGACAAACTGAAGGAAGTGGCAGTGAATATGATGTGACTTCTAATCGGAAGGTCTTGGGTGAAAATCTCCACTAAGTTGTCACTGCTGGCCCTTAGGCATGGCCCTTAACCCTGAACTTCTTAGTTGTATAAATGAAAATTGCAAGTTGTGCATAAGGTTGTCTGGCAAATGACAAAGCTAAGTGTAATGGAAAATGACTGTAAATTAGATAAAGATCTTAAGATGTAATAATATTAAAAATTTTACTTTAATATTATTAATTAATATATTATTATTTCAGCTGGAGCACCTTATTCTTGGCGTCCACACTTCTGAATGTCAGTGAACCTGTGTGCAAAGTCAACCTGGGACTATCAGGGCACAATACATTACCTGTTCTTCAAGTCTTCAACAAGCCATAACTGACAACATGTTCCAGCTTCTTGTTGGATCATGCTGTTATTGAGCAGAAACCCTTTTGTTTTTGGAACCAACTATTGTTACAGAGCCTTTCCTATTTAAACAATAACATGATAATTAAAATAAAATCTGCCAAAGAAGAGTTTCCAGATTCACTGGTTTTCACATGGACTTATGAGGAGACATCAGGTTTTCTTGAGTTATTTCAAACTAGTATTTTTTCTATTTGTTCTGTTTATTTAATAGCTGCATGCAAGTATAAATTTCCAGCAGATGGAGCTATTGAACAATCTCAGAAATGAGAGCATAATCAAGAATAATCCTGAAAGCCGGGTACAGCACCAGTCTCTGGCACCATGTCTCTTTTTACAAAAAGTGCACAGTTTACAGAGACCATTTCTAACTCATTACTGCCTTTACTGACATAATGTGCTAACAAAGGTCACCAAGGGTTTCGACTATTACTAGAGATCTTCAGGTTTAGCAGCCCTCCCTCTCTGGTTTGTTCTGCCCGTGGGGAGAACTTGAGCTGTTTAGGGAGACTTACAACTTCAGTAATTTGTTTCTACTGAGGAATAATGATTCACTTCATACTAATCAGCGACCAACCATTTTCTATGCGGGTCTATTCACTATTTCATTTCCAAATATAAGAGTTTGCCGACATCTAGCCCAACCAGTATACTTGCTTTTGCTGATGCAGCTGAACAGATTGTTTTTCAGGAGACAGTCTGAGGCCTCAGGGCTGGGAGCAGTTTTGGCAGTGATGATTGCCAGAAGTCATGCTGCCACACCTCCACCTGCAGTGTAACTGCTGAAGAAAGATCTGAATCAGCAGGTTACTCAACCAATTTATTGACCAATGCAAACCAAAAGCACTTGGCTATGCACTAATAGAGAGTGCACACAGATGGTAAAGCCAGACACTGCCAGAGCCCATGTTTCTGAAATGTCAGTGTGTGGGACAGGCATTTTTGGTCTCCTATTGGAAGACACTGCATACAGGAATATAGACAGAAATAATGTTCTAGACTTTCAGGTTTTATAAATATAAACCTAAATATGGAAAAGAAGATAATCTTAAAAGAGCAGCTTCAATGAACATGTCATATGCCTTGAAGATCTCAATCAACTTTTGAAGTCCACCTTTTGCCCAAGTGTTCATTGGATAATTAAGGGTTATTAGCAACACTTTCTTCCATATGCAGTATAAATGTTTCATCAGAGGGACATCCAAAGAACATCCAAAGGCTCTAAAGTCCCTAAAACCATATCTGGATTGGATTGCTTTTACATGGGGAGATGTGATAATGTACTATAATTATAACAAACGAATCTCTTGAATTTTAGGCCCATTCAAATCTGTCATATCAGTAATTACACATCTAGGAAGATTATGCCACAGTAGATGGTGCTTACAGGGGCTTATCAGACACTTAAAATAAACGCTTGTGATTTTAAATAAGCACAGGTACAGAATATATAGCAAACATGTATTTGTCTTTGCCTGCTCATTGCATCCATTTGTGTTTCAACATCAAATTCCAGATTAAGTTTCCTCATTTGGTCTTGTAGTAAAATACATTTTCTGGAAAGGATTTCTTTTAGATTTTGGACCATGACTTCATGCCTATTCATCCAAATGACTATTTCTAAGGACAACTAATGTTTGGGATATAGAACTTTCTACTTTAAGGTAACAGTTTGGAGAAAATACAAAGTATATAGTTATGATGGTCAAGTGTACAGGGTTAGGTTTTGTAGTTTGTATTTTTAAATAACATGTATGTAGTATGCATCATGGAGACATAGTAAAGGCACTCCCATTATTATACTGTATAAAGAGATTGCTTATCCTGTGTAAAGTAATTATAATTACTCCACATTTCCATTACATTGCCCAACTGACATATCATTCTGTCCAAACTGTTTATAAAGGTGCAATTAAAGTTCAATAATTGGGACAGAAGCATAATTCCAAGACCAAATCAATCTCCTGCCAATTTCTTTTCTCATAACAAGTTGTTAATAATGGTAATCCATGATTTCATAAAATAATAATGACAACAATATGAATTATTCCAATATATCATGCCAGCTAGATGTTATTGTCATGCATTTATTGTTAGTTAAGCTTGAGTCCTATTTAATCAGAAGCCCAGGATAAACTAATACCCACTCACACAAGTCAACCTTATGTGTCGAGATGTGGCTCATGCTGTGCTGAGAGTTGACTGTGCATGCCAGGGCTGAAAAGAAAACAAGCAGGATGACACATGGATTAGAGTGATACAAAACAACTGCTCTATTAGTCAGACATGTGTTGTCGAAACAAGCTTTTCTCCCAAAGCTTGCTTCTATACAGCTAATAGACAGAAATTTCAACCAAGAGACCTGTTTGATAAACGCTGGACCAACCCAGCCATTAGGGTTGCACAAGCCAGTGCACTATTGGTGCCAGTCCCAAGCCCAGATAAATGTGGAGGGTTGCGTTAGGAAGGGCATCCAGCGTAAAACATGTGCCAAATCAAATATGTGGTTCAGGTTGGCCGAAGGAGGACACGTCTACAGAGACAGCAGAAAATGGAGAAGTGTAGGAGAGTGTATGTTAGGGTTGGTACATAAAATGTTGGTACTATGACTGGTAAAGGAAGAGATGTAACTGATATGATGGAGAGGAGAAATGTATATATGTTGTGTGTTCAGGAGGCCAAGTGGAAAGAGAGTAAGGCCAGGAGCATTGGAGGGGGAGGGGGATTCTAAAGGAAGAGTACAGTAAGAGTATAGTGGAGGTGAAGAGAGTTTCTGATAGGGTAATGAACGTAAAGCAGGAAGTTGATGGGATGATAAATGTCATCAGTGCTTATGCTCCACAAGTGGGTTGTGAGATGGGGAAGAAGGAAAAATTCTGTAATGAGTTAGATGGAATACCTAGGAATGAATGTTTGGTGATTGGGGCAGACTTTAATGGGCATGTAGGTGAAGGGAACAAAGGTGATAAGGAGATAATGGGTAGGTATGGCCTTAAGGAGAGGAATGTGTAATGGGCAGATGGCAGTAGATTTTGCTAAAAGGATGAATATGGCAGTGGTGAACACTTATTTTGAGAAGAAGAAGAAGAAGGAGCATAGGGTGACTTATAAGAGTGGAGGAAGGTGCACACAGGTGGACTGTTCTATGCAGGAGATGCAAACTTAAAGAGATCGAAGACTATACGGTGTTGGCAGGGGACAGTGTAGCTAAACAGCATCGGATGGTGGACTGTAGGATGGTTTTGGAGGTAAAGAAGAAGAGGAGGAGAGTGAGGCTTGAATAAATTGGTGTAAACTAAAAGAGGAAAACTGTAGTGTGAGATTCAATGAAGAGGTCAGACAGGGGCTCGGTGGTGGCGAAGAGGTGCTGGATGATTGGGCAACTATTGCAGAAGTAATATGGGCGACAGCTAGAAAGTTACTTGGTGTGACATCTGGAAATAGAAAGGAAGACAAAGACAAAATGGTAGATTGAGGAAGTGCAGGAGAAAGAGGTTGGCAGAACAGAATTGGGATCAACAGAGTGATGAGAAAAGCAGGCAGAAGTACAAGGAGATGCAGCAGCAGGTAAAAAGAGATGTGGCGAAAGCCATGCAAAAGGCATATGTAGTAGGCTGTATGAGAAGATGGACACTAAGAAAGGAGAAAATTATTTGTACGAATTGGCCAGGCAGAGGGACTGAGCTGAGAAGGATGTGCTGCAAGTTAGAGCAATAAATGGATGGAGATAGAAATGTGTTGACTGGTAAGGAGAGTGTGTTGAGAAGATGGAGGGAATATTTTGAGCAGCTGATGAACATGTTAAATGAGAGAGAGAAGTTTGAATAGTGTGGAGATTGTGTAACAGGAAGTGGATAGGATTAGTAAGGATAAAGTGAGAGCAGCAATTAAGAGTATGAAGAGTGGAACGTCGGTAGGACCAGATGACATACCGGTAGAAGCATGGAAATGTTCAGGAGAGATGGCAGTGGAGTTTTAAAAAAGATTGTTTAAAAGGATTTTGGAATATGAGAGGATGCAGTAAATACAAGGGAATAAAGTTGATCAGTCACACCATGAATTTATGGGAAAGAGTAGTGGAAGCCAGGCTGAGAGAAGAGGTGACCATCTCTGAGCAGCAGTATGGTTTCATGCCAAGGAAGAGCACCACAGACACATTATTTGCTTTGAGAATGTTGATAGAGAAGTATAGAGAAGGTCAGAAGGAGTTGCATTGTGTGTTTGGGGATTTAGAGAAAGCGTACGACAGGGTGCCGAGATGGATGATATTGATTGTGGTAAGAGTAGGGAGCAGGTTGAGAAGATCCTGGAGAGGTGGAGGTATGTGCTGGAGAGAAGGGTAATGAAAGTCAGTAGGAGTAAGACAGTACATGTGTGTGAATGAAAGGGAAGGCAGTCGAGTGGTGTGGTTGCAGGGAGAAGAGGTGGAGAAGGTGGAGTTCAGGTACCAACAGTGCAAAGTAATGGAGAGTGTGTTAGAGAAGTGAAGTAAAGAGAGCAGGCAGGGTGGCGTCGGTGGAGAAGAGTGATAGGAGTGATTTGTGATAGAAGGGTATCTGCGAGAGTGAAAGGGAAAGTTTATAGGACTGTGGGACCTGCAATGTTGTATGAATTAGAGACAGTGGCATTGAGTAAAAGACAGGAGGTGAAGCTGGAGGTAGCAGAGCTGAAGATGTAGAGGTTTTTGTTGGGAGTGACGAGGATGGACAGGATTAGAAACTAGTTTATTAGAGTAGCAGCGCATGAAGGACGTTTTGGAGACAAGGTAAGGGAGGCTTGATTGAGATGGTTTGAACATGTGCAGAGGAGGGAGATGGGGTATATCGGTAGGAGAATTCTGAGGATGGAGCCACCAGGTCGGAGGAAAAGAGTAAGGCCAAAGAGGAGGTTTATGGATGTGGCCAGGGAAGACATGGTTGGGGTGTGAATGTGGTTGGGATGAAAGAGGCAGATGTACATGACATTACAAATATTAGTTCTTTGGTCTGGAAGTTGTTACAGGTCACAGGAAATGTATGGTAGCAAATTAAAGTCATATAGCATAGAGATAGCATTGTCCACCATTGTTCTGATTATTTTTTTTTACTAAATAAAAGTGAAACAAAATCATATAAAAAAAATACAACAACAAAACAAGGTAAAAGGTAGCAAATGGGACTACTGATTGTAATTTTAGGTCTCTAAGGGAAGAATAGACACTAAGAACAAATTATAGTAAATCTGTAAACTCCCTCACTGGTACTCTGTTACACAAACAAGGTTTTAAAATGCATTTAATGCACCATGAGGAGCTTTATAAATAACAAATAAAATGGTTGAAGTGCACAAAATGCAGTTATGCAGCTCACATAAACGGTAAACCTCCATGTCTGAAACAAGTTATACTACAACATGAAATTCCTTTTCCTTAATTTACTTTTTTCCATACTGTCCATCAATTATTATTAAACTAATACAAAGGTTACAGGCTGAAATTAAACCGGATCATCTAATAGGGTAAGAAATAATTCAGAGAAGTTATTTTACTTCTGTAAGAATGATATATAATTGCACAGGTTTTCCAGAAATCTTTTGTTAGGATTGTGAAGACGTTATATCTTCATGAAACCATTTTGTAAAATTTCATGCACAGCAGGGTCATTTTTGGAAGAATCCACACCAACCAGGTTGGAATTTTTCATCATAAGGTAAAGCTGAAAAACCTAATATTGGTTTACATTGATACTTGGACACAAAACTTTGAACAACAACAAGTTCTTTATTGCATAGTAAAGACAGCATTTTGTCATGCATCAATGGTCTGTACTTATTACAATTGATTTAATTTTTCTTTCAAGGTATAAAATCTCCAACAAATACATCTGATGAATTTGAGTGTGGAAGCAGTTTAGTGCAGACTGAAGCTTAGCTATCTTTAATAGACTGTAGCACGATTGTTATTATTATTATTATTATTATTATTATTATTATTATTATTATTATTATTATTATATGTATTTGAGTTTTTAATGCCATTTTTGCAATTACACACCCAAATGGACATGCTTAAAAATGCATTGCATTTAATTTTTTCTTGTTAGGTCAGTTTAAAATATAATCAGCAGTTGTCATCTGTACCTTTTGCCTCAGAGCTAATTGCTTGTTTTGGCTAGGAGGCTAGTAGGATTATTTTTGACCAATTATGGGATAGAGATATGCTTGGAGGTATATTAGCTGTAAAAAATGTAAATGTAATAAACTTTAAAAGTCAAGTTTTCAAGAGATCATGGAGGCAATAGTGTCCTAATCCAGGGGAATAACCAGTTCAACCAAGTCATGCAAACATGCTGCAACACATCATTATAAGGTGTCCCATCTGCATGGTGCTAAAACATTAGATATAAATAATCAACTAATTAGCAGGCTTATTATTAGTTGAGAAGGTTGCTAGTTTGGCAGATTTAATAAAAAAAAAAAAAAAGTCTCCAGATTTACTGTTTTTTCTGTAGTTCACCATTTGAACCCAATATTATCCAAACTTAAAATAAAACTTGTTTGTTAAAATGAGGTTTTTTTTCCATCTGAAGTTCAACATTCAACGATGCCTATAACTTGGCACACAATAAGTGGTTTTAGTCTGTCTCTCAAGAGAAGTATAATTGTGGCAAATGTAACTTCTCGTGTGCCAAACATAATGTACATTTTGAGTAATTACATGTTATTGCTGATGGCAGTTCTTCAGTTTGTGGTTGCACATTTTGTTCAGCTCCCAGAAGAGATGACATGATCTAGTGTCAAAAAAATATGATTATTAAAATATTTGGTTATCTGAAGTGATGCCACAATTAAAGCACCTTTTGTATGCTACAGAGATTACTTTTAGATTTTAAACAATGTACAATTGTTTAATAGGTAAACAATCATGTAGTTGCAGCACAGTTCATAAAATCATGCAGGTACAGGTCAGGGTCATAAGTTAATGTTTAAAGTTTGTTCTTTGTGAATTATTGTGCCATTGTTGTTAGTTCCAGATGAGCTGCTTTTCAAAAACTAGTAATGGGATTACAACTTCTAGCTGTTCTTAGCTGTCCTGACTAAGTTGCTAAGGGCCCTTGATGAAATTGTGAGCGTTCTTCCTCAGCCAGACACGTTTGCAGCTGTTCCATAAGTTTTAAACTCCCTCATAATGCTCCCAATGGTGTCTCTCGGAATGTTAAATCTTTTGGAAATCTTCTTATACCCAAGGTCCTTCAGATGTGATGAAATAATCTCCTCTTTCAGCTTTTGTGGAAGCTCCTTTGTCTTTCCCATTATTGCAACTCACCTTGAACACCTTTATGGTCGGGGTTTATATATGCATCACAGCTGAAGCAAATGAAGGATCGTTATAGAGTTCCCAAAGGCTTAATGATGTTTCAGCTCCACTTCAGGCCATAAAAACTGTCAGAAAGCTTTAAAAAACAACAATATTATATAGGGGTTGAATAATTGTGACATGGCGATCTTAACAAAATATACTGTTACACACAAATACTACATCATACATTTTCTGTGTTGATTTTATGTATCACTAAACTCATTAAGAAGCCATCCAAAGCAGAATCCTGCACTTTTTTTTTTTTTTTATATAAATCCTTAAAACTCTTTAGGGGTTGAATATTTCTGGTTGCAAGTGTATATGCAAAAAAGTGTTTTGCTGAAACAGGGTCAAAGGAAAATGGTGATGAGCAGAGAGCGCTTTCATCCAGCAGCAAGCGGTTATTGGTCAATGCCCCAGGTAGAGCAGACACTGGCCAGCTATCTCTCCCCTGGCATGGCATCATCCCTTAAGACCCCAACATCACCCACCAAGCCCCTGCGTAGCACTAAGGTGCTGGTGGGTAAGGCTTACGCCTCAGCCGGTCAAGCTGCATGCCTGCATACCATGAAGGTGCTGCAGGTATATCAGGCAGACCTGCTGTGAGAGCAGGTTGTGGGAGACATCTCGGGAGGAAAACTCGCAGCCTCCTTTGAGGCTCCTAGAGCTGCACCAGGGCGTAGCCCCAGCTCTAGGCATACCAAAGGTCAGTCTCAAGAAACTGATACACTTAAGGGAGTACCTGTCAGCCTGGGAAGGCTGGGAAGGAGTTCCAACTGGTCCTGCGCACTGTAGACAGAGGCTACATGATTCAGTTCGGGTCTTGTCCGCCCCGGTTTGATGGGGTGTGTTCCACCCTCGTGGAACCAGAGCAGGCTTCTCAATGAGACAGAGAGTCTGGGTTCTACAGCTTCATAAACAGATTCAGCAGTGTTCATGTAGACCTGTTCATGATTTAAAAGATGTCCCACTGCACCCTTTGATTCTCCCTTACTCCCCCAGCTCCTTTGGGACTGGCCGCCTTGGCTTAGGTGTGGCCGAGGCTACGCCTGTATGCCTTTCCCCCAGTCTCGCTGCTTTAAGGAGTTCTAGAGAGAGTTCGCTGGGATGGAGTCTATCTCATTCTAGTGGCTGGGCAGACCATGATTTGCGGACCTGGTGGCCCTTCTCATGCATCCTCCCTCTCCTCTCTCAAGCAGTGGGTGCAATAGTTCACCCCCGCCCAGAGTTGTGACAGCTGTGGCTGTGGTTCTTGAGTAGGCACAGCTCAGAGATTTCGGTCTCTCCACCAAGGTGGTAGAGACCATTCTCCAGGCCAGAGCTCCCTCTACAAGGAGGTTGTATGCCATGAGATGGCATCTGCACCAAATGGATCCAGTTAATGGCCCAGTTAGTTCAGTGCTGGAATTCCTCCAGGAACAGTTCACCAAATGGGTAACTCTGTCCAACATCAAGGTCTACACGTCTGCCATTTTGGCTGTGCCCTTCATGTTGGAGGTTCTATCCGAGCCCCCCCTTCAAGCCGTTGGCTGAGGCATCCTGGAGGTACCTCACAGTCAAGAGTGTGTTCCTCCTAGCCATTTGCTTTCTGAAGAAAATAGGGGATTTAAAGGCCCTCTCAGTGGCCCCCTTTGTCCTCCGACCTAGCTGTGCTAGGCAGGAGCACACTAGGCAGTAATTGGTCAGTCTACAATGGTCAGAGATGGCAAAAGTACATACATCTTTCACTTAAGTAAAAGTACAGATATTCATATTTTAAAATACTCGGGTAACAGTTGAAGTACTGATATACTTTTTTATTCAAGTTAAAGTAAAGATGTTTGGGCTCTGACATGTACTTAAGTAAAAAGTAGCCATTACTACTACCTGTGTCACAGACAGCTTTCTGGGTGCAGAAAGCGCACCCAGTGTTTGCTTTATTTTACAAACCACAGCATTTTGTTGTTATTATCAGTGCATATGAATAAAAGAAGACCCTTTACAGATTTAAATGATGTATTGCTCTTCTCTGTAAGACGAAAAAAAAAGACAGTAATTTAAGTTAGTTTCGGCATCATGAGGAAAAAATGGCACAAAACACACTGGTGCATTTGTCGACCCCAGAGGGTTAATTGTCGGATGTGTGAGTCATGGCAAATTTTGGTGCTGAATTAAGAATTGGCAGATTAATAAAACAAATGTTTACTGATTAAAAAAAATTTTTCAAAGGAGTTTATTTATTTCTTAAATCTGAGTAAAGAAAGGACGTCGTGAATAAACGTGTGTTGCGCTGAAGGTTTTAATTTTGCCGCTTTTATATTTATTATTTATATTTTTAATAAAAATGGTCAAAGAGAAATGCAAGCTGCATTAATCATGCGTTAGTAAAACCAGTGGCGTTAAAATGAATTTGCATTTTGACAGCCTTGATTAATATATTAATACAAAACAAATTACAAATTTTTGTTGCTTAATAAATGTATCGAGGCTGAACATCCACCATATTCAACACAAGCAAAGAAAAGGTGATGATCAGGTATGTCTCTGTTTTCAGTAATGTTTACATTGCTGACTTCCTCAGTCTCATCCACATTAACTCCATACTTTTTTGTTACCTTCTGCTGCCGCTTGTTGTTAGCTTTATAACTAGTCTACGTCTGTGGTGTGTAATAACAAGGAAATAATGCACCAGTGGATGTTGATAGGCTGAAAATTGTAAGAAAAAATATTTACATTTCACCAAATAAATTTAAACTAAAGTAACGAGCATGTTTTTAAAATGTAAAAAGTAGAAAGTACAGATTTGTTTAAAAATTTAATGAGTAAAAGTAAAAAGTTGTCATCAAAAATTCCATACCAGATCGGCCGAGGCCCGGGTTATCAACAACCACCACAGGTATTGTTAGCCAACAGTGTACCAGTGGAAATTGGGCTACTGTTGGCTAAAGGAGGAGAATAGAGGGAAAAGATGTCTACAGAGACAGTAGGGAAAGGAGAAGTGCAGGAATTGGAGTGGAAGTTACGGTGGGCAGTTTAAATGTTGCTTCCATGACTGGTTAAGAGAACGAGTTAGCTGATATTATGGGGCTGAAAAAAGGTGCACACAGGTGGACAATATTCTCTGCAGGAGATGCAACCTGAAGGGGATCGTGGACTGTAAGGTGTTGACAGGGGACAGTGTAGCTAGACAGCATCGGATCTGTAGAATGGTTTTGGAGGTGAAGAAAATAAGGAGGAGTGCTCTTGGTCTTGTTCTTCTTCTTCTGGCTCTCGCCACAGTGGATCATCCGTCTCCATACCCACCGGTCTTCTACATGTGCCTCTTTCGAACCAACTACCTGCATGTCTTTCCTTACCACATCAACTGTACACTGGCTTCTGCAACCCTAATGGCTGGGTTAGGAGGAGAGTGAGGACTGAAAAAAGAATAAACAAATTTGTGGAAACTGAGGGAGGAATACAGTAGTGTAAGCTTCAGGAAAGAGGTCAGACAGGGGCTCGGTTTTGGTGAAGAGGTGTTGGATGATTGGGCAACTATTGCGAAAGTGATAAGCGAAACAGCTAGGAAGGTAACTAGCATGACCGAGGAATAGAAAGAAAGACAAAGAGATGTGGTGGTAGAATGAGGAAGTGCAGGAAAGTATAAGGGGAAGAGGTTGGCGAAACAGAATTGTGAACAGAAAGAGAGATGTGGATAAAGCAAAAAAAAAAAAAAGGCATATGATGAGCTGTATGAGAAGTTGGACACTAAGGATCCACACTAAAAGTATTTTTACAGATTGGCCAGGCAGAGGGATCGAGCTGGAGAGGTGGAGGTACGTGCTGGAGAGAAGAGGAATGAAAGTCAATAGGTAAGAGAGTGCATGTGTGAATGAGAGGGAGGGCAGTGAAGTGGTGCGGTTGCAGGGAAAAGAGGTGGTGAAGGTGGATGAGTTTAGGTGCCTGGGTTCAACAGTGCACAGTAATGGAGAGTGTGTTAGAGAAGTAAAAAAAAAGAGTGCAGACAGGGTGGAGTAGGTGGAGAAGAGTGGCAGGAGTGATTTGTGATTGAAGAGTATCTGCAAGTGTGAAAGGAAAAGTTTATGTGGCATCTTTTACAGTGGCATTGAGTAAAAAAGGTGGAGCCGGAGGTGGCAGAGCTGAAGATGCTGAGATTTTTATTGGGAATGACAAGGATAGACATTATTAGAAATGGCTTTATTGGAGGGACCACGAATGTGGGACATTTTGGAGACAAAGCAAGAGAGGCCCGATTGAGATGGTTTGGACATGTGCAGTGGATTTGGTGAGAGAAGACTTGCAGGTTGTTTGAAAGAGGCAGATGAAGAGGACTATGTAGTATGGCGATGGATGACAACCCCTAATGGGAGTAGCTGAAAGAAGAGGAAGATGGATGAAAGTTTGCATGTGCTTTTTGAACACCACATTTAGTCCCCATTTGCTATTAAAGTAGTTGCCATTTAAACTATAAATAGCATATATAGAGGCAGACCCCGACTTACGATGAAGATACGTTCCTGTGACTCCATCGAATTTTGAAAATATCATAAGTTGAGACATGGCCTAGCCTACCCAGGAGTCTTAAAGAATGGTGATTAGTATGTGGTTGTATACTATAATTTGTTAATTATTATCAAATTACAGTAAAAAAACAAACAAACAAGCAATTTGCAGTACTGTACTGTATACATTTTACAGCATACATGTATGTGGCAGGGGGCACATGGAGAAGTGGAGTGGTAAGGAGCACACCTGTGGTGATAAGACTAATCTGTTAAAATGAGAGACAAGAGCTAAAATTGGGCTTTGAAACACCAGAAACACAGATACAAAAAAATACACCAAGACAATTGAACTCCGCAATTGACCACAACAGACTGCATGTATGCTGGTACGTTTGCCTGCCACACAAAACTGCAAAAAAAATATTTTAGTTTCGTTATAATCGTTTGTTCAAATAATCGTAACCATCGTACCATCATAACTCAGGGACTACTAAATGTGTAATATATATATATATATATATATATATATATATATATATATATATATATATATATATATATATATATATATATATATATATATATATATATACAGTGAGGAAAATAAGTATTTGAACACCCTGCTATTTTGCAAGTTCTCCCACTTAGAAATCATGGAGGGGTCTGAAATTGTCATCGTAGGTGCATGTCCACTGTGAGAGACATAATCTAAAAAATAAAAACCAGAAATCACAATGTATGATTTTTTAACTATTTATTTGTATGATACAGCTGCAAATAAGTATTTGAACACCTGAGAAAGTCAATGTTAATATTTGGTACAGTAGCCTTTGTTTGCAATTACAGAGGTCAAACGTTTCCTGTAGTTTTTCACCAGGTTTGCACACACTGCAGGAGGGATTTTGGCCCACTCCTCCACACAGATCTTCTCTAGATCAGTCAGGTTTCTGGCCTGTCACTGAGAAACACGGAGTTTGAGCTCCCTCTGAAGATTCTCTATTGGGTTTAGGTCTGGAGACTGGCTGGGTCACGCCAGAACCTTGATATGCTTCTTACAGAGCCACTCCTTGGTTATCCTGGCTGTGCGCTTCAGGTCATTGTCATGTTAGAAGACCCAGCCTCGACCCATCTTCAATGCTCTAACTGAGGGAAGGAGGTTGTTCCCCAAAATCTCGCAATACATGGCCCTGGTCATCCTCTCCTTAATACAGTGCAGTCGCCCTGTCCCATGTGCAGAAAAACACCCCCAAAGCATGATGCTACCACCCCCATGCTTCACAGTTGGGATGGTGTTCTTGGGATGGTACTCATCATTCTTCTTCCTCCAAACACGTTTAGTGGAATTATGACCCAAAATTTCTTTTTTGGTCTCATCTGACCACATGACTTTCTCCCATGACTCCTCTGGATCATCCAAATGGTCATTGGCAAACTTAAGACGTGCCTGGACATGTGCTGGTTTAAGCAGGAGAACCTTCTGTGCCATGCATGATTTCAAACCATGACGTCTTAGTGTATTACCAACAGTAACCTTGGAAACGGTGGTCCCAGCTCTTTTCAAGTCATTGACCAGCTCCTCCCGTGTAGTTCTGGGCTGATTTCTCACTTTCCTTAGGATTATTGAGACCCCACGAGGTGAGATCTTGCATGGAGCCCCAGTCCGAGGGAGATTGACAGTCATGTTTAGCTTCTTTCATTTTCGAATGATTACTCCAACAGTGGACCTTTTTTCACCAAGCTGCTTGGCAATTTCCCCGTAGCCCCTTCCAGCTTTGTGGAGGTGTACAATTTTGTCTCTAGTGTCTTTGGACAGCTCTTTGGTCTTGGCCATGTTAGTAGTTGGATTTTTACTGATTGTATGGGGTGGACAGGTGTCTTTATGCAGCTAACGACCTCAAACAGGTGCATCTAATTTAGGATAATAAATGTAGTGGAGGTGGACATTTTAAAGGCAGACTAACAGGTCTTTGAGGGTCAGAATTCTAGCTGATAGACAGGTGTTCAAATACTTATTTGCAGCTGTATCATACAAATAAATAGTTAAAAAATCATATATTGTGATTTCTGGATTTTTTTTTTTAGATTATGTCTCTCACAGTGGACATGCACCTACGATGACAATTTCAGACCCTCCATGATTTCTAAGTGGGAGAACTTGCAAAATAGCAGGGTGTTCAAATACTTATTTTCCTCACTGTATATATATATATATATATATATATATATATATATATATATATATATATATAATGTGTATGTATGGACAGACAGACAGACAGACAGACAGACAGACAGACAGACAGACAGACAGACAGACACCTGATTTGATACCTGGGATATGGTTAAAACATTTGGTAAAACTTTTGTAAAATTGTTTGTTTTAATTTCTTAGAGTCATCGATTAAAATACATTTATAATTATATATTTATTTGCACTTCGATCATTAACTATTGCTTAAACATTCTTATATTGTAATGAAGACAAAAATACACTAAATTCAACACTACAGAAGAGCGTTTTTCTGCAAGTTTGCACCTGCTTTGAGTTCCAGTCCAAGTTCTTTATTGACATTTCAGAAAGAACGGAATTAAATTCCCTAACCTTAATCCTTAGATACCCTGTCCTTATTCCCTAATTCCAGCATGTTTAATTCTCAAAGAAAGCCAGCAATCGGTGTAGTCCTTCACAATGTTGCATTTAAAATATATTCCAAACTACCACAAACATTGTTTAAAATGGCAGCATGCCATTTGCAGTAAAATTTGTCTATAATAAACATCCTAGTCAGCATAATTCATGTGAAACTTGGGCAGGTGTTAAATTTCATGAGGCATGTCAGCCAATGAGACGTCCACACCTCCCCGTTCTCAGATCCTGTCTGAACAGTCAAGGCATTAAGACGGCCAGGAAGTTTTCACACTGCCAGTTTCACAAAGGAGTCCAGAAAGAAAAACATACGATTGTAGCACACAGCTTCATACTACTGAGAGTGCATATATACCGGTGAGTGAATTTTTTTTCTTTCAATATTATAAAAATTAAATTGACATATAAGTGAAAGGACACTGAACTCTCAAAAAGGTAGTATGACTTGAGCAATAGGTTAAGAGTAAGAAATTGATTTTACTATAAACTTTAAGTGTGGTAAGATCTAGTTTAAATGTGTTGTATGTGTTAGTACAGAAAATATCTAGAATATAATAAAATCTGCAGGAAAAAGAACTGACTACTGTCCCCGGATTGCATAAAAAGTGGTATTTTTTCTGCATTTGGCAATGCTTGTCAAAGTGTAACATGCATAAATAAATGCTTCTGTCTGTAGAGCTCGAGTTAAAAATAATGAAAAGATGTACTACAGGTACTCGGGGGCTGTTAAAGCAACATCCTAGACATGTGGGTTAAGATTTAACAAGGACAGGTAGATAAGAAGCAACTGCCACTCCTGTGATAGCAGAGGTCTGTTGCAACAGATGAAGCCATAGGGAGTGTGCGAAGCCCGAGTTATTTTTAGACGTGTTTAAGGAAAATAAGTTCCTATGAGTTCATCA
This sequence comes from Silurus aristotelis, assembly GCF_946808225.1. Lineage (NCBI taxonomy): Eukaryota > Metazoa > Chordata > Actinopteri > Siluriformes > Siluridae > Silurus > Silurus aristotelis. Next base: position 7,246,658 of record NC_139581.1, read on the forward strand.
GCGCTTGGCTGTCAAGCAAGCAGCCTGACCCATAAAACATGCTGTGAACTGGAAACAACACTAAAGCATTCTTGAAATATTAGAGGAGGGGAAACCAGCTAAGTAGTGTGTTCAGTCACAAAATATGGCCCAAAATGGTCAATTAATAATGGCTTCAAAACATATTTTTATCTTGCAATAAAGACAGTGCAGGAATGTGCTTCTTTAAAAAGTCTGACTTAAGCCAGACATCAAGATTGTATAGTAGGGCATAGGGAACAGGACACTCTCCAGGGACCTACTGCAACTTTTGGTTCATTTAGCTCCTGGTTTTCACAATATAGTCTGTCTGTCTATGTTCATAATGATTATTAAAAAATCCCCCTTGGGTTTTTTTTTTTTTTACATATTTCTGTGACTTTTCATGTCAAATAAAAACTAGATTATTAAATTAACCTCAAACAAAAACATGCAAATTTCCCCCTCCAATTGGAGCTTGATGAAATCCAAAGTGCAGTGTTGCCTGAATAGATTTTTCTTTTGACTAATTTATCAACTTGCACAGAAAAGATCCAGGGAAAGTAGTATGGTGGGAAATAAAGTTAAAACATATTTCCCATAACTTTAAATGTGGTCAAGTATTTTTTCAAGAAATGTACAAAAATGTGTTTTTTTATGTTACCAAGCAAATTATTTTGTATTTATTTAAACAGGCGATATAACCTTATATTGATTTGCTTACCATGTTAATTAAAAGAGTGATTGCAAACTCAGTGGTTCAAAAATGAGAACAGCACCAGTAACATCGCCAGTAGCGGCCCATTGGGGCAGGTTTCCTGCTGCCCTGTACTATATATTTACAGTATATTTACTGTAGTTTCTTCCTTTAATTGTAAATAAGTTTGTCCGGTTTCTGTTTTTATATGAAATAACCATTCTTACTGTACGATATGCTGCAAATATTGAGAGGGAAAACCAGATTATGGAGATGACAATGTGCAGATATACCTTTATTCGTCCCACAGTGGGGAAATTTCACATTCAGAAATTTTGCATATCAGAAATGCATGTGCTACAAAAAAAAAATAGAATAATAAAAAAAAAAAGTCTTGTTTTTACATTGCTTAAGTTAGGTTATTTATTTAATGTTTTGAGATGAGCAAAAAAAATGTATTGTAAATCATTTTAGAACTGTGCACCTCACATATGGCAGGAAACACACCTGCTGTTTCAGAGGTAAAACCACTCGAAATAAGTTTCAGTGTATGCTGGATTTCAAGGTTCAACTGCCTACTACAGGCTTTCTAAAAAAAAAACTCTAGACAGTACTGTATAGCATAAGTCAATCGAGATAGCATCTCAGCTTAATTCTGTTTGAGGATATGCCATTAGTAATGCAATCCTGCCACATCACATCCTCTGTGTATAAGCTGCCACTGCCTGTATGACATGTTTGATGTCTGAAGTTTTGCGTCTTTTCTTTCCACCAACACTGGGACACTATTAGAGCAAACAAGTGAGACAAACCGATACTTGTATAACACTGTGCAAAGTGTATGTGTAAATGTGTATAACCAACTGTAAATACAGGCTAATGGCACTATTTCATTAATAATATTTTGGTACAAATGTTTTTACCCAAAAAACAATTTTTTGACTGCAAAACTCATGTAAGGAGGTTTGCATTATGTTAAGTTTGTACATGTGAGATTCTCACCGGGATACTTCAATTAAGGAAGTGTAAAAAATTGACATTCTGTGCCATTCATATGAGGATTGGTCTTCTTTTGAGTCTGGTTCCTCTCAAGGTTTCTTCCTCAAGCCATCTTAGAGCTTTTCCCCTGCCATCGCTTATTCACATTAAACTTCAAATTATATGGGGCAAACTTAGACACTAAACTTTTAAGTTTTATACAACTTTATAAGCTTTTTATCTCTGTAAAGCTGCTTTAAAACAATGTCAATTGTTAAAAGTGCTATACAAATAAAAAATGACAGATTTTCTAATGACTTTCTTCTTTATGAGAATATATGATAAAGACAGAATACGCAAACAAAACTCTGAAATGTGTTGGGCAAGCAATAATAGTGTAGCCTATCTGATCTAATTCGCTCTATGAACATTGACACAGAGTGTTAGATTAATACATGTGTGTAGACAAGATACCAATTCTATAAAAACAGTTACATGCAACGCTGAAATTAGATAAATCTCAAATAAAATAGTGTAACTAACCATTCTTAATATTTACACTAAAGCAAATCTCTAAATTAAACTCTTTCTATATTTTTGTGATATAATGAGGTTAATGTTGACAGCAAATCAAGACCACCTGCTGAACGTTTTAGAGCTTAATCTCAAACCACAAAAAAAGTTTTTGATTCCACTGCTGAGGAAAATAGGACTCATCGAGAATCGAAAACTAAACAAAACTGAATTGTTTGTTTACTGCTCACTATTAGTGGGAGGATCTTATGCCAAGAAAGAAGGTTGCCAACACTTATCAGTGTGCGTGCATGTGTCATCTGTGCACTTTGTTTCAAAGTCCTTTCATCGACCACCTTCTCTTTCATAAAAAATACGTAAAAGCAGCGCCATTTAGAAAAATCAGGGTCATGGCAGTAGGTGAATTCCAAAACAAATGTGCACATCTGCAAAATGAATAGATCTACGCAAGAGTGTCTCTTCTTCGTTTGCGTGTGAATCCCCCACTTGCTTCTACTCAAATGTGTGTGTGTATTTCCTGTTCCTTCTCTGTGCGTGGTCTGGGGCTAACGTAAGTCTTATTCTAATATTGTTCTTTCTTTTTTTCTTGTTTTCTGATTAATCAATTGATTTGAGCATGAAGTCCATATGTGATTGTGTGCTTAGAAAGTGTCACAGGTCTAGTTTTAAGCTCAGACTCTGATATACTTTGCCTGAAGAGTTTAATAAAATAAAGCATAATTTCTAAAGTATCCCAGCAAGGCATTTGTATTTCTCAGTACTGTGTGCAAATGAATGTGGAAGTGTCTGTTCAGAAGTGTATGATTTTATAGTGACATAAGTGCAAGACAGTTGCATAGCTAACAACTATGTTGTGTCAGAGCAGGGTTTTAGGTTTAGTTTTTTTCAATGAAATGTTAATTAAGAAACAATAAACAGAAGAACAAAACCAAAATTGAAAAAAAAAAAAAAAAAAGAACTTTGCTTAGTTATTTTAGGAATAACACACTTGGGGCCATGCAATAATAACCAAATAATCCATGCCGGTTAGAGCTGTAAGTAAATGATTTTCCCATAACAGCATGGTTCCTGCAGTTTTATTCTATTTATACACCAATTAGCAAATAATTCAATTTTAATAATAAATAAATTCCAATCCAATTTATAACCCAAAATTAATATTTATATAGTAAAAATGTATAAAAAGTTGCATAATTGCATATGTTGCATAACATGTCCTCAAAACAAGTTCCTATAATATATAGGTTTTTCAGAATATCTCATCTTTCTCGAACATTTACCAATAAGCAAAATGGCCAAAAATTATTATTTGTTAATGTCTAATGACAAATCAATAATAATCCAGCTGTCTTAATAGAATGCAAGTAAGTTTATTGAATTATCCTACTGTAATTCAGACTTTTACATTAGCTAAAGTGTGCCCTACGATGACATTTAAGGTTTGAGGGATTTAAAAGTATAAAATATTGCTCTGCTCTTGCAAGTAACATTTATATAATGTTCCTTTAGGCGGTCCATAAAAATCGTTCGAACCTCTAAAACTAGGTTTTTGTCATAAAAAAAAATTTATTAACAATATAAACAGTCTTTATGTTTTGCTGCGTCCACTGTGGTCGTCAGTGCCAACGAAGTTCTCTTGCCTAGTGGCAGAAGCTCACGTGCTCTACTTCTTGCAGTGAAGTTACACGGAACAAACAAATGCACCACACTGATATTTTTAGAACATACACTTTATTTAGGACATAATAAAACCAAATAAACCAAAAGTAACACATCCATTTATGCCACCTGGCGTTGAATTTGCAATAAGGATTTACGTGAAAATATGTGGCGTTCCCCGCAGCTCTAATAGGCATTTTGGTTTCTGAACTACAAAATAATTATTGCAACAATGAACAGTCATTCCTTGATTTGCTTTATCTTCATTTCTCTTGAGTTGAATATCTCAGAAAAGAACAAAAAGTACATGTTTTATGAATCACACCTGGGAACCATTTCTGAGAAGAAAGTGCACAGAGAATAAATAAGTACTTATATGTTATACGGAGACTCTGGTGCTGTTAAAGCAACATGACTGATACGTGTTTTAAGATTTAATAAGGACAGGCAACTTTGCGAAGAGTGCAAACTCCTGTCCTGAACACGTTCCTATAGTTGAAATCTCACTGACATTAACAATTGATGGACTTCCAAGATTACTTCTATAAATCAGAAAACTTTGGATCAGTGATTTTCTTTACATTTTTATCTGCTGGTTATTAGTTTTTAATAATGTATAGCATTAGCCGTACATGTTCCAGTGACATGAGCTTCTAATATGATAAAATACAATATGTTACTATAGCAACGATTACATCTGAACAAGCACATGAATAAAAAAAGCACTGTGGTAAGTTGTAATGTTGCGAATAATAATAAAAAAACAATAGATAAAGAATAAAAAAGGAGCAGTATGGGAAAGAATAAGTAGACCGTTAATCGTTGATAATTATGAATGACATTCTTCCACTTCAGTGTGATGGCCGAGTTTCCAAGTTTATTGAGGGGTTAACGCTGAATTAACTGGAATATGACGCAAATAACCAGAAGCAAAGAAGTTATGTTGAAAATGTTGTGATTATGATTGATGGTGGTGGAAGAACAAGTTTTTCATGTTGGTTAATTAACTAGATCTAATAATGATTGTTATAATTGTATTATTATGTTTAATGATCACATTGGAGCAAAAAAACAGGTTAACAATGTTTTTAGCTGGACTACAATCATTATATTAATAATTATTACAATAAGATGAAACATTTTAAATAAAGTATTTTTTGTGTCATCTGAGACTCATGCATTGTATGAGAATGTATCGTTTGAGATATTTCACTTCAGCAGTGGGTAACTGGATGAGGTATTAAACACGGTAGGGAAATTCCTTGCTGACACCTCAACACTGTAGTTGCTGCTTAAATGTTTTAGTCATCAGTGTATGTTTTACTACTTTTTTTTTCTGAAGCAATGCTTTGCAAATCTGTTTGAAACATTCAATTTAATGTCAGAATGTGCATTTGCATTCACAACAATGCCACAATGCACACAACTGTAAGCCAACAAACCCAATCCTTAATGATAATATTGCTTACAGAGTAACCACAGATGTTTCTAGTGCGATATATCTGACATGCTAAAGTTTCACATCCTCAGAAACCCAACTCATCTATCGTTTTAAAGCTGTCCTGTAGTTATAGTCCTTAGCTCGTTCCTTGTTCTATGGATGCTGAATTTGCTGTCTATAAAAAAACCAAAAGGTTTATTACCTTGTTTTTACTCTCACTTCTCTAGAACAGTTTCTGTGCTATGTGATGTGTCGTTTGTGTTTGTCAGTTGGTGTCAGCAAAATCTTTTGTCGAGCAGGATGTTCTTAATTTGGTAACGTGATATGAAAATGGCACTTATCTCTAAAATTTTCATATCCTTTCTTAAATATGTCACATGGGCTGTGGTTAAATTCTGTGGTAATTCATGTCGCTGTAAGTCAGTCAGGAGTCTGAACATTCTAGACAGTGAGCTTTTAGTTATTGGTTCCTGTTTTTTTTTTGCTTGCTACCTTGACAGGACTGATTGAGTTCACAGCCACTTTAGAAAGCATGCACAAAGAATCAAAGAGGTCACTCAAGAAGAAGTACAGATACTAATGTTTTCAAAGACTTTTGTAAAATTTGAAGTGGGCTCTGACATGTACTTAAGTAAAAATTAGTTATTACTGCTACCTATTTTAGTGTAACGCTCAAAACGGACATAGTAATATATTAATATAAAAGATAAAAAAATGTTACCTAAAGAATTTACCCAGACTGAACAACCACCATATAGAACACACGCAAAGAAAAGATAGTGATGATCAGGTGATCAGCCATACTTCTTATTACCTTCTACCTTGCTTGTTGTTAGCATCATAGACTAGCCTACATCTGTGGTGATTGATAGCCAGCAAATTATACATCTATTACAAGAAATAAGTTGATGGGCTGAAAACAGTGTCAGCACTTTGTAACAGGCTTTGAAGGTTTTTCACAATAGGAAAGCTTTCAGGGCAGAAGACTTTGTGCTTTCTGGTTTCTTGATAACATGACAAGCTGAAGTTTTAAATTCACTTGTAGATCATAACAGGAAATGTTCATTTTATTTTCCCTCCTCCAACAAATAAATTCACTTTCACTGTAGGCAAACATTTCTAAATACTTAGGTATGTTCCATGTAAGGTATGTTTATTAGTGCAATGTACATGTATGCACAAGTATGACAGAGCTCTTGTCAAAATGTTGTCGATTAAGAGAAGTCAAACACTTCGGGTATTAAGCTTGACACTGTTTTTTTGCTCCACTGTGTTTTGTTGTGCAGATTTATTCATTATCAGTCAAAACCTAGTGCTGTTGTGTTATTTAGACAACCATGAACACATGGTAACTATTTGTTCATGGAGATTGCAAATAATCTAGAGCCATTTGCCATACATGCTTCTGTCAGAATTAAGCACTTTTTTTCCAGTGTCAGTTTAGTTTTAGCACATGAATTCTGCTGATCTCAACAAGCAATGACTTGAACATGACCTAGTAACATTTACTTTTGGCATTAAAAGCAACAAGACCCACATTTCAAAAAATGAGTAATTATGCTGAAGTATATATATATATATAATATATAAACTCCTTGCACAGAGAGAGTAATTGGTTGTTCTATATCGCTACAAATTTTTAGTCTATGGAGTTTTGTTTGGAAGCTTCAAGTATACATGTTTGACAATTGTAACAAGTTCTGGGAAACTTTCAAAGACTAGTTAATAAAAATGTTACCAGATATGATGATTAACTTACCATTATGCTTTAATTCAAATGTCCAAAACTGTAGTGGGAGAATGGGCAAATACAAAAAATCCATGACTATATCTTTACTCTGTCTGTAGACCCCAAAGGATTTAATGTTGGATCATGAAAAACATTATAACTTTAATACTGTGGTTTAGTACACACACCACATACAAACTCAACAAAGGTTTGAAAATAAAAGGCACCTAAACCAGAACTTAAGTAGAGGTGCTTAATAGCAGTTACACAGAACAGGTTTGAATGATATTTAGATGGCGTGACATGGTCATGTGAAATAATGCGGGCTGATGGGTAGTGTGGTCCAGGCTTCTTTGGACTTTTCTCATTGGCAATAATAGACAACGTTTTTCTTCTTTTGTCGAACCAACAAGTCAAAGAAGAAACATATTTGCGACTGATTACATTCTGGTGCAGACAGTATAATGACACTAACATTAGAAGTCTTGGCAAATTTTGTCACTTCATGACCTGGTTCTAGCTTCACTCTGAGTTATTTAAGTCTGATTTTGTCACATATCAGGGACATGACATTAGCCCAATTGAAATATTATAGCGGGTTTAAAAAAAAAAACAAGAACAAGTTTAATGACTTTCTCAAATGCTGATTCTTCAAAATGTAACTAAAGAAGAATTTAGGAGGAAATGTTGACAGAAGCATAAGTTTTGTGGGATTTTAGAGCACCAACTAATGGACCTCAAAGCACATCTTTTCTTTTTGCCACACGTAAGAATAGACATGGAATAAATACAGAACTGAAACGCTTGATTTAAAAAATATCATTTAGTCAAGTGTGTTATAATATAAGTAATAGCTTGATGCCTAAGTTGAGAGCTTATTCTATAAAGCTCAGCCATAATAGTTTCGTATTAATATCACAAGGTTACTAACAGGTAGTAGAACTTTTTTTTTGTTGTTTTTTAGTTTTTCCATTCAATACTGTCACCAACCGTTGTTGAGAACATGGCTAAAGGTTTTATTTGTTTTGCTGGTTCACTGAATGGTGACCATTTCCATTAATAGCAAAGACTTTAAACCTGTACTTATAATCACGAACAATAAACAATCTCACTGTCTATCACACATTCTGAAAGGGTTCAGTGCAAGAGCTCAGTGTGAGAGCAACATGTAACGTATGTATGCTATCGTTTTTGGAAACGGGCCTATCTCTGCATGGGCTGTGGACACTTGCAACTGACTCATACATGCTCCATGAACGGGCAAGTCTCATTTCCTCCTTCTCTGCATCAGTACAACTTGAATATAAAAACATATCCATAGCTTATCCACTCTGCCTCTCTGTGTTCCCTATTTTATTCTGTATCTATTTTGTTTTGCTTCATTTTAATAGGCCTTTTGTATCACTGGATCTTTTGAATGGCATTGTTGCATAACCAAGGTTTGTTTTAGTAAGCCCATGTGTCTGCATGGCAAATGTTCTACCACAGATTGGTATCATTTCATAGGTACATCATGGCTCTAAAACTTCCTTGTATATGTAAATAAGCATGTGTGTGTGTGTGTGTGTGTGTGTGTGTGTGTGTGTGTGTGTGTGTGTTGCATGTACAAGCAGCAGTGTAGCAGCTTAGTTCAGAAGGAAACACATGGAAAGAATAAGGCATTGTAATTTTGCCCAGTAAATTTCCCAGCTATTGAATAAACAGATGTTGAAGCTCTAAACAGATTAAAAAAAGAGGGTTTTGGAATTGAAAACAGAAAGTTTGCAGGAAAGGTCCATAGTGCATCTGTTTAAAACTAGAGGTGTGCATTGAGATTGGAATCAAATGGGACCGTATATATAAAAAAAAAGTTCCATGATTGAAAGGCTTTTATTTACATCCTGGATTTAACTTCAGATAAGAAGTTCATGGCACAAACAGAAACCCGAAGCTTTATAATTCACTCAGTCTTTAGTAACATTCAGGGCAAAATATGGATACAGATATAGATATTTGCAATGCTCAAATAGATATACAGTATTTGTTTCTGCTTTTTGTTTTCCATCTAGTGTGCATCTTTCATTTAATTTCAGACCATTATTTTCCATCCTAATGTATTACTTTATGAATAGCAGTGGACAGAAATCAAATCTACATTAAGCAGTTCTCTCCTGACGTTTTCTAGTTTTTAGTTACTGAACATGAAGCTTTAAGGGACACCCAGCTCCGTTGTACAAAACTGCACTTGTTAATAATAAAGGGGTATTAGGACTGAGGCCAAACAAGTGTGGAAACCCGAAAGAATAAGGCTAATTCAATTAGAATTCACATCTACAAGAAGATATTAGCCAATTTATTTAGTTGCTTTGGCTTAAGAAGAAGCTGTAATCATAGGCTCGGGCTGGGCTGATAAATATTCCCAAATTGGTTGCGCTTATTATTTGACCCAGAGCAGCCCAGCACACTAAATTGGATGCATGGGGATTTTATTTGGCCTGCTGAGGTTATTGCAAGTGGAAAATTTGCCCCAGCAGTCTGTGATCAGGAGTTGTGTTTTTTTTGCTAAAGGGAGCTCTGCATTGTCTGATTAGTGCAGTAAATGAGCGACTCTCACTGGCTGTGATGACCTGAAGTAACCATAGAAATTATCAATTAGACCAGAAATAAACTTCTGCTTTCTCACACCTTTTTTTTCATTACACACAATAAAGAAGGTCAGTAATTACAGAATGAGACTGTCTGATTATATGTAACAAGCAAACCAGAATATTCTTTTTACATTTGATAATATTTTCACTATATTTATTTCATTTATTCGGAAAACACTGCAAATACATGATTGTACATTGTGTATGTTTTTGTTTTTTTTATTTATAGTTAAAAATTAGCATATGAAATTATTAATAACCAGATACTTAATTTGAAATAACCAGAAATTCCTTCATTATTGTTGTGATGACTTGAATTTTATGAACATATTTACACCTGTTTACACTAACACCTTTTATATCATCTCTATTTATTTTGCTGGGGTGGAGGAAAAAGTGAGTAGATTAGAAATGGCCTCAGTATGAATATGATGTAAATTTAGAGGTAATAAAGATATTTTGGTTTGATTAGCTAGCTAGCTAGTAATGAATAAACAAATACTGTAGCAAGGCAATTGTTTAAAGTTCTTAATGTTTTATGCCATTCATCCAGTTATTTTCAGTAAGTGCTGGTCAAGGTTGTGTTGTATATGGTGGATATCTGTCAGAGATGGAGAGCAAAGACAGATGAAGTCACAGTAAAATGTTTTTGTTGTTTCTTTTATAATGAACAGGCGGAAATATCCAAAACAATTTAAAGGTCAAGAGGCAAACAAACGTCAGGCAATCAACAAAACGGGGACTAGGATTAGGCAAAGTTTTCACAGCAGGAAACTAAACAAAATGTAGATCAGGTAAACAGACACAGAGAACAGGTTTGGCATCATCAAGTATATGTCACAAATGGATTACTTCATGCCAGACTATGAAACACAAGGGTTAAAATGTACAAACAATTTAAAGATTAAACTGACACGAGGATAGACAAGGCATAACCAAAGCAAAACAAATGTAAACAAACATACCATAATAGCATGCAGTATGGCATTGTAGGTTGTAACATGTATTGAGTGCTTCTTTATGGGTATATTCTCTGCAGAACCCCTCAAGGGAACCTCACCACCCAAACCTTTAAATAGTCCCCTAGTGGCTTGTCTACTTTGGATAAAAATGTCTCAACAAAACCCCAGGGCCCAAGCCAGGCATTAAGAATCATGTTGAAATTGTATGGATGAGCAGGGGAGCTGACTTGGGCTATATATGTTAAGAAGGTGGCTGTGTGTAGGTCAGGTGTTGGAGCATTTAAGATCTGGTTGTGGCAGATGTGGGAGGCATAGCATGAGTGGACTGCACTATTAGCACTGGGAGGGAGCTCTGAAGCAGAAGCTGGCTTCTAAAACTTTGGTTGAAGCCAAGCTGGGAAGGCCTACTGATCAACATGGCCATTTCAGAGTTGTACACTTCTCACCCTAATGTTGTATCTAAATTATAGGCAAAGTAATCTGTCAGAAGTCGAAAGTAAAGACAGACACAGTCACAATTAAAGCGGCAGACAGACAAATCCAAAACACTAGGCAGTTTCAAACCAATGGAATGGATAAAATAAGGCAATCAACAAAAACAGATCAGACTAGGCTATAGTAAATGTTTGAAACAAAAACTATTAAATGGTCAGAGGACCAGGCTTTAATTTGATGGCAAATCAAATGGCACAAACTGAGCAAAAATATAACTGTATAAGCAAAAAGGAGACAGCCGATGACACAGCATAGGTGGAGACAGGACATTGCAATACACGTGGCAAAGTAAACAAAGTAAGCACACCATAGCATTTCAGGCTATTATGCATGCTGAGCACAGCGCTCAACACGATGGGATAATTCCCTATAGCATCTGTTTGTGTTTGTTCATTTTTTTGTTAGAAAACTGTGGACTAAAATCCAATTTACATTGTAGGTCAGACTTATATGCAATGTTCTTTGGAATAGGCTTTAGATAAAACAGTTACTGATAAGGAATGAATGAACGTAATTACTTTAATATGTCAGCATTATCTAGTTATACTACAACCAGTTAATTGTATTGAGAGTAAGACCCTACTGTTCAAACAGGCATGTGCAGTATGCACAAATTTCTTATAACTTTATTCAGTTATTACAATGGATATTATGGCAATGGACACTGTCTAAAAGCAGCATTGCAGAAATCTAAATATGGATTTAGATTTACAGTGAGGAAAATAAGTATTTGAACACCCTGCTATTTTGCAAGTTCTCCCACTTAGAAATCATGGAGGGGTCTGAAATTGTCATCGTAGGTGCATGTCCACTGTGAGAGACATAATCTAAAAAAAAAAAAATCCAGAAAACACAATGTATAATTTTTAAAATATTTATTTGTATGATACAGCTGCAAATAATTATTTAAACACCTGTCTATCAGCTAGAATTCTGACCCTCAAAGACCTGTTAGTCTGCCTTTAAAATGTCCACCTCCACTATATTTATTATCCTAAATTAGATGCACCTGTTTGAGGTCGTTAGCTGCATAAAGACACCTGTCCACCCCATACAATCAGTAAGAATCCAACTTCTAACATGGCGAAGACCAAAGAGCTGTCCAAAGACACTAGAGACAAAATTATACACCTCCACAAGGCTGGAAAGGGCTACGGGGAAATTGCCAAGCAGCTTGGTGAAAAAAGGTCCACTGTTGGAGCAATCATTAGAAAATGGAAGAAGCTAAACATAACTGTCAATTTCTCTCGGACTGGGGCTCCATGCAAGATCTCACCTCATGGGGTCTCAATGATCCTAATTAAGGTGAGAAATCCGCCCAGAACTACACAGGGGGAGCTGGTCAATATACCTGAAAAGAGCTGGGACCACCGTTTCCAAGGTTACTGTTGGTAATACACTAAGACGTCATGGTTTGAAATCATGCATGGCACGGAAGGTTCCCCTGCTTAAACCAGCACATGTCCAGGCACGTCTTAAGTTTGCCAATTACCATTTGGATGATCCAGAGGAGTCATGGGAGAAAGTCATGTGGTCAGATGAGACCAAAATAGAACTTTTGGGTTATAATTCCACTAAACATGTTTGGAGGAAAAAGAATGATGAGTACCATCCCAAGAACACCATCCCTACTGTGAAGCATGGGGGTGGTAGCATCATGCTTTGGGGGTGTTTTTCTGCACATGGGACAGGGCGACTGCACTGTATTAAAGGGAGGATGACCGGGGCCATGTATTGCGAGATGTTGGGAAACAACCTCCTTCCCTCAGTTAGAGCATTGAAGATGGGTTCGAGGCTGGGTCTTCCAACATGACAATGACCCGAAGCACACAGCCAGGATAACCAAGGAGTGGCTCTGTAAGAAGCATATCAAGGTTCTGGCATGGCCTAGCCAGTCTCCAGACCTAAACCCAATAGAGAATCTTTGGAGGGAGCTCAAACTCTGAGTTTCTCAGCAACAGGCCAGAAACCTGACTGATCTAGAGAAGATCTGTGTGGAGGAGTTGGCCAAAATCCCTCCTGCAGTGTGTGCAAACCTGGTGAAAAACTACAGGAAACGTTTGACCTCTGTAATTGCAAACAAAGGCTACTGTACCAAATATTAACATTGACTTTCTCAGGTGTTCAAATACTTATTTGCAGCTGTGTCATACAAATAAATAGTTAAAAAATCATACATTGTGATTTCTGGATTTTTTTTTTAGATTATGTCTCTCACAGTGGACATGCACCTACGATGACAATTTCAGACCCCTCCATGATTTCCAAGTGGGAGAACTTGCAAAATAGCAGGGTATTCAAATACTTATTTTCCTCACTGTATGTCCCTAATGAGCAAAACAGAGCAGACAGTGGCATGGGAAAACCCCTAAAAGGGAAATCCTCCTCTTTTGGGTGACCCCGCATTATGGCATTATGTTTTATTATTAGCACGCCCTACACGCACCCCTGCCATTTTTCATTAATGTTCATAAAACACTAAGATTTCTCATTGAGTAGTACATCCAGTTGCTACAGTAACACTTGCCCTATCAGTGTGCACCGGACAGGCGCAGTATGCCTATGGCATCATTTCCATTCATACCATTAGGTTGTGTTTTGCTATTTAACAAAGCCAGTTTACACAAAAAATCTCTGTTATCATAAGGGAGTAAAATGAAAAACAATGGGCATCAGGAACAACCACCAAAGCATAGGAAGTAGTTTGCATTTGGGAACTGTGCTTGTAGTATTCTATTCATCAGAAGGAAGGAAGCGCCATTCTAAAATAAGCAGCCACCTGATGCTGCTGTGTACTTCTCTTAAATTATGGCTCTAAATTACCTGACATCTGTTTTAGTAAAGCGAGAGAGAGAGAGAGAGAGAGAGAGAGAGAGAGAGAGAGAGAGAGAGAGAGAGAGAGAGAGAGAATAAGCCAAAGCAAATGTAATAGTGCCCAGGAACAGGAAATTCTGTTCAGGCAGCTGTTAGCCTTAGATACATCTGCATAGTGAAATAGTAAGAACAAGGAAGTAGAACGCTAAACAGTGTCTGGGTAAGGTTGTTTGTGTGTGTGTGTGTGTGCATGTGCAGGGGTGTAAATCAGTCATTTGAAACTGTCATAAGCGTCACTACCACCTTTTGAAAAATGGGCTGTTTGTCTTGACAACAAAGCTGTTTTGAATCATCGAGCTCTCGTTAATGAATCACGAACTGGATCATTCAGTTTCCACGTGAATTGACAAAATCAAAAAAGCCCTGTTGTGTTTTGTTGGGATTTTGCGTAGCAGCTTCCTGTTTAACAGTGAATAATAATTACTTATTGCATGTCATGCCTGCCATTTTATTTAAATTATTTTTTTTTTAATAAATAAATACAATAATGAACTGTCAGAGTATCACTAACCCTTATCTCTTATGTAAATAAGATTAGCTAGTGTTTATGCGCAGCTGAGCTGCGGGTGATAACTGATTTTTATCACATGTTCCTCTTGTACTGGAATTAGCGTGGATAACTTTGCCTCACTTCTATGTGCATCTACTGTACATGTCTGATTGGCCAAAAACAGACAACATGAACATTCAGAATTTATGCTGAGCGTTGCAAAAATCAAAGAGTGTCACATAGAGCCAGCATGCACTATGCCAGAGAGTGCATGTCTCCAAAGTTTCCCATGGAATATGCTTCCAAAAGACCTCGCTGGATGGAAATTCAACTGACCTCATACTGAGCATGTTTACCAACCCAGGGATACTATTTGCTTATGAATCAGAAATAATTTTGTTCAAAATTGACATTGACATATTCCAGCTTTGCCAAGATTTAATCTGAATGCTGTAATGTTTATTTTTTCTTTGCAGATTAAAATGATGTTGCGGCTACTTCTTTTGACTTTGCTTCTTACAGTCAAAGGTAGGGTCTGTCTGTCTTTTTAACAATATTGTAATGTGCTAACCCTGAAATAAAATTACATTATTCATTTGTAATGTTTATTTGTTTGCTTTAATGCACTAAGATTTAACATAACTCCCCATGAGGCCAATTGCTCAAAGACCTACACCGGACCTGTGGTGATCTAAGCCCTCCATACACTCAAAATATGCTCCTGCAAACCCTTTAACCCTTTTTTATTTATCTAATACATACTCAAAACATACAGTATGATGAGTTATTTAGTAACCTAAGTGCAACTTATCAAAAAAAGGCAAGCAGTTATGAGAATAAAGTGTTTACATCTAAACCTACCAACAGGTTTGATCCCTAAGATTTGAAGGCTATTAAATGTGAAATTCACCTGGTATTTTTGAATGTAGTTAACCAGAAATCATTTGTTTAAATACTTAAATGTAATGTACAAGATCACATATATTACATTACTATCCTGATAAGTTATTGTAATTATCTAACATAAAATTGTGCACCTTACAAACTTAAACATGTATTTTTTATATTAATAATAATAAAATAATAAAAACACTATATTTTGTTAATATTATTATTATTATTATTAGTAGTAGTAGTAGTAGTAGTAGTATTAGTATTATTAGTATTATAAGTATTATTATTAGCATCATTATTATTATTATGATCATCATCACAGATCAAAAGTTAACTGTTTTGATCCCGAGTCTCCATTTCTATTGATTTAGGTTTGGTTTCATGCCACCTTTTAGAAAACATTAAAAATATTCAACATACATTAGTGTGGAGGGATTAATATAATGTGTAATGATAACATAAAATACAAAAATACTCCCTTGAAATTCCACAAGCTAGTTTACTACAAGTAAATAGCTAGCTAGTATTGTACATTCGTGGTGGTAGCTAGCATTGTCAATAAAATCAAGAAAATATCTTAGACTCTTCTCAGAGTCTGTTTATCGTACAGGGCCTCATTTCCTCAATGTGTCTTCGTTCCTTTCTATAATATCGATACATGGCTAATAGCATAGCATAGATAAGCATGGTAGTATGAGAACTGTACACCGGTTATGATTTACTTTAATTACCAGTTGCTTTTAAGAGCCAAAATTTCTGGATTTTTTTTGTTGGCTTTGGTTTCAAATTGAAAACTTGCTTTAATCTTATTACAGATTAAGAAGTAACTTGTTAATGTTTTACTTAAGGTGTGAAATTTGTATGATAATGTTAGATAGACATGACAACCACCTAGTGAAAATGTGTGAAAGCTATCAAAAATAATTAGAAGGTTTTTCTACACAAGCACAATCAGAAGGTTTTTCCCACAAGGATCATTAGAGATAGAGCTGGAATGGCAGGTGCACATAGGGCTGCTTTTACCACCATATTCTATGTATTCATAAATGAGGGTAGAATTAAGATGTGTACACAAAGGTCTAATGTATTCTTTTTTCCTTCTGTCATGTCCTCAGCTGCTATGTCAGATATCAATGGTTCAGGATATGGGGAGTTTCCTGGTAAGTTCATTTCTAAAATCCTTGTGTTTTACAACATGGTAGACTTAGCATTAGCTTAACTTGGAAATTTTTTTAAAGTACATCTAGTAAGAAAATTTATTATTTCAAGCTTATCCCACCAGGCTGAGATTTTCCAACCTTTTCATCTTTGTTTTTGTTTTTTTCTTATTCCATCTTCTTTTATTTTTTCCCACCCACAGATGATGAAATTGAAGAAGAAGTCATCTTAGAAAGTAAGCATTCTTTAGTGCCAGCAGCAGATGAAGCATGAAGGCAGGTCATTACTGTAAGGTCAGCCATCATGTTAATTCATGAAAGTAATCAGTTAGCCGCTCCCCAGATGAACCCGGCTCCCTGAACACTGCCGTCTCTCTGCCTAACACGCACTGTCACTCTTCATCAAACTAAGATTGCCTTCTGATCAAATCACTGAGCTGTTAAAGCAAGAAATGCACACCTCTGGCTAAATTCGCAGAATTAGCATGAGCTGAAGCAGGAAATGGGAATTTCCATCCTGAGAAAATACATGGAAAGAAAAATTCCAAGAATTATGAAGTGGCTCAAAGCATTCATAAGGCATACCAGGTTCACACCGACCATTTTGTTGTGTACATTTTTGGGTGTGCCTTTACAATTTGCATGCACAATATATTGCCTAGTACAGTAGATTAAAAATCATTTATACTACAGCACTGGCTGTAGTTCTCCATTCTGACTTATTAATGTAGGTGGTGTGAATCTAATCTCTATAACAAATATGGCTGATGTGCCTTATAAATCAGCATTAATTATTCAGCTAAGCTCAAAAAGACCATGAAGGCCCCAGTCCATGGAGTAATACAAGTTCCTAAAGTATGGAGACATACAGTTTGCTGTAGAAATGTAGAAACCTTAACCAGCAGTGTATACAATTAGTTTGACAGCAGTAAGATTCTTGAATGAGTTTTACTACTTTTTTTTTAATATACAGAGATTCACAAAATGCTCTACGCATTATTATATTAGAGAAAAGTTTTAATTTTAGTGAAAAAAATTAATAATGGAAGATGAAATAACTAAATAATGGAATATAAATAACCCTTCTGTAATAGAATATACCATCCTATATGGTTTGAAAAAACAATATATGGATTACAATGAAAGGTCATTTATTACTTACAGTAATATAACAACTACAGACATGTAACATGCTGGCAGTCAAGTTTATTTTTATGTAAACATTTATGTTTGTGTTTTTTTTAATGACATATTTTTCCTTTTTGTTTGAAGCAATCCGTCCACCAATTGGTGCAGAAAAAGTGATGAATCAATTTGAAAATCCTGATGGTAAAATATGATTGACTCTCTTCACTGATACTCAGATTCATTTAATGCTGCATATAAAATGTCACAATACATTTCAATATAAAGTGAGTGATGATCAATCTGTTGACTCTGTTGATATCAAACGCTTTTTCTTTTCATATGTGTTTGTTTGTGTTGTAGATGGAAACATGACAATCATTATCATAGCAGCAGTGATCGTGGGTGCTCTGACCATTCTGTCTATAATAGGTAAGAGGCACAGAGAGCCAAGTTGGATAATCATTAACAGTTATTAGTATGTGTTGTTATTTAGGTTCCCTCTGATGTGTGTTTGTGGTTGGCTTATGGTCAATATTCCCAGTATACTATAAATGCTAAGATGTAACCTCCCAAGAACCCTTTTATTAATTTCATAAAAAATAAAAAATCCTTTTATAGTAACTCACATTCCCTTACATCCACTAGACAGAAACCGCTCTTCCTTCACCACTTCTGCCAAACTTATTCTTATTCAAATGACCATTCTACCCATGTTAGATTATGGAGACACTATATATAGGGTTACTTGTAAGTCCACCCTATGCTCTTTACCATTCTGCTATCAGGTTTGCCACAAATGCTCCTTTCAATACACACCACTGTGCTTTATATTCATCTGTTAACTGGCCCTCCCTTCACAATCGCCGTCAAATTCACTGGTTTACCTTCATTTATAAGACCCTTCTCGGCCACTCACCTCCTTACTTAGGTCACTTGCTGCAACTAAAGCCTGTCACATATAACACCCGGTCCTCACTTCAGTTTCAATTAAGCATTCCTAAAACCAACTCTGCGTTTTGTCTTGCATCTTTTCAATCTGCTGCCGTTGCGACTGGAATGCTTTGCAAAATACTCTCAAACTGGATAAATTAATTCCAATTTCATCCTTTAAAAATATTATATCATATTTGTTCATGGATATATGCAGTTACTTCTCTACATAATTTTGTTTGAAAATGTATTTATGTAATTGTTAACCTGTATGTATTTTTAATGTTTTGTATTTTTTTTTAGCCCTACTTCCCTTTCCCTAAGTGTTTTTTTTCACTTGTCAGGCTGCCATTGTAAATAAGAACCTGTTCTTAATGACTTGCCTGTAAAAATAAAGGTTAAAAAAAAAATGTAAATGTAAATGTAAATCATTCAGAAGGCTGCTTTTGTGAGTTTTGATCTCAAGTCCAAATATTACCTGTCAGATAACGTAGTTTGGTGTTTGACATTATGGTATAACAGTTCTAGACTTATTTACATTAAAAAAATCATGATAACTGATTATGCAGCTCAGTAAATATGCTGCTGATATGACATCGAAATTACACCCACTATATTTTACAGCTAGAGAGAATATCAATAATTATGCAGGCATTATAGTGTCATAACCTTACAATAGGTTTTTTTAACATCATATAAATATTAGAATTAAATAAAGGAAAATATATCTCTGGCATAGAGGAAACTATTGATTGAAGCCACTGATGCCTTTGGATACAACTGTTTTAAGTGGTCAGTTGTTATAACATTTATACTGCAGTTGCATGTAGGTATCATGTAGCACTATCAACACTAAAAGTACAATAAGCAACTAGCAGAGCACGTTAATGAGGTTTACAGTAAATATGAAATGTTAATGATTCTGTAAAACTCTATATTCATAATATAGATGTATTACACAGATTAGGGGTGTAACACTATGCCACTATCTATCTTACATGTTTAGTACTTCTATTATCTGAATATGAATCTTTGTTTGAAGTGGGCATGGCATATTTTTTTTTTTTTTTTTTGTTACATAAAATATGAGCGCTACTATTATGCCAACAGTAACGCACACACAAAAATGTCTTGCTTTTGACAGTTCAGCAACCTCAGCAACATCACTTGAGTTCAAAATTAATCTGAACTAGACATCTGTTTTTTTAATTACTCTCATGCAGTTATTAATGTAGTTTCTGTCTGCCTGCAATAATTTCTAAATAATTCAGCTGATTCTTATTCCCAAAGTGTACCCAAAGTAGGAGGAACATAATTTAAACTACCTTGACTCAGACCAGGGGATTCCTAATGATAAATGAATGAACAAATGCTGTGAATGTTTAATGAATGTGGTCTGTGTTTGTTTCACAAA
Source organism: Silurus aristotelis (assembly GCF_946808225.1). Taxonomy (NCBI): domain Eukaryota; kingdom Metazoa; phylum Chordata; class Actinopteri; order Siluriformes; family Siluridae; genus Silurus; species Silurus aristotelis. Next base: position 7,266,664 of record NC_139581.1, read on the forward strand.
CTTTAAAACAATATTACACTATATGGACAATAATATTGGGAAACATGACTTTTCCAGCCACATATGGTTCTTCCTCTCCACAAAGATGGAAGCACATAATTATATAGGACGTCTTTGGGTGCAGTAGAATTTTCCCTTCATTTGAACAAGGAGACCAAACCTGTTTCAGCATGACCAATGCCCCTGTGCACAAAGCCAACACCATGAAAAATTTCACTCTAAAATCTAGTAGAACATCTTCTCAGAAGAATGGGGTTAATTATTATGGAAAATTGAAATAAGATGTTCAAACTGCACATGCACATTGAATGGTCAGGTGTCCACAATCTTTTCTCCATATAGTGTATATTTGGTTATAATGTCAACTTCTTTTTGCCAACAAACAGGAACATATATTAGTCTGTATCTAACAGATTAATTGGTAAATGTGCGATAAAGAACTCACTTTCTTTTCTTTCCTACCCATAGCTGTAGTTCTCTTCAAACGTCATTTGCAGAGACGGGAACAAGGGTGAGAAACACTGTTTGTTTATACATACATATCTGCCTATCATAGGTTGAGAAACCTCAGAACACTTGAGGGTACTGTGGGACAAAACCAATGACTGCTGAAAGGTAGATGATTGGCTGATTGGAACAGGAGCTATACTGCCAGCTCTGCTAAAATAGATGATCTAACAAATTACTCTTTTCTCATGCATGTATTTCATTTTGCAAAGGTTTAGTGCTCAGTTCAAAGCCTAATAACATTAAATGTGCATGATTTATTGCCTGTCAGCTGAACATCTAATGAAAGCTCAGCAAAATCCTTTACACAATTGTCACCCTTCTCTTGTGCACACTAATTAGCAAGTTTCTTTCTCCTATACTTTATAAACAATAAATAATAAGCAATTGGCAATATTTCATGGTTAAACAAACACCTGTTTGTAAAGCGCATTTGAGCATTAAACCCCTTTCATTGTTCTTGCCTGAAACACTGTCTCATTGAGCTGTGCCCCTTGAGCGTCAGAGTGCACTAGAACACATATTAGGTGACACATCGTTGGCCGGGTTTTGTGAGAACAGGGCAGGAGAGGACGAGCAGGAACAAGACGAGACCTGCAGGGTTGGAGGAACGTGCCTCCCTCTGCAAAACAGCAAAACATACAAAAAGAAAACAACGGGACACACTGAACTGAAAATCAGCAGTGTAAATCATATGTGACAGATAGAGTGAGTGTCGGGACTGCCTGAACCAGTTAGCCTGGGCCTGAAAGAATAACAGTGCTTCAGGAACGTCTGAAATGAAGGGTGGAGGAAAGACGGCTAGCTAGAGATAGAGCATGGAGTTTATTCCGTGAGTGCCGCCTTAAAGTGATCTTTTAGTGAGAAATTCAATATGAGCAATGTTCCTCTTAACGCAATTCTAACGCAATCCATCACCTGACACATTTCCACTTTAACATATAACTACAGGTTAACACAACTGCAGGTATGAATCATCATACGTTTGCTTAAGATAGTCATATTTACTAACAAGCAAACAAACACGTAAAAAAAAATTCTCAGCTGTTTCATGACTTACTTTCCACACACACAAAAAGGTAAATAAGAAAACAAATCAATAAATATTTTTATAGCTCAAAAAAAAAAAAAAAATATATATATATATATATATATATATATATATATATATATATATATATATATATATATATATATATTTTTTTTTTTTTAATTTAAAAGTAAATAAGACTCAATTTGCATTAGCCTGTAAAATGTCACTTGATCCAGCATACATTTTTTTTTTTTTTACACTTAATTTCATTGTGAATAAATCCACATATTTTGTACATCTCCCTATTAGATAAATCTAAATAGCATTTACTTAAAATTGCCTCCTGCCTTACACTGTATTGCAGGTAACACAATAAATAAATTCTTATTCATCTTTTTCTACCCTTTTTTCCATTATGCAATATATTGGAATGCATTATTAAAATACACTGATCAGCCATAACTTTATAGCTATAACATTATGACCACCTGTTAGTGGGTGGGATAAATTAGGCAGCAAGTGAACAATTTGTTCTCAAAGTTGATGTGTTAGAAGCAGTAAAAATGTGATGGTTGGATGACTGGGTCAGAGCATCTCCAAAACTGCAGCTCTTGTGTGATGTTCTTGGTCTGCAGTGTTCATTATCTATCCAAAGTAGTCCAAGGAATGAACAGTGGTGAACCGGCGACAGGGTCATTGCGGCCAAGGCTTATTGATGCACACGAGGAGCGAAAGCTGGTCCGTGTGGTCCAATCAAGCAGACGAGCTCCTGAAGCTCAAATCGCTGAAGAAGTTAATGCTGTTAATGCTTGATGGGTCAGGACTGTTTTGGCAGCAAAACAAGGATAATACTTTACAATGATTATTAGGCAGGTGGCATAATGTTATGCCTGATCAGTGTAGTCAGCCATGTTACTTACAAAATCCTGCTAGGCCTAGCACTCTTTCTATACAGTATACAGCATCTAAATCATATTATAGGGCTTATTGTTGGTAACATTAGCCTTATTTATTTGAATATGCAGGAAGCACAAATTTGATGCGAGATGTGGAAACATTTGAATAAGTAAGCACAAACTGGCTGGCTTTGTTTATTTATAGTTTATACAAATCAAGTGTGAATGTGTTAAATTTGACTGACTATATTTACACTGACTACACATGAAGTCAGCTTTTGCCTCAACACTGATTTATCCAATTTGAATAAACATAATTCAAAGTCATTCTTGCTTATAGATTTTTTTATTAGGTTTTCATTGAACTTTTTAGATACGTCTTATATTCGAGTTATGCGGTTGTCTAAGTCAATGCCTTTGCCTCAAGCTCCCGTATTGCACAGTAATCGGTTTTACACTGTCAGCTGCTGTGACCTCAGCATATTTTCTAGCTTTCTATAAACACATTTTATTTATAAAGCTATCCTTCTTCAGCTTGATTTATTTTTTTGTCTTAAAAAAAAAAGATACTTAGCTTTTTTTTATTTTTTTTTTTATCAATGCTAAAATCTTTTGCAGGATTATATATTATCTGTAGGACATGCTGTTCACTGAGCTTGTTTCTCTTCTCTTTCTTTCTCTCTCTCTTTCTATCTCTTTCATTGCTGAGAGATAAGGAGACTGAAAAGTGGCTTAATCTCACAGCAACCTGAGACTCTTTGGATCAACACTGAGCCTGCCAGAACATGGCAGTGTTTTTAAGCATGCTGAGCTAATACAGACACCAGAAAAGACAAATAGCAAAGCAATAAGTACATATCCATACAATGCTTTACATGTACTCTAGACACATTAGGAAGAAAACGTAAGGACAATTGCACACATGACCTACACCTGCTGAGGTGGAATTCGTCAGAGGGGTGAAATAAGCACATATTTACACAGGGTGAGGGAAATCTATGTGTACTGGGGTTTGTTTGAACAGCCTGAATATGTCACCGGCTTCACAAAGAGCAGTATTCAGTCCGTGTTTTCGGAGCAATAATTAAATATGTTTCAAAAATGGAGCCGCCAGCAATAATAATGCTCTATGTGTGTAACTTGAACCACATAATACTGGGGCAAGCTAATTCACACTACATGGTCAAAAGGTTTATAGGAACATTGGTTTGGAATTTGTCAAATTACCAGTAAAAACTTATTTAAAGGAGCAGTGTGTATTATTATATGGGAGGCCCATTAATGTGCTTTTGCAGATTTTTTTATTTTTTTTTTGAGCCAACCGACCATTACAAATAAGGTAATTACAATTATATATGTTAAGTACAGGTAAAATTCACAACAACCTAGATGTATATTTATGATAAAAAAAAATAAACAAACTGCAATGTGTAGTTTTATGATAAATTTAACATCACAATTGTTCCTAAGTTGTCAAGGGCTAATTGTCAGTCTGATGTTGGAACATATTCTACTCTAAAGTTTCCAAAGTAGCACTGCTTCACATCAGGCCATTACATTGTTAAGTATTTTCCTTTAACAGCATGCTGGTGATTTTTTTTATTCCTTGTACCATGTTTACTGCTTAACTGAAGTGAAAGAAAAAGCTGTGCGCGGACCCAGATTATTTTGGCGTCATTGAAAAAACAGTTGTAACACTCTTTCGCTTTATTTGAGCTTTAATCACTTCAGCTCCCAGTGGCTGGTGCACTTTAACACAAATAAACCCGCCAAAATACCAAGCCAGATGCCCAAGTTTCATCTTCAAGACAGACAGTTAGGTGTGGAGGATTTGTTGCTCTAGTGTCTGACAATATTTTCTTCTCCCTCTGTCTCTCTTTAGAGTGTACAGCGTACCAGTGGAGCAGGGTGAGAAAGGAGTCTAAATGTGCAGCTCGCCACTTCTGCTTCTAGTATCTCATCAGGGACGCCTCGACACAAAAACAGCTCCATTAAAAAACACACTGTCATCTCTGGCCATCTCTTCTGTCCCACTTGCCCACTAATGCCTGCTGCAAAACCCGTTCATTACTCAGCCTGGCATTATCTCAAAGCAGACTTATTTTTTTTTTTTTTTTTCCTCTTCTTCTCACTGTCATCACCCTTTTTACTTGTTTTCAGATGAATCAATTTAAAATTAATGCATTCATTTGTTGCAATGCCATGGACCAAAGAAAGTTATGCACAACTGATTCCATTTGTTTCTAACCAAGAAAAGGTGTTTTATTATTATTATTATTATTATTTTTTTTTTTTTTTTTGGTATATTACTGTTTTATACGTGCTATGTGCTGCAGTGTAGCCCTCATGATTCTTTATCAGGTCCAAATCAGATGCACTTTAGACACCTGTGGCTAGTCAGAGCAATCAGATAAACTTCCTGCAAAACCTTTTCCATTTATACCAAGCCAGTTTTCTGCATATTTTCCAACTGCCCTCATCTAGAATCTCGAAAGCATTCAAGGGTGTAGAATCTTTTTTTTTATAAAAAACATCACACACAGTAACCGTAGATTAGTGCTGGCTTTTGCAAGAAATTTAACCAAATGGTGACTGAGAAATCATTGATGGACCTGTAGCACTTTTATTTTTATTTTTTTTTCTTTGCCTTTAGTGAAGTGCTAATCCACTGAACCTCTCTTTAGCACAAATATGACCCCTGAAATCTCACGATTTGAAAGGGGTCAAGTGGGCACTGGTTTTTCACCTGGGTCACTATTGTGGCAAGAAATATCTTGCAGGATTAACGTTTTGTTTTCCACATACAGTGTGTGTTAAAACAACTAAGCCAAATCATCTGTGCGTAGGTGAAAGGAACGTGTGAATCACACCTGCACAGGTGTTGAGCATTTATACTCGATTTTCTCGCTTCAGGTCTTTCTTTCAAAAAAGTGCTTTAATTGCATAGGCCTCTAGGGGTTTGAGGTTGATAGTTAAGCATGTGTGTGTGTGTGTGTGTGTGTGTGTGTGTGTGTGTGTGTGTGTGTGTGTTGAACAGTACTCATTAATCAGCGTAGCTTACAGTATAACAATCCCGTAAAGCCGCTCAGTGAACGAGTCCTTGCAATGATGCCATTTTTAAATAAAAAAAAAAAAATCATTTCAAACGAATGTAGCAATCATTATTTTAATTGGATTCTTCTTTTTTAGCACAAAGCTGCTCCTAAAATCCATTTTTTTCGTTTAACATTTTTCTGTTTGCTTTTCACAGAGTATTGATTTAACCCAAGATGACAGATTTCTTTAAAGTGCCTGCAGTTTGTCCTGTCTAAAACTGTTCTGTTTTTTGTTTTTTAAAGGAGAAGAACAAGGGAAAAGAAAACATTAACCATTTTATAACATTAGTTACTGGCTTCTAATGAGGTGATTTATTACAGCCCTTATGTATACAATAAAAAAAGGGTTGAGAGGAATATATAGTTTTTATAAAGCAAAACATGATGTGTTTTTAAAACCTCACGATGTCATCTGCCTTCAGGCACATCTCGCTGACATTTATAAGGATTTTGAGAAGTAGCACATTTGTTCATTTGTCAGTTATCAGGCTCTACTTTTCTTTTCACACTTTATTAACACTCATGATTTGAATGCTCTGGTTTTAAAGTGTGGTGTCGAGAAACTGTACTCCAACTGCTTTGTTAATATATTTTATTTAGTCATGTCTTTAGATTTTTTTTTTATAAGAAAATGTTTATACTACGTTGTCTGTAAACAAATTCGCTTTCTAATTACGTAAACTCATGTTTCAGTGTAGAGTTTACACCAATGTCTAAAGTTCCAATATTCAAATTGTCCCACTAATCAGTTTGTTGTTTTGTACTGTTGTTTGTTTGTCCCCTGTCTTAACCCCCCCCCCATCTGCAATTAATATTTTAGAAGATAATTCTCACACAAGGACATCTACAATGCTTCAGTGGCCTTAAACACTTCTACTGAATATAAATGTTTAAGAGATTTGTAATTCCTATTTTCATGTACAATCAAGATATCAAAATAAATATATATTTTTCTTTCTCTTTAAGTTTTTTTTGTTGTATCTGACATTTTTATTTTATCTTTTTGAAGGGATGAAAGCAAGGAAAAAGATTTCAATCACAAAGAGATGCTTAAATGCAGGTGTGATTTCAATCCTCAGAATGAGCCAGCTGTATATTTTGGACATGCTTGTACCATTTCAACATGTTTTCTTTCTTAGCCATGGAAATATTCTGGTACTAAGATTACCACGATGATAGCTGTTGTCTGCCGTCAGCATGTTCCTGTTTTCCATTGTTTACAGTCATCCTTTGTGCCCTGGTGCAGTTTTGTAACCTGTAAAATGAGTCTTTCTTTTTTTTTTTTTGCGACCTCTGCTCAGAAACTGTAAGCAAGTACTGACAAGTCCTTAATAGTCTTGAGAGGCTAGTCATGTGATTGAAGACATACCGAAACAAATGATTACCTCATCCCAAAAAACAGCTTTATTTCTTCTTAGACGTCTACAAATTGTTGGATTTGTTCAAGGAAATAATTTTAGCCCTCTTGGGGGCACTTTTGAGCCATACATTTTTTTTACCTCATATAAATATAAGTGATAAATTCAGTGTTATAAAAGGAAACACAGGCATGGAACAGTGTAACAGTGTGACAACAGATAGGGCAGACAGAGTCAGACAGTCAGGGATGTGCTAGTGTGTGTGTGTGTGTGTGTGTGTGTGTGTGTGTGTGTGTGTGTGTGTGTGTGTGTGTGTGTGTCATAGATGTGTTAGTCAGAGGTGTGTGTGCGGTTTGTCTGGAAGGGAGCGGGATGAACTTTGGTGCAGGGTGACGGCACATGTCCTTATTCCCCTCCACTTCTTTTGTTATAAACCAGGAGGTCTAGTTTACACTGCAAATATATACACTTATACAGAATACTGGGGTTTAAGTACTTGGGACAGAAAACTTTCCACTGTTCCTTATTTTTAATTATTAATAAAAATAATTTACATATGCACACACACACACACAGCAGTGAAAACATTCTGACTGGATTTCTGTCTTGCTGCTCATGGTCCTGCTGTTTGCCCTTTTTTTTTTTTTGAGTTACATCCTGGTCACTTCATAGGACCTAAAAACAGAAGAACAAATTACACATGTAACACCCTTAAATGCATTATATTATTTAAAGGTTACATCTCTGATCTATTTGATAAATTCATAAAAAAAAACCTGGTTTTCCTGAACTGAAAAACACACAAAAAAAGCCAGAATTATGTGAGCACTAGTGAAATCACAGTATGTTTTTGTTCAACATCCTATTCAGATACAGTATAGTCCATATTTGCTGTTATTATAACCTCTACTATTTTTTACAGGCACTAGAGTTTGGAGTAGCTGTGGGGATTTGTGGTCTTTCAGCCACGAGAGTATTAGTAAGGTCAGGCCCCAGTGTTAGATAAGGAGGTGGGAAATGAGGCCTGGGGTGTGATCAGCATTCCAGTTCCTCCCAAAGGAGTTCAGTGGGGTTAAGATCAGGGTTCTCACTTGAGTTCCTTGATACCATTCTTGGCAAAACTATGTTTTAATGGAATTCACTTTGTGCACAGTAGCATTGTAATGCTGGATATGTTTGGGTCTCCTAGTTGCAGTGAAAGAAAATGGTAAAGCACAACATATAGTATAAAGACCTTTGGAGGAAGCCTTTAAATGCATGTGATGGCCAGGTGTTCACCTACCTTTTGCTATATAATGGACACATTAAAGATCATTGTGTCAAAGTATATCGTTATAGTCATAAAAACCTGATTTTGGTCCATTTTGAATGCTTTCCACAATTTTCAGCATAGGAATTCAGCCAAAGTGACATAAGCATTTCCAAAACTTTACACGTTTATAATGTATGAATAAAAACATAGAATAGAGTATGTGTTTCATACAGAGACAATTCAGGACTATGGAAGCATTTAATATATATATAATGGCATAAACCATCATAATAGTTATTAGACATTATATAATTTTAAACTTGCTCTTATGCTCTTGCTCTTATGCTCTTCATCTGATTCGCTGATTTGCTATTTAAGCATCTTTTCAATCTTTTAAACTCTATGGAAAGGTTGTAGAATGCATTATAATCTCTGTCTCTCACTGTTCAAATACCAAAAAGGCCTCTTTTTTTATGGATGGCCTAATGTGACATAATGTGAACACAGGTGAACTGCCAACTTAGAGCTCTAATTATGTTTAACTGCTTAGAAAAGGTGTCATTTTTGTGCTGTAAACCATCACTAAGATGCCTACCAAGACAGGGTGTTCTCAAAGAAAGGCTTGTACAGTGACCTTCTGAACAATTTGGCAATCATTATGTCAAGTGCTAAGACACATTCTAGAATTTAGGTCATCTAAGCATAGTCAGTGTAAGTGACACAACCCATTGGCTAAGTGTAGAGAGCAATCACGTCACAGACATTCAAAAGTATAATAACAAATGTGGTAAAGTGCACATAAGGTGCATTCAGAGACTGGCTGTAATAAAGCAGAGCATCCCTGAAGGCTTCAGGCAAGCAAAAACCTTGGTATACTTAACATCCGATTGTGTTCTATTAATATTACCTTTAATTAATTAATTCATTTATCCATCCATCCATCCATCCATCCATCCATCCATCCATCCATCCATCCATCCATTCATCCATCCATGCATTCATTCATTTATTTACTCAGAAGAAAACTACTGGTAAAGCCTGGTAAGGCCCACTATAGACCCAGAGACTTCCCCAGGTACAAAATTTTTACTTGTGCTTAAGTAATATTATGTATCATTATTTAGTTACTGTACATCCCTTCTATAATTATAATATATGCCAGAGTTGTTAGGAATGTCATCCATGATACATCGCCTCGGGAGCACTGAGAGTTAAAGGCCTTGTTTAAGGGCCCTAAAGTGACAGCCTGGCGATACTGGGGCTTGCACCCCGACCTTCTAATCAGCAACCCCAAGCCTTAACCACTAAGCAACCACTTCCCCAATAATGATTGTGTATTGATACTGTCAACACAGTATCAGTACATGTCGAATAAATGAGTATCACACAGACAGGTTGAGGTCAACGGTACTGGCTTGAGCAGTGATTCGATGATACTATTAGCACTGTTAATCTAATGTATTATGTAGAAAACTCAGGAATGGTCTTTGTTGTAGTCTCTTATATTGACTAGTTTTTAATGGGTTACTATTTTTTATGCCTAGATTTGATTAATTAAACACATATGATTGATTTATTTAAAAGATCTGAATGGGAGAATTGTGTAACAACAAGCCCTGAAATAAAACGAACATAAATGCTGCAGATATTTAGAAAAAAAATATTGTCTAGTGTTGAAAATATTACTGACTACTGTTATCTATTTGATAAAGAAGAGCGTATTTTCATCAACACATTGCTATCAATGTTCCATGAGTTCAAATAAATATGTAACCAAGCTGTTGGGCCCTTGAGCAAAGCCCTTAACCCTTAACCCTTAACTGATCATTTGTATATAGCTCTGGATGAAGGGCATCTGCCAAATGCCATAACAATAAAAGTAAATGGTTTAGTCTGGTTTGTTCATAATTGCTGAATGAAGGCTGTCATGTTTATACTTTCTTCAAATTGATGTTTTGAGCCACAATAGCAGCATGACTATTGAATTCAGCCAAACAATTGTGTACTGAACTTAGAAAAGCAGACAGTACATTTTGATATTGAACACACAACACTTTCTTGACAAGCTCTTTCTGCTGTGGCATTACAAAGAAAAGACTGGAGCCTAGTGGAGACTACAAAGACTACATTCAGGTTACTCTGACCTGGGAACAACACTGAATCTTACACATTATGAGCTGTATTTTTCAACAGCAAAAAAGCTCCTCATGGGAAACAGACAAATGTCCTCACAAGCTTACAGCTATTAGACTTTCTAATACTCTACTTGTCTTGACATTTGGTCTATTAAAAATTTTCACATACTTGAACAAAGTGACAACACTTACCTTCCTTTGGTCAATTGACAACGGCGGCTGCATCGCATTTTTCCACCTTGATTTACAGAAAAAGAAAGAACAAATGGGGATTTGTTTCATGTTGAAATCATGTTGAACCATTTATATTATGTATCTGTATCACTTTTGGCCTCCTCTGTCAATTTCTGAAATAAAGTTAGCTAACTGGCTAAAGTCAGATATAATAAAAAAAAAAAAAAAAAAAGTTTTGCTATACTTTCCCTCCTTCCCAAAATTTCCTTCCGATTTAGCCATTTGCTAATTCCCACTAACCCACTATGTGTAATAAAACAGCTACCAGCTGGATAGAGTGATGACTAGCAAATGCTTCTTCCAAGCCACTGAATCTTCTTTACACTTTCAGAACAAAGTTCCAACAGCTCTCTTAGTATACAGGAATCACAGATGCCTATGATTATCTACTTGTAACTCTGACTGACACGAAAAACAAACACACGGATGACAAAGACAATTTGACTCTATTGGATTACATACAATCTCCACATGACAGAGAAGGAGATTCCGTAGATGCATAGGTTTTGACTTTGCGATCATTGCATACTATGATTAAACTTTTGGTTCACAAGATCATTGGTTTACTACAGTAAAATGATAAACATTGATCAAAAACATTTTCTTGTGATGTGATGCAGTCCACTGTAACGTAGAGTCAATTTAACCATCTAAAAGTTTATTATTTTCCAATTACATCACAAAATCTTTTATTCCTTGACAAATCAAACAGAGGCCAGAGTTGCTAAATGCTCCTCAAATAAAGCAGCAATAGAAATAAATAAGAGGGAAAAAAAGAAAAAATAATAACTTTTTTTTTGTTCTGGCACCAAGGTGCTGGAATGAACTTCCCCTAGATGTCCAAACAGCTGAGTCACTGCCTATCTTCACACAGCAGGTAAAGACCTATCTCCTCCTAAAACACTCAAACTAGCACTTATGTTCTCTGTTTGTTATATTATATATATTAATAGACTTCAAAGCACTTTTATACATTGTTCTGAATAAGGGCATCTGCTAAATGCCATGAATGTAAAAGAAAAAACAGGCCCTCATTTTTTAAGATGGACACAAATGGACTTATTTAATAGCTAAATGTTTATTTGGTTTCATAAAAACAACTTCTACATAAAAAAAAATGTATATGGTGCAGTCGTATATATATGGAATATGCTGCTGAGTCTAAATTGCTTTTTTCCTAAATACATTTTTACAGCATTCAGCAGACAATCTTATCTGGAATGATTCATAGAAGTGCTTTGGAGTGTCTATAAAAAAATGTAACCAAAAGAAAACACCCACTCTTTTGCAAGTTCATTAGGTCATGAAGTAAGAGAAAAATCAAATGCTTTTTTTGTGACAGCTACTTGTTTTGTATGACTTTCATTCATTAAAGGACATAAAAACAAAAGGTGAACCCACAAACAACACCATGAATTGTGATTCTATATGATCAGTAAAGCCCCAAAACCACACAAAAAACCACAATTGTCTGAACATTTAGCACACACTTGCTATTATTAATACAGTATTTCACAAAAGTGAGTACACCCCTCACATTTCATTAAGAGACAATGCTATTGAAATAAAAATTGGATATTCTTTAAAGTAGTCAATGTGCAGCTTGTATACATTTACTGTCCTATAAAAATAACTCAACATACAGCCATTATTGTCTAAATAAATGGCAACAAAAGTGAGTACACCCCAAGTGAACATCTCAAAACTGTGTCCAAAGTGTCACTATTTTGTGGGAGTGTCGCCACACATGTAGGACAACATCTGAGCCAAACAAGTTTATTTGAGTTTCATCAGACCACAGTACATGGTTATTGTAATTCATGCTTTTGGACAGGTTGCCTTCAGGCTTTCTTGTAAATCAGCGTTAGAAGAGGCTTCCTTCTGAGACAGAAGAAATGCAAACCGACTTGTTGCAGTGTGCACCATATGGTCTGAGAACTGACAAGCGGACCTTCCACTTCTTTAACCTCTAAAGCAATGCTGCAGCACTCATGCGTCTGTTTTTTTTTTTTTTAAGTCAGCTTCTGCACCTGACGCACAGCATGAGGACTCAACATCTTTGATGGACCCTTGTTCTGAGTGGAACCTGTCTCGGAAAACCTCTGTATGACCCTGGCCACTGTACTGTAACTCAGTTTAAGGGTGTTACTGATCTTCTTATAGCCTAAGTCATCTTTGTGGAGAGCAACAATTCTAATTATTAAATCGCCAGAGAGTCTTTGCCATAAGGTGCCATGTTAAACAGTTGATCCAGTGGTCATTATGAGAGAATTGTACTCAAAGCAACAAATTTTAACTGCTCTAATACAAGATAAACAAATATGTATGCTCCTGTCAAGCAGACAAAAACACGAATATGTTTTGTTTCTATAGTGAAGGTTGTACTCACTTCTGTGAGATACTGTATATTTTACTTTAATATTTTTAGTGATATACAACTGCTTAAAATAAAATATTTAATTTACATTTTATTTTTCAGGCTGTACACCTTATCATTCATTTAGTGCTTTCTGCTGTCTGGGCACTTTACCTTGTATGGAGCTTATGAAGTTAATTAAATACAAATGATCTGTGTCAATAGCATTCTTTGTATTTAATGGCTGATTTGTGCACATGAAGTACATATTCATACATGAATCAGTGTTTCTGTAACTTTTGTAAATCAGGCAGAAAATTCAACATGGGTTTGGTTTATGCAAACATTTCTACACAATTAATCAATTAAAAGATGGATAAATGAGGTCCAGCATGCACACAAATTTAAATGCCTGATCTATAGTATATATGACTGTCAGATCTATGGACTACTCTGACTCCCAGCAACCCAACAGAAATAAATGCCAAGGACTACAACTCCCAAAACACACACTTACAATCACTGGCAAACCCATTCTTAATTACACACACACATACACGCGTGCGTGCAAAGTATGTAAATTGCATTCATTCCGTCATTAATAGTACGGTATTAATAGATTAATAGTACACTACAGTATAAGCACTGCTTGCATTATTCTTAATCTATACCAAGCCCATTTCTCATGTTTCGCATCTCTGCTTAGATTTATTTTTGCATGATTTGGACTTGAACGTTTGAGTTACTTTTTATATATATTTGCAAGCCTTCCAGTAAAGAAAAAACTGACTAAACTGCAATTGCATCTGTCTGAGCCTTTATTATATGGCAATTACAGCATTATATCAGAAAAGCATACCAGAAGCTTTGTTATTAACTCACATGCAATCAACATGATGCCCATAATGAAGAGCACAGCAGCTATTGTCAGTCCTGCTTGCCTCAGAGAGGTATAATCTGTGGGGTGGGGGGGGGGGGGGACGAACAAACAAATATACATATACGGTAAATAAGTGCATTTTATTTAATAAGTGATAGCATTAAATTGAAGAAAATAAATTTAAGAAAAACTCATCAGTTTCAACTAACATTACTACATGGAATATTGTCCAGGTCTTTCAACCTTGCAAGAAAATTAAGATACTGTAAAAAGGAACTTTTATCTCAAAATGAAAAGCAAAAAATAAATAAATAAATAAATTAAAATTAATAAAGGACAGCTTTCACACAAATGAAATAGTGTGAAATAATAATAATGCAGAGTTTTCATGTATTATATATATTCATATATATATATATATATACAGTATATATATATATATATATATATATATATATATATATATATATATATATATATATATATATATATATATATATATATATATATATGAATAATACATAAAGGGTGTCACAATTTATTTAAAAGTTTTATTAAATATATCACATTTATTTTAATAGCACTATTTATTATTAACACACATTTGATGCAGTTTGCATTTCTGTTTAACCATTTTTATAAAAATTATTAAAAAATAAATATTAAAGAGACACAATTTTAACCTTTAACACAGCTCACATTTAATGACGATGTCAAAATAATCCACGGTTCAGTATGTACCTCTGTTTTTAAGTCACAATTTGGTTCAGTTTCAGTACGGATAGCGGGAATAAATGCAAACCATAAAATGGCTTGTCATTTTTTTTTATCAACTTTTTTATTTTAAATAAAATGACTGCTTGGTTAAATAATATATAAAAATATATTTAATAGAAAAATAAAATAGAATAAGTCAAATTAATGCCATACACATTTTTTATTATATTGATTAATTTAAATAATTATTTAATTAATTAATATTAACTCTAGTTTATTTTTTATACCTTTGACATTGTTATGTATGTTTTTAAATTTAAAAATGATGATAATAAATGCATTTAAAGTGTGAGGCGGAGACTAAACAAACTTGAGGTCTGCCACTTATTACTTTATGAGGGGACTCAAATTTTAACTACATGCCGTACGTAAAAAGGGTTGCACATGTGTACTGAACTGAAAGACATGATATATATGTACCAGTACACCCCTAATACGCTATGTTAGCTTTCTTACACATATGAGTCAATTCTAAATATTTCATTTTATATGTTCTGTATAAAAACATTCTGAAACAGATAGAAAAGGAATCAAGCAAACGGAAATATCAAATGACGTGTGGAATTTAGTATCTTGTACAGAAGCTTACCAATAAATACAATTATGGTAAAGATACTAAAAAAGTCAGAGTCGACTCTTACCATATTTGAAGGGCTCCTCCCATTTATTATCTGTGGAGAAAATGACAGAGGATTGGTATAGCTTTACATTGAATGCAATTACTGACAACTTAAATCTTTTTATATCATATAAGACTACAATATATATACATTATATATATTCAGCATATATAGAAGTACAGATTTACTGTCCTCGGGAAAATAACTACACATACAGACATTATTGTCTAAATAACTGGCAACTAAAGTGAGAACACCCTAAGTGATAATAGCTGTACAGTATGACGTGTAACCATGCAAAGTCACATGTCCTATTTATCTGCCTGACAGGACCATACAAATGTATGTATCTTGTGTTAGAGCAGTTAAAATTTTGTGCTTTGAGTCAGTGGTGGAAAGTTACAAAAAACCTTTTCGTAACTTCTTTACTGAACTTAAGTAGATTTTTTTTTTTTGGATTAGTACTTTACATCACTATTTATTTTTCGGACTTTTTACTTTTACATTTTTACACATATATCTGTACTTTCTACTTCTTACATTTTCAAACCAGACTCATTACATGAGTTTTAATCTATTTGGTGACATGATAATTTTTTTTTTCTTTTCACTTTGCCATTTTCAGCCGTTTCCTGTCATTGCGTGGCTTTTTTAGTTAACCACGGGTGTATCATTTCCTGGCTCTCACACACCACAGACGTAAACTAGTTTACGAAGCAAACAACAAGCAAGACAGAACACAACAAGAAGTATGTTGCTAACATGGATGAGACTGAGGGAGTCCGAGGATTTCTTTAACTCAGAGTCTAACCCCAGACATTGATGCACATGCATATAAGAAGAGATGCAGGTATCTGACTTCAACCAATGTGCATCAGAGTAAATCAGAGTGTAGTAAACTAAGCTTTAATGAATGTTGTCTTTATGCACTTTTCTTCTCCAAGGCATGGACTGTTAATAGTTAAAAGATTTTTTTAATTGAAGGAAATTATTATTGTTTTTGGTTGTTTTGTTGATGTCTGTTTTATTTCAAATTTAATTTCTCATGTGTTTATAATATTAAAACACTGGTTGTTCCAGATTCAATGTTTATGCAAAACTAAAGTTTGAAATATGAAATGGTTCAAAATTACACATATGGAGAGACATATGGAATGCATAATTGCAGTCAATTTTTCAATAAATATTGAGTTTGGCCCGTGACTTCGTCACAGTTCTTAATTTTGGCCCACTGTGAATTTGAGTTTGACACCCCTGCTTTAGAGGTTGCAGAAGTGAAAGGTCCGTTTGTCAGTGCTCAGACCATATGCCACACACTGCAACAAGTAGGTTTCACTGTCCAAGAGCATTATTTACTGAAACCATGTCCTGTGGTCAGATGAAACTAAGTAAACTGATTTGGCTCAGATGGTGTTCAGCATGTATTGTGACTCCCTGCTAAGGAGTACTTGCCTTGCCTAAAGTCAAGCATGGTGGTGGAAGTATCATGGTCTGGGGCTGCATGTTTGCTGATGGTAGTGGGGGGCTGCTCTTCATTGAGGAAAACATGGATTCCAACATGTACCTTGACATTCTGAAACAGAACATGATGCCCTCCCTTCATAAATTACACTCTTGTAACATAATAACTAACCCAAACACAGCCAAGGTGACAAATGCCTTGCTAATCTAGCTAAAGTTGAAGGTGATGGAGTGATCAAGTATGTCTTAAAATCTGAACCCTATTGAGCACCTGTGGTGCATCCTCAAGCAGAAGGTGGAGAAGCGCCATGCGTCTAACATCCAGCAGCTCAGTGATGTTAATAAGAGAATCCCAGATTCAACCTGTGCAGCTTTGGAGAATCCCATGCCAAGTAGGATTAAGGGAGTGCTATATGACAATATATTGACACAATATAGCGACACTTTTCACACAGTTTAAAGGGAGGTACATGGTCAGCAACAATACTCAGGTAGGCTGGGGAGTTGACACGGTGCTCAATTAGTACTAATGGGCCCAAAGTGTGCCAAGAAAATATCCCCCACACCATTACACTACCACCACCAGCCTGAACTGTTGATTCAAGGCAGGATGGATCCATGCTTTCATGTTGTTGACGGCAAATTCTGACCCTAACATCCGAATGTCGCAGCAGAAATCAAGACTCATTAAACGTTTTTCCAATCTTCTATTGTCCAATTTTGGTGCGCCTGTGCGAATTGTAGCCTCAGTTTCCTGTTCTTAGCTTTCAGGAGTGACACCCGGTGTGGTCTTCTGCTGCTGTAACCCATCCGCCTCAAGGTTCTGGCCATTCTCCTCTGACCTCTGGCATCAACAAGACATTTGCGCTCACAGAACTGCCGCTCACTGGATATTTTCTATTTTTCGGTCCATTCTCTTTAAACCCTAGAGATGGCTGTGTGTGAAAATCCCAGTAGATCAGCAGTTTCTGAAATACTCAGACCAGCCCGTCTGGCACCAACAACCATGCCAGGTTCAAAGTCACTTAAATCACCTTTCTTTCCCATTCTGATGCTCGGTTTGAACTGCAGCAGATCTTCTTGACCATGTCTACATGCCTAAATGCATTGAATTGCTGCCATGTGATTGGCTGATTAGAAATTTGCGTTAACGTGCAGTTGGACAGGTGTACCTAATAAAGTGGTCGGTGAGTGTGTGTGTGTGTATATATATATATATATATATATATATATATATATATATATATATATATATATATATATATATATATATATATATATATAAAAAACTATACTAAAAAATAAATTGTGAGGGGTTTACTAACTTTTGTGAGATCCTGTATATGTATATATATTATGAGCATGATAATAAAGTTGGATGTATAGTTTTATCTAAATCACTTCTAACATACAATTATGCATACCGAAAGAATTGGACACACAAGCA
Organism: Silurus aristotelis; assembly: GCF_946808225.1. Taxonomy (NCBI): domain Eukaryota; kingdom Metazoa; phylum Chordata; class Actinopteri; order Siluriformes; family Siluridae; genus Silurus; species Silurus aristotelis. Next base: position 7,284,715 of record NC_139581.1, read on the forward strand.
CATTCTGACATTTAGATGCATATTTTGGATCTTTTAGACATGCACTTTGCTTAATATTAAACTTAGAATTTGAATCCATTAACATTTTTTTTTTTATTATTATTCACATTATTATACTTGTAGCCTCAGTGCTTAATAAAATTAAGTAACTTTAGAAAAACAGGGATGTTTGATTGATAAAAAACGAAACTATTGACTAAAACTATATATACTAATACATGTATGTTCATAGTGACGAACACAATCATCTTCCTAAACTGTGTATCCCATTTTGCCTGATCCAGAAAAAGCCAGTGAGTGGACATGCAACTGCTCTTGAAGAGTGCATTATTTCATGTACATAGAGTTGCTAATGTTCACTGTCAGCTATGGCATGATAAGGACAGAAACAGTTTAAAGAGAAAAAGAGAAGGCCAAGTTTAATTCACTGTACCCCATTCAATCTTCATACGATCACTGGGTCTTGGAGCAAGGCTTGTGTTTGTAGATCTGGTGGTCATCGAAACTGCAATGTTAGAGAGATACACAGACTAACAGAGAGAAACTACAGAATGGCAAAAAATCTTCCTTTTTATTTTGCATGTGCCAGGAAATGATTTCCTCCCTAAAACGAGAAGAATGTTCACAATGCACTGAGATATCCAGCTCTTATTAGACTCCTCGCCTGGAAGGGAGGTACGGTGTTCTTATCACACTCATATGGATCCATCCATAATTACTTCTAATTAATTTCCAGGTGCACCCATTTTCTCTCTGACCTGTCTTTCAAAATGATTTTTTATATATTTCAATAACCTGCCTCTCTAAGGGGTTTGTGCTCAGTTTAATAGCATGCCATAATGCATACTGGCAGAAATGCTACATATCTTAAAGCTTCTCAACATGCGACGAGGGTTGAACACTTTTCTAATTACATGCTAATTAGTTTTTTTTAATTACGAGTGCCCTTGGTATGCACTGCAGAGTGACAAAAACCCAGGTTTGTTTTCCTTGAGGAACTCACAACCTTTTAAACACTTACTGAAAAAACATTAATGTTATCAGTGGACATTAAACCAGACTTGTACAGGTTAGGTTTATATAGCAAATGTTGCTCAATTCTTTATTCTGATTGGTTGATTAAGATGCACCTGTATGGCAAATCACAGGTTCATATGAATATACGTATTCCTGTAAATTATGCATTTATGTAGAATTTTTGGAAGGAGTCTCTATTGTCAGAATTGTAAATGTTTTGCTATAGGAATGTTTTCAGGACAGATATTCTCTTAAGAATATAACAGTAGTTTATTGCTGCTATGAATAAATAAAATGAATAAAATATTGTTAGCGCTGGTAATTTGTTGTTGTGTAAAGTGAAGGTGAGATTTGGGTCACATCACATTACCCTTTAATTTTTATCTCATAATAATATACAACATACCTACTGGTGTTGTTTTCATGAGTTAATTTAGGGGCAAAAGATTTGAGATAGCATTCAAAAGAGTTCAAATTTCAAGAAACCCTGCAAGGCTAGTCATTAACGCCTCTATATTTGACCCAACTCTTTTAATCTGTGCTGACATTTTTGTGCTGTCTCTTCACATAAGAATTAACAAATAATTGTGCAATGTGCAATAGTTTGCACAATTACTGTACATTTAAAGAATCAACGCATACATTTACATTCTCTTATGTAGAATAACAAGGCAATAGTCTATGATCAACACATCTTCATGCGAAAATGCTAACAACGTAATGTGTTTACTTTGATTTGTTATTTTAGTTTACATTGTTCCAAGGTTGAATTGATGTCCTACAGCTGCTTTAGTGCCCCTGTACAGTATGTAAATGCAAAAATAGCTTTATTCCAATCAAACTTACAGTATCATGTTAGAATTTATGTGGATCAGATTCCAAATGGAACTGCTCTATAATTCCTAAGTGCCACTTTAATTAAATAATCAACCAATGTATTATTATTTTTATTAGTAGTAGTTGTAGTCTTGACACAGCATTTGGTTGAATAAAAGGTCATTCTGAAATGTCAAAAAAGCATGACATTTTGTTATTTCACAAAAATACTCCCCCATTTTTCCATGATGTCAACTTTACATCTGTCATCTGTATCACAATAGCTGATAATCAACTGTAACTCCTACTTGATCTACTCTTAAGGTAGCATATTCGATTCAGTTAAGCATTTATAAATGTCGCATTGAAACAGGAATGAGAGAATTACCTTGAGTGGGTTCCATTCTGGCTTTGGTATGGTTTTGGTAGTTGCTTGAGTTCAGGGACTTCACTGTGGCATTAACAAGTGCAGTCTCATTTTCAGGCTGGACAGTAATGGGTGATTTAGTAGTATTAAACTTGATTGTTTTCACATCATCTGGGAATAAGAAAAAAAAGAATCGTCCATTTCTGCATGCAGTTTTATCTAATAAAGACATAGACCACATCACTATGGGGCATATTTAGAGTTGAGTGGAGAGGAGTTAGCATCAAAATTGTGTCAATCAGTATTGCATTGCTATTATATTGTATTATGTTGAAAGTATTTACTGCCACCTTTCTTCAGTTTGTCTGGATTGCTAATTTTTCATTCATTCATTTTCTCCCGCTTATCCGTAATTTGGTCGCGGGGGCAGCAGTCTAAGCAGGCCCCCGCCTTCGACTGCTGCCCAATCCTCACAGCACCGTCCCTTACGGTCCCTTCCTGCAGGTGGTGAGCCCACGGGAAGGTGGCCCCACGTCACTCCGAAGTCACGGACCTTGATATTTCCCTCGTAAGGGACCCCCGGAGCATAGAGGGTTAAGGGCCTTGTTCAAGGGCCCAAGAGTGGCAGCTTGGCGATACCGGGGCTTGAACCCCAGACCTTCCGATCGGCAACCCAGCGCCTTAACCGCTGGAGCCACCACTCCCCTGGATTGCTAATTTTCTAGATCAAATTTAGAACATTATTATCATTTTCTTTTTTTTTTTCAAATAGATTTAGAGTATACTGTACAGAATAAAATTTTTTTTACTGCAGCATTAGGTTTGTCTCGGATGTTTTTATATGAGCTTGGCACATTAAAATTCTGTCATTTTTTTTCAATTCTAAATGCAGAATTTCCCACAATTTAAAGCCTAATTAGAGTTTATAGTCAATAGTGGTTCACAGCAATTTTATGGTCATAGCACATATTTCCTATTGGATTTAAATTTGGCCTATGACTTTTTAGCCATTTTCTCCTCCAAGCCATTCTCATATGGGAAGCCATTCTCCTCCAAGACATTCTTCAGTTTAAGGACAAACTATATATAGCTGGAAAAGCTGGGTATTTACCTTCTGTATTCATATGTCTGACTGGAACAGGTTCTTCTTTGAAAACCAAAATGCTACCACCACCATGCTTGACCCCAGGGATTCAGTTATTGAGATAGTCTTCACAAAATTAACATTTTATTCTTAGTGTTTAGCCTATAATCTGTAAAGAGTTGATAATATTGATCAGATCTTATCAGGTTTTTCTGTTTCAGGGTCTGTTGCCCCTGGTATAACTCAAACATTTCTCTGATAACTGCTCTTCTTGCTCAATCGCTGAAGAGTTTAGTAATATCCAGATTGTGCCATATTTTTTTCACTTTATTACAGATTGCACAGTGCTCCTCAGAAGATTAAAAGCTGTGCAGATGCTTTAAAAGTCATCCCTGTCTTCTTTTTGCTCCTAAAAACTTTATCTTGAAAATTCATGGTCAATTCCTTGGTGTGCATGACAGTGAGAACGATCTGATTTGCAGTTTTCACTCTCAGACCTTACAAAGTCTAAGATATTTATTTTGCAACCATGCAGCTGGACCCTCTTTAACATATTTAGTGTAAGCTATGGGAAAATAAATAGTAATTTATTTAGTTTAGATCTAATCTCATTTAGATGGCCAAAAAAGGCAAAGTCAATACTTATCTATTATGCAGTTTTAAGATAAAAAAAAAATATATATATATATAATTTTAAGTGCATTTAAATACATTACTTAATTTAATTCCTATATTTGCTCTTAAGTTAACAGCAAATATTCTATTCCAAATAACATAAGTTTGTTGTTGTAACACTGCAGCTATTGCAAAACCTTCCTTAAATACAAATACTTTCTGGAAAAGCGGTATATTCATTTAGGAATAAAAATTTATTATTACTTATTTTTACTTATTTATTTTACTAATGCATGCAAAAAATTTTATAGATTCAAAATAGAATCTTAAAAAAAATCATGTACAACAACAATAATAATAATAATAATAATAATAATAATAATAATAATAATAATAATAATAATAATAATAATAATAATCTTTGTGAGAGAACCTATTAGACATATTTGTTACCAGAAGTTCATAAAAGATGAATGCAGTTAAATTATTTACCTTATATAATTTTTAACATGTATCATATACCCAAGACTCCAGGTAAAATGGTCAATTATTGTTTTAATGGCTACCATATTTTCATTTATTTATTAATTCTATGAGTTTTTATAATGGCTTATTTTATGCCGTATAGATTTTTTTTATCTGAATCTTTTTTTTTTTTTTTTTTTTTTTTTTTTTTTTTTTTATAAACTAAATCATTAACTCTGAATACCCCCTATACTGATACAGGAAATAGCAGGGAAAACGCAGTTACAACATATCAAATAAAAATAATCCCCACTCAAATGTTGCTATGTAAAGCAGTAGAGCTTTTATTAATGAGAAATGAGAAACATTACCTGTATTGGCTAATATTGTTGTGACAGAAGGAGGGGAAGTGTGATTTCCGACTTCCGATGAGAGTGAATCATTAAAACCAGCAGACGCTTTGGAATGATGGAAAGAAACATGTTAAAACAACAATACTTAAGCATATAATTGTACTTTCTAAGTGCCTAAGGTCTTTGGATTAGATTATGTTTGGTCTTCCAATGCAGGTGAAACCCCACGTGCAGCCAGATCAATAAATAAAACCGTTAACTTCTTTATGATAATTTATGCAAATGGGAAAAAGAGCTCGTGTGGAGTTTGAAAAAGTCCCAACAGCAGCATCACCAAGAAGATGTAAAAAAGAAATGAAATGCAATAATTATGCCATTATGATGCATTGGGAGAAAAGAAATAATAAGAGCTCTTCCAGCCTATGCAAGCTTTGAGCTCTGTGTAAAAAGAAAGATAAATGCGTGGGAGATGGTTTCAGGAATCAGCAAGCAAAAGACAAACATAGAACAGATTAAATGTTCTTGGGTTGGGGTATTTCAATGACTCACCTCTGAAGAAGCAAATGAATAGTAATAATGCGCTTCCTGTCCAGACACTCTGCAAAACAAAGCACATTCATAATCATGCAAATGTACATCTCCTCTATCAGAACTAAGGAATTAAACTAAAGTTAAATTAAGTTTGAAAAGATTTCTAGACACATTTTATTATTCCAAGTTTGAATTCAGTCCTGAAAAATGTAAAATTCAAAAATGTGATCCAAATAATTTTTTATTTATCTATTTTTTTTTTTTTTTTATGCTTGTTTCTATAGTAACAACTCATTCACAGGGACTCGTACCGAGGATGATCCACATAACCTAAGGCTAAAAACGTACATTTCTACATTATTTATAAGCATGTCACTCCATTTCTGCCACTTACTGTATGACCACTGTTTTCATTTACACATTATAGCACCATCCTAACCATACATGTCAAATATCTGTTCACCTAATAATAAGTGCTTTCACTGTTGATCTGAGTCTTACCACAAGCACTTGAGTGCCCAGTTTACAAAGTATAACTGCACAAATGATAAATAAATAACATTTAATCTTTGATATGCTGAACATGCAACTTGTATGAAAGAAGGCTCCATTGTCAAGTCAAGTCAAGTCAAGTTTATTTCTATAGCGCTTTTCACAACAGACAGTGTCTCAAAGCAGCTTTACAGAATTTTAACGGTTAAGGTAAATGATGTGTGTTTATCCCTGATGAGCAGCCATGGCAACTGTGGCGAGGAAAAACTCCCTTAGCTGTTTTGAGGAAGAAACCTTGAGAGGAACCAGACTCAAAAGGGGAACCCATCCTCATTTAGGTGACATCAAGAGTGTGATTATAAATCTTTAAACAATACAGAACACTGGAGAGTGAGAACTAACATGAGCACTGGAATGTAAGATTATGAGTAATGTTCTTTCTACTGTCTTTTACAGTCATTTGTGGTTATAAAACGAGGAGCTACTGAGCAACTCATAAAATAGCTCAACATTTGGGATCATCACAGATCCAACACCAGCTTAAGAGCATTGTCAGTTCTTTGTGACAGGTTTTTTACAACAGGAAACAGGTTTTGCCTTATTTCAAGCAGTGGTGTTAAGTATTTGAGTAATTATACTCCATTAATGTTCTTGAGTAATATTTGGCTTCTCTCTAGTTTTACTATTAAATATATAATCACCCTTTACTCTTTACTGAACTACATTTATGGTTCAATATAGAGTATGTACTTATTTCTCCACTATATTTATTAAAGCGCATAAAGGCTCAACACTTCAAATAAAAAAAAAGAAGTCAGATAAATAAAGAAAATAAACTATGTAAAATATAAAATATATAAAGATATATATATATATATATATATATATATATATATATATATATATATATATATATATATATATATATAGTGAAAAAGTGGATTTACAAGGTATGCTTATGGAGACAAGGTATGCTTATGTGCAGTAAACAGTAATCACATAAGGTGGTTGAAGTGATTGTCTTTAAAGTGACCGTGTGCGGTGTGGTGTGGTATAAAGTGCACTGTGCTGTGCAAGTCCACAGTTAAGATGACAGTCCAGAGTTTAAAGTGTGAAAAGAAAAATATTTGCAGAAGTGTGATAAGTGTGACTTAACCGGCATCTGCTGTCTGTGAGTGGCTTTTTATCACTGCTGGACTCATTTTCAGTCAAAGTATTACATTCCGAGCATCAAGTCAGCTCGCAATTTTTAAACTTTCTTTCAGCTTCTCCCATTAGGGGTCGCCACAGCGGATCATCCGCGTGTTTGATTTGGCACATGTTTTTACGCTGGATGCCCTTCCTAACGCAACCCTCCCCATTTATCGGGGCTTGGGACCAGCACTAAGGCTTGTGCAACCCTAATGGCTGGGGTTGGTTCCCTGACCGGGGGTTTGAACCATTTGGTTTTCTAAAATGATTTACTTTAATTTTATAAATACTAAATTTTTTTTGTGACTTGATACTGTAATTTTATCTGTTAATTAAAGATAGCCTTTTGAAAAATTACTTTACTACATTTTCTTTTAATTTGATCGACTTGTTTGATCTTTGTTTTATTCTGGCATGTTGAAGAGGCGGTTGTGTTGTTTTTGTCTTTTACACAAGTCATATTGGAATTGGTGACTTAATAAATGAAGTTTTGTTGTAATGTATCTATACTTTTACTTAAGAATGATTTCAGGTACTCTTTAGCCCTTTTGATTTCAAGACAGTGACCTCAGGCTGAGGAGGAAACAGAAATCTTATGGCTGTTAGAATGTAAAGATTACTAATTTGTCTCACATGTAGTAACCAGTAGTTTACATACACCTTGTCTAAACATAATGCCATACAGTATGGGAAAAACTCTGGGCAGTTTTTTTTTTCCATAAAAAGCTTGCAGACAAATTGTAAAAGCAGTACAATAATGAATATCTGAGTCAAAAAGGGGTCAGGCGATCAGTACATTACATGAACAGGATAATCCAGAATGTTTAATATAATGATAATCATAGTAATAATATAGTGATAATCAGAAGATATCCAAATCAAAGAATTAAACATGGTAATATAGGCAGAAAGCAAAAACAACAGCACTAATATTTGGTAGTAGTAGTATATATATATACTGTATATATATATATATATATATATATATATATATATATATATAATTTGATTTGATGTTCTGACTGTGAACGTGTGACTGTGTGTGTTTTGGGAGCTGTAGTCTGTGCCGGCCATGTCTGTAGGCCATGATGTTGACAGATATTTCATTACATGTTATCATAAGACAATCAGGGTCCCTATTTTATTTCTGTAAGAGATCATTAAAAAATAAATAAATAAATAAAAATAGCTAAGACGCATTTATTTTCCAAAATTGACAAAATTGTATCACACAGAATGCATGTTGTACTCTGTATGAATGTGTATGTGAGAAATAAAATTTTAATTTGACTTTGTTAGTATTTGGTGCCATTGTATTTCATATCTTAAACTTGATTTAAACTGATTTTTTTTCCTTTCTGGCTGCAATGTTTTCTTTTGGAATGTTTCTTCTTCTATACCAGTTTCTTTGTAACTGTTGTCTTGCTGCTCAGGAGAACCTTTTTGACCAAAATTTGTTCAACTGTGGTAGATACTTCATGTCTCTTTTTTTTTTTTTTTATGTAATTTCTGTGGTTCGAGGATATATATACTGTATTTTCCAGACTATAAGCCGCTACTTTTTTCCCGCGCTTTGAACCCCGCGGCTTAAACAATGAAGCAGCTAATTTATGGATTTTTCCTGGGTTTTTCCCGGTTTCACAAACTTCAAGCCAAAAAACTGATCCCCTTAACATTAGACCAATGAAATTGCCGAAGGGGTTCAGGTGAACCAATGAAACTCTTTATATTAAATCAGATGCGCTCCCACTGAATCGGGCAGCACCACATCATAAATAAAGATGAGGTTCCTCTGACGTTTGACCTGCCGCTCACTCGGACTGTCCACAGGAAAGGCGAATCATTCGTCACGCTGAAAACAAGCGGGCATGAAAAAACGCACTTCACCTGTGTTCTGAGCTGCACGGCATCGGGAGAAAAGCTTCACCGATGGTGATTTTTAAACGCACCCCGATGCCAAAAGATAAACTCCCGAGAGAAATTGTTGTGAAAGGAAGGAGGAAGACAGTGAACAATGACTTTCTTGGTAGGCTACTGTTTAGATACAAGCCGTGTAACAGGCACTGTCTTTAAAGCCTGTGTAAAGTTAATTTGTTTCAATGTAGGCACGTTCAAAATAAAAATCGCTTAATAGTCCGGAAATTACGGTATTTGCAAACAATTGCTTTTACAGTATGCATAGATGCATATGGTAATATCAAGTGTTTAAAAATTGGGCCTAATAAGTACAATACAGCAAAAAGCCACTGTCTCTAGAAGTGGGTACAAAAGCTTCTGAACATAATTAGATCAATTTCTAGACATTTCAAGAATGTATAACGAGGTGTAGGTAATTTTTTAAAGTACTGAAATTCTGAGCTAGCGATTTATAGCTTTCATAATGTAATTGCTATCAATAATGTAACTGTTGGTCAATGAATTTAAAATTAATACTAATACTTATACTATAAATATAATTTAGATAATTATTTTTCTCTAAATATAAGCTGTGTATAGCTCTACCAGGATCAATCCAACTGAAGAGGGTTATTTTAATTTAACAAGGAAAGATTTTAGTTATACATATTGTTTTCTGACTTTTTGCAACTGCAAATAATACATAATGCAGTCTCTCTTTGAGCTGTGTGAACATGCAGTGGTGTTATTTCTACCCTATCCAATTGTCGCATCTAAATACTCCACTAATCCAGAAGCCACTACAAATTCGGATTCCAATCCAGTCTGGACATTAGCTCACTCTCAGTTGCCTGTCAGTTAAACATCCTGTTTTCTGTTTACATGTATTTACTGTTGTGTATTTACAACGATCAATGTACTGCAAGGATTTTGCCATGCCAGTACATTCCTGAACACTGGTACTTTTAATCAGTAGGCCTGATTTTTGAGTTTTTGGTTTTGTTCATAAGCTTTTGATCATGTTTACACATGTACAGATGAGGAAAACCAAAATATTTAAGATGACAATTATGCATGATGTAAATACCCTTATTGCTGAGATAGTCTTAATCAGATTAGTTTGGATTTCACATAATATAAAATATCGTATCATGGTGGTGAGCTGTAGATTCTGATAGTCATCTAAGACTGATAGTCTTGTAGAATCTATCCAATATATTTTATTGGAGAATTAATTTTGCTGCTATGACTCTGATTCTTGATCTGTCACAATCTAAAAAGTTTTTATATGCATTTTTATATGTATTTTACATGCCTATCAAGAAATTGGATATTGGGTTTAATTAATTAATCATATATTTTTGCTTTTGTTTCCAACCATGCATTGATGCACATTGGGAATACAGTATATCAGGCACTAGACAAAGCTCTTCAAGCCTTCTGGCTATAAGGTTTAACCCACTGTCAAACCTTGGGGTCATTCATAATGTGTCCCATACAAGATCATATTTCTGCATTTGTGCATTCACAAATACTTTATCCAGCCACCAGCATCTATCAACACATAACTGGTAAACAAGCTTGGCTTGTGTTTTGCCAGCTTTAGTCTGTTATGAACCAACTGGATTTCCCAGCAGGTGTTATGCCTCTGGATTCACTCTTGTTTGTGCCTGTCTGGAATACCAGAATTTTTGTGAAACTCCAGTTGGAGAGCTTTCTTAAAACATGTCTGTGTATAAGGTTTGCTGTTGGACTATTGACTGATTAATGCTTAATACACATCTGCAACAAGATTGCAATGTTTCAAAATCTGCATGACTTTGCTTGACTTTGGGTAAATGCCTCTCATTATCGACAGTTGATTGGTAAAACAAGTTTGTGAAAATCTGGATCGAGAAACACAATGAGAAGTTGAAGTACTTTGTACTTTGTAAAGCCTTGTTAAACATAGGGAAAGAACCAATAGTAACTGGTTTTCATTTGTTCCTCAACCAGTAACTGTTACTTAAAAACGAAAATCTCCTGTGTCTCCACTGAACAGTCAAATTCCACTAAGAAATGCTGAAGTGGAATGAAATGTATCTTTGAAATCAGACAAACTGAGTCAACATAACCGAAGGCTTTGGGAGAGGAACTTCCCTAAACATTGCATATTACAGTGTGTGCAATGTGTTTTTAGCTCATTGGTGTAACAGGAGAGGCAGGAAACAGAAGGAGGGGCATAGATACAAAGTGTGTTAAGACAAAAGAAATTAATTCTGATTATCCTTCAGTTTTAGTATTGCTCATGCTTAACAAAAAATAACATTAAGCCCTTGTGTCCTGTGGATATGGGCAGAGTTTTCCTGGAATTGAACACTGTCATCAGGGTTGAATTGTTAGATCATGGTATACAGGTGATCAGTCAAAGGAGCTTTATATTAATTTTAAGCGACAAGTAGACACCTCTCACTATTGGGGAAAGCTTTTAGACTCTTAAGGTTCTGTCCTCATGTATATCTGGGTGGGGTTTTTTTCATCACCACTGTCTTTTCTGACAAAACCTCTAACTGCATTTCTAGAACATTGTCTTGTCAGATAATGCTCTGCAAAATAAAACAATAGAATTAACCTCGACCACTTGCCTTAAAAGCAGCCACTCCCATGATGCAAGTGATCTTGAGAGGATGTTGATGAAACCATTCATTCAAGTGCCATCTCAGTTGCAGTTCCTGTTTCTCAAGACCTTGCTTGCATACACTACACTATATATGTAACAGCTACATGCTATCTTAGTTACAGTACGTGTGTTGGCACGATTACATCCAAACACTGAAAAGAAAACCAGGTAAAACCTTTAAGCCTTTTATAAACGAATGTATCCTTATGCATTAAATCATTGTCCAGTGGCTATACCTTCAGAAAGATTCTCTTTGTCAAAACAGGCTTTCCTGCATCTTGTCTCAGTCTCTTAAAATGATCCGAAGGTCATGAGTTCAAATCCCAGCCACACCAAGCTGGCACTTATGGGCCCCTAACCCATCGCTGCTCAGTTGTATAAATTAGATAAATGTAGGTCGCGCTGGATAACGGCATCTGCCAAAAATGTAAACTGTATAAGCATGATTAGTTGCAGTTAGCATGCAATGAGAAGAAAAGACCATTGTGCTAGCACTACAGACAAAAAGAAGTTGTAACTCTGTGGTTGAGGGATTGAACTTGAGTTCAAATCCCATCACCTCGACCACTTGTGGGCAAACTACTTGAGCAAAGCATTTGACCCTCAACTGCTCAGCCGTATAAATGAGATAATTGGAAGTTGCTCTGGATAAAGATTAAATGACCCATGACTAGAATAAAAAGATCGGTAAGTGGGTCCAGGCAATCATTCAACACTGTAATAAGTACATTCATACTTCAATTACTTTACTTTATGTACATTAATACTTACTGTTTAAAGTGAATAAATTATTTACTGAGAATTTAAGGGTAAACACATTATATGAGGTAGAAAAAAGAATATTACCACAAAGAAGGGGAAAGAATCAGCAAGAAACTATATGCAGGTATTAAATGTTACTAAGAAAAGACCATGTTTAACTTGATGCCACTTGAATTTCACATATACAGTTATAATGTAAGTTGGACAATGAGCAGGTGACATAAGTGCATTCTATTGTATGCTGGGGGTTTTTTTCCCCTAAAAATTTCATAAATTTTTGATGCATAAATTTCTAAACAGTTTAAAAATTATTGAATATTAAATTTTTTGTATTTTAGTTTATTAAATAAATTATATTAGTTTCAAAAGTAATAAGTAGAAAAGGTTTGGCAATTAAACTATAATTTTGATTAAAATAATGTTTTCTAAAAAAAAACCCTCTTACTATTGTTTTAATAAAACATTAAATTGTGTTCATGACTTTAAAGTCGTGTGCAGAGGAGACTAAGCATGTCATACTAGAATATATGATGGAGTATATAATCATCTGGCTGACAAAATATTCCGCTCTTCACTGAATGATGGAGATATATTTATACTGATCATCTTATTTAAATCATGCTAGAAGACTCATAAAACATTTTTTTTTTTATGGGAACAACCGGCATTTGTTAGCATTGTGATTGTCACAATGGTAGAATCATATATGTATGATGGAGCACGTGGGTTTCAACCTCTGCAACCATGATGCTCGGTTAGTGCAGAATTTTTTATCTCATCCACTTATCAGTCTAATCGTTTTGGGAGGGGGTTTTTTTGCATTCTTACTGATTAAAACTGACAAATATTCAGCTTACCTTCGTTGCCATGCTGAAAATGCTGGTGGTCTCTTAGTCTCAGGACTTAGTGTTCAACAGTTCAGATGCAAAATCAAACCGTTAGTTGGCCACACCTTTTTTTCTACTTCCTTTTTTTCACCTCGTGTGTTATTCTTTTTCCGTCTCTTATTCTGCTATTCATTACATACATTCTGTTCAGCCCACCAGCTCTCATTTCTGTCCACCAGCTTCAGCCTTTGTCTGGCAGTCTGTGCCCAGGTCACATGGTCTTTCGGACATTACTAATGCACATCTGTGTTGGAAGAAAAGACACCCTGTCTGTCCATGTTCTGCACATATCCAAACTCAGATTATGAAATGAGCCTTGGCCTGAATTTTTTCTGCGTTACACCACTCCCTATTTCTTAGGAAACATGCACTTTTAGTCTAATTCACATAGTCATTAACAATAAGGAATTTTGATGAAGTAGGTGTTTGTGTTAGATCAGATCTCCTACAGTAGCTCTGATCAGACCAGAAGGGCTATTCTTTACTCCCTATATGTAGCAGAGATATGTTTTTACACCAGATTATAATTTTTTTGTTATTTTTTTTATTATATTATTTGTTTTTATTACCATCTGTTTTGGGGTATTTTATTTTGAAAACGTTACAGGCTTTTATTAAAAATAGTATGTACGCCAGCTCACGTCATAACGTAGTGAGCGGTTCAATTCGCAGCGCAATTAGAAGTTCGTCCTCTTTCCCGCAATGGCACTAGGAGCCCTGTTTATCAGAGCCCTGTTTATCTGGTGTTAAACAGTGTTATAAGTGTTCATGTCATGTTTAAATGATTAAATGTGAGAGAATATTCTATGTGATGTTATGTTTGACCATTAGTTCAAGTTATTAATGTGGTAAATGTAGTGTATTTGAGTATTGTTAACAAGTAAACAGAGCATTGTGTGAGATTGCAATGAGGTGTGTGCGTTGCACGTGTAAGAGATGTGTTAGCAGCTAAGCGGCTAACATCTCAAATAAGTACTGTTTACGTGTATTTTCGGGCCCACTAACGATAAATCCTAGTCTATTGAAATCTATTATACTCTGCATTTATTGTGAGTTCTGTTGGTAATTACCTGGTGTACTTAATATATATTTTGTGGTTAACAGGCAGACTAAATGAGAATTGCGGATAGCAGTGCCTGTCTGTTTATAAGTTTTGCTACACAGAGGAGAGAGAGGAGAGAGGCACAGAAAATAAATCTCCCCGTCAAACCAGCTTTTGTGTGGAAGATCCTTATTTATTTACCATTAAAAATTAACACAACGCAGAGGAACAGCAAAACAGGAAACAGGAAAGGTTTCTTTAAATATTAAGTTTTGTTAATATTTTTGTGTTTTGAGAGTATTCTGATGCCTGAGCAGAATGGCTGGCAAACGAAGTGATTCGGGGTGGGACAATACATTTACAGCTGGTAGAGGGCGGGGCAGTTTTGTAAATACGCCTAACAAATCAAGGCCATTTGAAGATCCTGAGTACTGTAGTACAGGACGGGGTAGGACAGTCAATGTTTCTGCCAGTGAGAGTTGAAATGTGTGGTAGCCCAGTCCAGGCTGCAGCCAGTAACTATGAGTTCTGCCCTAATGAGTCAGAAATGTCTGGACAAATAAGTAACCTCATAAAACAAATTGGTATTGAGATTGGGCAATCAATTAGAAAAAGTATGATGATGCCTGAATTTTCTAATCATCCATCTGCTAGGACGTTTCATGAGGGTGTTAGTTTGCAGGTGACTGACCCATCAAATACTACGGTCATTGATGCGTCAAAAATAAACTTGATCCTGAAAGCTGAGGTGTCCGCACCACCACACTTTAGAGGAGATAGTTCAGACAAATACTCAGTCATGGAATGGGAAGACATGATGAGGGTGTATTTGAACAAACTTGATATGACAGATTCTGAACTTGTTGATGAGATAATGAACAGAGTTTTGGGGCGGGCCAGAGATGTAATGAGAGTATGGCTGCGTAATGGTTCAACAACTACTACTGTTGACTCTGTATTTTCGGTTTTAAAGCAGCACTTCGGGGACCAGAGCAGTTCTGTTATTCCATTGGCTGACTTCTACTCTGTGAGACCACATCCCAAAGAGAGCACTTGGGACTTTTGTATAAGACTTAACAAGGCAGCAGATGTAGCTGAGCAAAGTTTAAAATGGGAAGGCAGAACTCTGGATAACAGAAGCAAAGAGGTAGCGGTTATGTTCATTCGTAACTGCCCTGACAGATTTAGCTTTTGTTTTCAAGAGTAAGCCTGTACAGTCGTGGAATGCATCTGAGGTGCAAGAGCAGCTTGATAAGTTGTTAAGAGAACGGAAGTTGACAAATCACACTGTCAAACAATTCACCACAGTTGTCTCAGAGCCAGACGTTGATGTCTCTGTCTCGTGTTCTAAGTCTGAACAGGGTGTGGGCGTAACTGGTGAGAACGCATTGGATAAAGTTCTGTCTTTGCTTGAAAAAACGTTGGTGTGCAATACTCAGTCTGCGCGGGGCCCCTGGCCTAAACGAACGGGCAATAAGATTTGAGAATGCAAAGTGTGTCAGAGCAGTGAGCACAGCATGACTGCTCATTGTAAAATGTATAATTTGTGTTTCAAGTGTTTTGCAGCTGGACACGCGAGCTACAACTACGAAGGTCAAAGAGTAACATCCAGGGTGGGTTCCAGTCAGCATGACAATGTCATGCCTCAGGGAAACTAGACAGCTCCCTTCGGACAGAGGGCGAGGTGGGGCTGTGTAGTAATTCCTCTGAGAATGATTTTGAGTCTGTTTATTGCTTCTTCTGTGAAAGTATTGACAAATCAAAAACAGTCATTTTTCAGAACAGTATGCAGGTTGATCGAAGTAACAGTTTATTTTATGCAAGTGTGTTATTACAGGACAACGTTGAGCTTTAGGGGATGTTGGACAGTGGCTCCATGGCGACCACACTGAGTGCAGAAGTACTTCCTCAACTTAGGGATACTGGGGTGCTGGACGAGAATATCCTGTGCCCTTCTGATATTGTCTTGGTGGGTTGTGGTGGTAAACAAACTACTCCGGATGGAGTGTGCAAGCTGAAGCTTGAAGTGTACGGAGTCAGTTTCATTGTCCCAGTTCTGATTGTGAGGGGTCAAATGGACCCAATCATACTTGGCACAAATGTCTTGAAACCTCTAATAAGTCAGATGAAGCATACAGACCAATTTTGGAAGGTGGTAAAGAGACCAGATTCGACTGTGCATTCTGGAAATGGCCAATTTTTGCGCATGCTTTCATGTATAGAGAGATGGAGGGGTGATTCAATTCCGGACAGGGTGGGTACTCTGAGACTGAGGTCAGCTGTAACACTCCAGCCAAGAAGAGAACACCTTGTTTGGGGTCGTTTGCCTCCAGGTTCAGAACTGTCAGTAGGGAGCCCAGTAGTCATAGAAACGAGTACTTCATGGTGAGTGCATCGAAGTGTGCTGGTTGGGAGGGTTGTTTCACCTTTGTGGGGCGATCGTTGGCTGCCAGTAAAGATGATCAACCCGACCAACAATGAAATTGTGTTGAGAAAAAATGCGAAGGTGGCTGATGTGTATCCTTGCGTCGCCTTAGAGGACCTTGATCAAACCACTGACAGAGTGATTAGCCAAAATGCAGGTGTAGTACATTCGGACAGGTCCTGTGGCAGTCTAACGGTGGGTGGCTCTAAATCTGGAGCAAGTTTGATAGGTGACAGCAGGTTGGATGACCTGGGGCTGAGTGACCTGAATTTCAATGATTGTGAAGTGTCTTGTAGATCTCATTGAGAAGTATGAGTGTGTGTTTTCCAGGCACAGTTTGGACTGTGGCGAAGCAAAAGGTTTTTGTCATCGTATCAGAGTTACAGATGACAGGCCCTTTCGTCTTCCATACCGGCGTCTTTCTCCTGCTCATTATTTGAAGTTGAAAGAGACTTTAGATGAAATGGAGAACAAGGAGATCATTAGAAGTCGAGCAGTGAGTACGCGTCACCATTGGTCTTAGTGTGGAAAAAAAATGGTGACTTAAGGATATGCACTGATTTCCGATGGTTGAGCGCACGCACGGTGAGGGATGCTCATCCCCTTCCTCACCAAGCGGATGTTCTTGCAGCGCTAGATGGGAACGCATACTTTAGTACTATGGATCTGACTTCTGGCTACTATAACATCCCATTACATGAAGATAACAAGAAGTTCACGGCGTTCTGTTCACCAATGGGGTTTCATGAATACAACCGTTTACCTCAGGGCCTCTGCAACAGCCCAGCAACATTTATGAGAATGATGTTGACTGTGTTTGGTGACCAGAACTTTCTGAGCATTCTTTGGTATTTAGATGATTTTTTTTTTTTGGAAAGACAGAACAGGAGAGCTTAGACAGGATTGAGATGGTGTTTCGCCAACTAAAAGACCACAATTTGAAATTGTCTCCTTCAAAATTTATGTTTTTGAGGAAGTCTGTGAAATTCTTGGGTCATATTGTGTCTGAAGAGGGGGTGGCCAGTGATCCATCAAAAATTGTGAAAATATTTGACCAGGACTTGATGGAGAGTGATTGTGTTACACCATCAGCAAGCAAGATCAGGTCCTTTTTAGGTATGGTGGTGTACTACCAGCATTTCATAGAAAATTGTTCTATGTTGGCTAAACCTTTGTTTCAGCTGTTGACAGGACAGAAAAGACCTAGAGTAGGGAGAGGCGTGAAACGACTGAAGAAAAGTCGTACACTTTCTCCAACAGATTGGACTGATGACTGCAGGACAGCCCTGAAGAGTTTAAAGTGTGCTTTGGTGAGTCAGTTTCTGCTTGCGCACCCAGATTTTTCTAAACTGTTTCAGATGTCTGTGGATGCCTGCACTAGTGGGCTTGGGGCTGTTTTGTCGCAGGTTCAGAAGGGGTGTGCCATGGCAAGGCCTATTGCCTTCACGTCCAAGTCTTTAAATCATGCACAGTCGAAGTACCCAGCACACAGACTTGAGTTTTTGTCGATGAAGTGGGCTATTTGTGATAAATTCAGTCACTGGCTGCGGGGACACAGATTTACTGTGTGAACCGATAATAACCCACTCAAGTACATTCTCACAAAGCCCAAGCTGGATGCATGTGAACAACGGTGGGTAGCGAAACTGGCGCCTTATGATTTTGACATTCAGTACATCCCCGGACCGAGAAATATAGTGGCAGATGCATTAAGCAGGGAACTGTTTGCGAACTTGAGAATTTTGCACAGGTTGACGAGGACACCTTACGACATTTTGCTGCATGAGGCTGAGTCTGTTGCCGTCGAGCAGGTGCAGGGCATGTTCCATCTTTCTTGTAGTCGTGCTGATGGTGAAGCCATAGATGGGCTGTCAGAGCCTATAAATGTAAGAGAAAAAGTTTATGTAGGGACCACTCACTTTACAGGGAAAATCTCACATCAAGAGTTGTCAGCTGTTCTTCGTTCTCACAGTGACTGGGAGCATGGTGCGGCTATTAGAAGCATGTCTTATGTGCAGCATTTAGAGAGTCTGGCGGACGTAGAGCAGAGTGAGCTCCGTAGCCTCACTCATGATGAATTGCTGGAAAAACAAAGTCAGGATCCCGTGATTGACAGAGTGAAGTTCTTTGTTGAAAGAGGAAGACGTCCTTCTCGCAGAGAAAAAGTGTTTCAGTCTAAAAGAACTGTGAAGATTCTACGTCAATGGGGTAAACTTACCTTAAAGTTGGGTGTTAGATACTGGGTTCTTAGAAACCCTGTATAAAGGACAAAAACTTACCAGTTTGTGGTGCCCACAGCTCTTCGGGGTACTGTTCTGAAGGGGGTGCACGATAACGCTGGTCATCAGGGTCAGCGTCGCACACTGTGGTTGGCTAGGCAGCGGTTCTTCTGGGAGTCTATGGAGGAAGACATAAAAATGTACATCAAGGAGTGTTAAAGGTGTATTTTTGAGTAAGAGGCCCGAGCCAGAGGCAAGAGCCCCACTCGTGTCAATACACACAAGTGCCCCACTTGAAATGGTTTGTATTGACTTTTGGTCAGCGGAGGATTCTAACAACAAGACGGTTGATGTGTTGGTGGTCACTGACCATTTCACTAAGCTTGCTTGTGCTTATGTATGCCCAAATCAGACTGCGAAAGCTGTTGCACGTGTCTTGTGGAACAAATTTTTCTGTATCTATGGGTTTCTGCAGCGAATACACTCTGACAGGGGTGCAAGCTTTGAGAGCTCGCTTGTGGTAGAGTTGTTGAGATTGTCAGGTGTGGGAAAATCGCACACAACCCCATATCATCCCATGGGTAACGGACAAACAGAGAAATTTAATATGATTCGTTCGCTGCCTCCGAGATCTAAAGTCAAATGGCCTCAAATGTTGAACACACTTACTTTCGCGTACAATTGTACAAGACACGAGACCACTGGGTTTCCACCATTTTTCTTGATGTTCGGCCGAACACCAAGATTGCCAGTGGATATTATGTTCGAAAATGTTATGTTGAACAATGAGACTGTTGATGTTAACAGGTATGTGCAGTCTCTTGAGAGAGATTTGAGGGAAGCTATGATAATTGCTCAAGAGCATGCTAAAAGACAGCAAGCCAAACAAGCTGAGTACTATGATCGAAAGGGTAAAGGTCATTCCCTTGAGTTGGGTGATAGAGTACTCCTTGCGAATAAGGGTGAACGGGGGAAAAAGAAGTTAGCAGACCAATGGGAAAAGATTGTGTATGTTGTTGTGGAAAAAAGGGGTGTGCTGAACACTTACCAGATAAGGAATCCTGGGACAGGTCGTACCAAGACAGTACATCGTAATCTATTGATGCCTGTTAACTTTCTGCCAGTGCCGGCTTGGAAAGAAGGTAGTGATTATGTTAATGATGTCGAGGATTCCACTGTCTGTGTATCATGTGATGGAGATGATCAAACTCAGAGTGATGATCGAACCTCTCGCTGGGTTGCAGATCTTAATGTTGCCACAGATGAGACACAAATAGAGTCTGTGGAGGGCCCTATTTGCTGATCAGAGTGAGGCTATTGGAGATACAGTCATGAATTGTGAGTCTGAAATAACTGAAACTCCTGTGTGTAAGGCAAATTCGGACAATTTGCCCCACTCATATTTATCTATACCTTAATTAGAGTCTGATAATCCTTCTGTATTACCGGTTCTAAGTGATGTTTGTGCTTCTGAGGTTGATAAGTGTATGTCAACTGTTGCAGAAATTCTTATAACAATGTCAATTGTGCAGGATCAGAGGAATGGGAGTGTCTCTGGTCTACAAGATGGCTTTAGGTCAAGATTTGGGAGATTGCTTAAGCCAGTTAACAGACTTATACAGACAATGTACTACAGCTACTCAGCGAGTGTATGCAATTAATGATGTTTTTTACTGTTTAACTAAAGAAAGAGAAAGGCTTGTTAAAGTGCTAAAAAGGATTTATTTTTTTAGCCGCTACATATACACAATACTGAGTCTTGAACCAACACAATCAACATCATTGGTATACTGGTTGTGGACCACATTTAGAAGTTACTCGCCACTGTATACCAGATCTGCTGTTTTGGGGAAGCTCTGACCCAGTCATCTGGACATTGCAAATTGATCCTTGTCACAGTCACTCGGATTCCTACACTTGCTTATTTTTCCTGCTTCCAACACTGTTCATTTGATGCTTAATATATCCCACCTCCTTGACAGGTGCCATTGTAATGAGATAATCAATGTCACCTTTCAGGGGGTTTAATGTTAAAGCTGATCAGTGAATGTGCTCAAGGGAAACGGATAGACACCTATTCAGTTTGGCTTGTAATCAAAAAATATCAGTAATGCTTACTTGTCTTTTTCTTAACTAATGTACATTTTGTCCATTCTTTGAAAAATGAATTGAATGAAAAAGTTCTAAAATATTCTTACATACACAAGTTAAACAGTTCTGTGAGCCCTCTTTTAATTTCAAAGTGTTAGCATTTGTTTTTCAACTTGTGCACAGGTCACATTATCTCCAACTGTGTGTGGGTGGATGTGCTGATGTTCGCTGTTTGATTAAGTGCTCATGAACATTCCAGTGACTTACGAATGTGACTTACGAATGAGTGAATTTCTAATATTACGCAATCGTTAGTTTAGTGCACACTGGGTGCAACTTTCTACAACAACATCCGATAGGGGTATTTACATTCAAAACAGTTACAATTTAAATTGTGTAATTGAAGCAACAATCGCATTTGTAGCGAAAACCCTGCTTTTTTATTTGACCACTTACATGACTAATGCATCTGCATTGCATTGGAGAACAAGAGAGTTTGTGTGCAGTTAAGTCTACATGAGTACTGCAAACGCCATTCAAAGTCACAGCACGATAAACAAAATGGGTGTGTGTGTGTGTGTGTACTTCCTGCAACTTTTGCACGCAGACCGTGTTTTTTTGATATGATGCAACATTTCCTCCTTCAGCTCACTGGTTACAACCTACAACTTCTAACAGTTTTTGTTAGAAAACTAATACCCTATTCATAGATGCATATGCAATTATACACCCACATATACACACACGTATTTAGGACAACCGGAAGTGGTGGGTATCGGTGACATGCAGTTTAGGTCTCATGTGCCGTATTTGTTGTATTTGACCTAAACTTGTTTTCATTTAATGCATGACCTATCTGTTACATGCAACGAATTTGCACTTAGAACCTTTATAAGAAATGTTAATGTGCAGGGTGTATGATACACTGAATATCAATGATATTCAAATATTAAACACGTTTCTTCACACCTGCCTGAAGTTGTGTACAAACTTACAGTACTGTAAAACATATGATCTGGGATGCAAAAAAATGCAGTAAAAGCTGGACTGAGGAGTCAATTTTAAACTTAATGTTGCCATAGATGACTGTAGCAGGAGCAAGCTGTTTGCCGATGGCCTGAAAAAAAGTATAATAATGAGTGTCTGCAGGCAACAGTGAAGCATGTTGGAGGTTATCAATGAAAGCATTCTTGCTTTATAGCTGAGTGATATTTGTATATGTGTATGAGGTTTTATGTGTACGGTATATAAAAACCTAATATCAGCTAGCATAAAAAACGTACCTAGTGCTAGCTAGCTTGTAAGCATTGACAACTTATAGTGACTGGCATAGCTCTTTATGGCAGTATGATAAAGTTTACTACTACTATGGTTTTACTTCTTTTTCTTCTTCAATCGACTGCTCCAAATAGGGGTCACCACAAAGGATCATCCTTAGCATTCATCTACCAATATACCCCATGTCCCTCCTCTGCAAATGTCCAAACCATCTCAATCATTTCTCCCTCACCTTGTCTTCAAAATGTCCGACATGTGCTATTCTCTCTGATAAGCTCATTTCTAATCCTGTCCATCCTCGTCACTCCCAACAAAAACCTCAACATCTTCAGCTCTGCTACCTCCAGCTCCACCTCCACCTGTCTCTAAAACATTCAACATAGCAGGACTCACCACAGTCCTATAAACTTTCCCTTTTATCCTTGCAGATACCATTCTACCACAACTATTATGTTTTTACTATGTAGCACAATGTCTTGGTTCAATCCATATATGGAGTTACTATCTGTGTGGAATCACTTATGTCTCCCCAACTCCAGTTTTCTCCCCAAACCATGAGTGTGTAAACATATAGTTGAAGTTAGGGGTAGGGGTTGGTTAAGGAAAAGTCCACAGTGAAACCTGTTCATTATTCTAAAACCAAACCATAGATGTATAGGTCCAAGCAGGCAACAACTCCATCCACAAGAGAGGAAAAGAACTTCTGCTCAAACACGATGCACACCCAAAGCACAGGTTCCTAATTAAGCATCGGCTACAGCTGTTAAGTCATAGCTTGTCACCAGCCCTACTAATTAACTGGTCAGTGTGTACTGCGGGTTGTATTCCTGTCTCACCCCAGGTGTTCCCAGCATAGACTTTGGATGCACTTTGGAATAGCCTTAAAGTCTGAAAGTTCTCCCACAAAGAAAAACAAACTTTAATTTATTTAAACGAGCAGGAAAAGTGGAAATTGTGGTTTGTGACACAACGGAATTCATAGGCGCATCAAAGAGTCCTTGCTTAGCTAAAATGTTAACAGTAACCTTATTTTATTTGTTCATTTTAACCACATTTTTAAATATCCCATGTCAGTCTGTCTTTCAATTATCTGTTTATAAACTGAAATAGACTGTAAAAAAATAAAATAATAATAATATATATATATATATATATATATATATATATATATATATATATATATATATATATATATATATATATATATATATTGGCATTTTCAAGTAAACAGCAGTTTCACTACTGTAGCAAATCCTATAAATGCCACGAGAGATGGAATGACACGAACGCCAGCGTTTACTGACTCCAGCAGGCATTGACACACTCAGTGACTCCTTATTTATCTATTTATCTTTATTTAGCTTTGGAACAGCTGCAGCAGGATTCCATTCCTCTCTGATATTAACATCAACAGCCTGCACACGTGCTCATTAAGTAGTGTGCATGTTGCGCAGTCAATAGAGATGGTGAAGTTTTACCTGTGCATTAATCTATGCCATGCCAGCTGGCTAACTGATACAGTAGCCTGAAACAACCTGCTTTTAGTATGTACAATATAAACATGTAGCAAGTATGAGCTCATTTACTTTTGGTGATGATTGGGTAATATATTTTTTTTACATTTAAATTGGAAAAAAAATTATGAATTAGTAAACATACTGCAGCTATTCACTAATAAATATTATATACAAAGTATATATATAAATGTTAATGAGCTAAATATGAAAAAAAAAATACTGGGACATAAAGAAGAGGTTTAAATCAGGAGCTTCAATTAGCGATGGCGACTTACGATGATTGGAGGCGTTCATACAAAGATCGATTCACATCTCCCAACGCTTGACTGCCTGCCGCACTCCTGAAGTAGAAATCTTCCAAGCCTCTGTCGCCCAGTGCCCAACACGTCCTCCGCGACGGATGGTGAGTGCTGTAGACTTTCCCTCTGACATCTTTCATTTACCCAAGCTACCCGTATCCCTGATAACCCCTTCTCTCACACTCTCTGTCTCCGCCCTAGTCAACTCCGGCTCCGCGGGGAACTTCATTTCCCAGGTGTGCCTAGACCACTTCCAGCTACGCCGTAAGAGGGGGACTCATGAGCTAGCTGTCCACACCATTCAGGGACGCCCGTTGGGAAGGGGCTGGATCAGATACTGCTTACCCACCATCACACTCCAGGTTGGGGTGCTACATCAGGAGGAGATACGGTTCTTGGTGCTGAAGAACTCCACCGCTGAAATCATACTGGGTCGTCCCTGGTTCACTAAACATTCCCCCAGGTGTTCCTGGGACCCATGTGACATCCTCGAGTGGAGCCCCGAGTGCCTGAAGGATTGTTTACAACCAGGTCCCATGCCTCGCCGGAGACCAATAATTCTGGCAGCCACTCAGGTGGAGGGTCCTCCACAGGCCCCACAGGTGGAGATCCCGGCGGAATATCGGGAGTACGGAGACGTCTTTAGCGAGCAGGCTGCCACCAAGTTGCCACCCCACCGGCCGTGGGACTGTGCTATCGACCTGATGCCTGAGGCCAAACTACCCAAGGGTCGGATCTATCCTTTATCAGCTCCAGAACACCAAGCGATGGAACAGTACATCCGTCAGGCCCTCCTACAGGGTTTCATTACCCCATCCTCATCTCCTGCAGCCTTCAGCTTCTTCTTCGTGGGCAAGAAGGATGGGGGACTCTGGCCCTGTATTGATTACCGAGGGTGGAATGCACAAATCTCTACACTACCGTACCCGCTCCCCCTGGTTCCTGCCGCCCTGGAGGAATTACGAGAAGCCCGCATCTTCACCAAGTTCGATCTAACCTGGTACGCATACGGCAGGGGGACGAGTGGAAAACGGCGTTCATCACTCCCTCGGGTCACTATGAGTACCGGGATGATTCTGTACGGCCTGTCAATCTCTCCGGCGGTGTTTCAACACTTTATGAATGAGATCTTCCGACCCTTCCTCCACCAGTTTTTGAACGTCTACATCGACGACATACGCACAGGAGGTGTTTGAGGAACTCCGGCAGAGGTTCTGCGTCGCTCCCCTCCTCCATCATCCCGATCCCCAGGTCCCGTTCATGGTGGAGGTAGATGCGTCTTCTACAGGCGTAGGGGCTACCCTTTCCCAGCTGTTGGGGAATCCGCCTCGGCTCTACTCTGTGCCTACTTCTCCAAGAAGATGTCGTTGGCGGAACAAAACTATGATATCGGCAACCGGGAACTTCTCACCATCAAACTGGCTCTGGAGGAGTGGAGGCACTCGCTTGAGGGGGCTACACACCCATTCACCGTCATTACCGACCACAAGAACCTTCAGTATCTCCATGAGGCAAAGAGACTGAATCCCCGGCAGGCAAGATGGGCCCTCTTCTACACACGCTTCCAGTTCCAGATCACCACCTATCGGCCGGGTTCAAAGAATGGCAAGGCAGACGCCCTATCTCGCCTGTACGGCCCAGAGGAGCCTACCCACCCTGTACCCATCTTCCCCCCGCAGTTAATCGTCTGCACCATTGTCTGGGATCTCAATGAGATCTGTCGTGCCACCCAGAGGGAGACAACACCCCCCGGGTGTCCAGAAGGTCGAACCTACATTCCGCCTGAGTGTCGGCCTAACCTGTTGAAGGCGGTACATGAGGTCCCCAGTTCAGGACACCCAGGCAGACGACGAACCCTCAGCTTAGTACAAGCCCGATACTGGTGGCCGGGCATGGCCGCTGAGATCGCCACCCTCATCCGCGGATGCAGTGCTTGCGCCATGGCCAAGACCCCTCGGCACCTGCCCGTGGGCAAGCTAGTCCCCTTACCCATTCCACGACGACCCTCATCCCACATCGGCATTGACTTCGTCAAGGATTTACTACGATCTGAGAGTAACACCTGTGTCCTTGTGGCTGTGGACCGGTTCTCCAAGGCATGTCGGTTTATCCCACTTTGAGGCCTCCCTACCGCCTTGGAGACGGCAGAATCACTCTTCCAACAGGTCTTGCGCAACTTTGGTCTCCCAGAGGAGATAGTGTCGGATCGCGGCTCCCAGTTTACCTCTCGTGTGTGGAGGGCGCTTTTTCATCTACTGGGGGTTACTGTTAACCTGTCCTCTGGTTATCACCCTCAGTCCAACGGACAGACCAAGCGCAAGATCCAGGAGTTGGGCCGATATCTGCGTACATACTGCCACTAGGACCAGGTGGAATGGTGTCGGTTTCTTCCCTGGGCTAAGCACGCACAAAACTCCTTGTGTCGGGACACCACGGGTCTCACACCCTTCCAGTGCGTGTTGGGGTTTCAGCCACCGCTGTTTCCGTGGTCCGATGAACCTTCCCACGTGCCGTCGGTGGACTACTGGTTCCGGGAGAGCCTCAAGGTGTGGGAATCGGCTCATACCCAGCTACGCCGGGCTGTGAGGGAGACCCAGAGGCACGCCGATGCCCGGAGACGTGAAACACCCACCTACCTGCCCGGGGACCTGTTCTGGCTGTCTACCCGGGACCTCTGACTTCTGCGCCCCTGTCGAAAGCTGAGCCCCAGGTACATCAGAGTGGAGAGAAGGATTAACGAGGCAACCTACAGGCTGGACCTACCTCCCCGGTACCGCATTCACCCCGCATTCCACGTGTCTCTCCTAAAGCCTTATGTTCCGCCGGCATTACAGGATCCAGATGAGACATCGGAGCCACCTCCTCCAGAGATCCTGGACCAGCCCTCGGTCTATTTGGTACGGGAGGTGTTGGACTTCCATTGTCGAGCTGGCGGTCTGGAATACCTGGTGGACTGGGAGGGCTACAGCCCGGAGGAGCGGTCGTGGGTTTTACCCAAGCGCTCCTCGAGGAGTTTCATGCGTCTTATCCGCTACGCCCGGCCCCCCGGGGCCGACCCAGGCAGCGGGTCTGGGCGTCGAGAGCCGCCCCTGGGAGAGGGGGTACTGTCAGGGATCCACCAGCCACACCCTCTCTTAAGCCACACATTCCTCCTAGCAGCTCTCCGTCCTACTAATCATGCACACCTGACTCTCATTAGCTTACACTATATAAGCACACACTTCCAAACACATCCCCTGTCCGTTCTACCGATTAGTCTGGAGAACATTACTGGACCTTCCGACTGCTCTTTCTATGGACTATCTCTTTGTGGATTGTCACCAAGGACAATTCAATTTCATTGTGGTTCTATTCTGTGGATATATCTTATGAACTGCTCTTTGCCTATGCCTTCAGTGATCCCGTGCTTACTGCTGGTTTGGTTTATCTACACTCCCTTCATCATTAAACACACCTTTGTTCCGCTCATTCTTCCAGCCTGAGTATCCTCTCTGTATGCATTGCATCTTTTATTTTTGTTATAATAACAGCTTCTACCTGAGAGCAACAAATAGAATTTTCAATTAATAGAATAGAAAAATTCAATTACATTGTATTTGTATAGCATTTTTAACAATGGACATTCCCAAAGCAGGTTTACAAAAATAAGTTATAAATATAAAATTTGCCTATGTCAGCACCCAAACGTTTATCCCCATAGAGCAAGCAAGTGGGACAGCTTTGGGAAAGTGGCAAGAAAGCATACCTTAGATGGTATGAGGAACAAACCTTAAAAGGAACCAGACTTTAAAGGAAATCCCTTCCTCACCTGGATGGCATCAATTTTCAGTTTTATCGTTTTTTGAGGTGTCGCTGATGGGTGCTTAAATACTTAACTAATCATCCCAATTGTATTTCTAAGCCTTTGTAGCAGGCTGGTTGTATTAATTAGCGTCCAAATTCATCCTGATAGCTTTTGAGTTGCTCAGATACTTCATGGATCTTTAAGTTGTTCATGTAGAACCGTTTTTAACTGCACAGAGTGGTTCCATTTAAACAGAATTCCATCCAAAGGAACAGGGTATCAAGTTTAAATCTGGCGAATCAGGAAAGATTAAAAAGACAGGATCACTGGTCATGTCTGGATCCTGTTGGTTTAATTTGTTTCAAACTTTTCTTAAGAGCATACTTAGCTATTTTAGCAAAACTGTAGTTTAGCTGTTGCTAGCTACTTTGACTTGTAGGTTTTAGCCCGAATAAATAAATAAATAGAAAAAATAAATAAATAAATAAATAAATAAATAAATAAATAAATAAATAAATAAATAAATAAAGATTTGGGATACTTGTAACTTTTGACTTAGTTACACCTTACTCAATCTCTGATCTGATACTTTAATAAGAAATAAAACTAATACATAATCAGGCCTATTGTGTAAAAAAATACAGGGACAGTAAGCATACTCTGAAGTATTATGTTCATATTAAACCACAGCAATTTTTCAACACCTTTTTTTTTTTCTTTTATTTGCACAGCTTTTCAACTGACTATTACAAACTGCTAACTGTCAGATAAGGTAGGCGGAAACAAATGCAAATGCAGCAAGAGGTAAATGCACACATGCAAACCCAAATAATGAGGCAAACCTAAAGTAATCCATTAAAAGATAAAGGTGCAAAAGATCAGGCGATGTGCAAACCACCCAAAATGGGCAAATAGAAAATACATAACCCAGATAAACAGCTTGATAAGCTCAAGTGCAAACACACCAAGCATCCTATTTACAACTGTTGTTGTGCCTATGATCTTTTATGTAGGTGTAATTAAGAACAGGTGTGTGTATATATGTGTGTGTTTAATATTCCAGAGCCAGTTAAGCTGTGGGGTGTTGGGAATTGTAGTCAATGGTGACCATGATTTTAGCCCATGATGTTCTGGTAGAGAGACTCCTTTTAAAAATACTAAATAAATATCTCCACATATTTATATTTATACAATTATACATTTTTATCTAATCAATGTTATTTGTTATTTAAGGAATAAATGCATAAAACACTGTAAAATAGGAGTTCATAATTACCAAAGGTATTCAATAAGCTTTCATTCCGAAGACAATAATTTTTTTTTGTTGAGAATCAGACTCATATCACACTTTTTTACATAACTTATATGTTTAATTAATAGCATCATGTACCAAGTGAAAATCAAATGCAGGTAAAGGAATTATTAAACCAATAACAAAATGAACACAGAAACAAAGACCAAAAAACCTGTAACATGGAACAAGGGTTAGAATACCGAGCATGGACAGACAATCACACTGTCTGGCAGACATTTATTTAGTCAATCCTATTTGTCAATAGGTTTTTATTAGGTTAAGATGCAGATCTAAAGGATCATGGATTTAAAGTGTTTGGTGACTTGGAATATTTCTTTGCTGTCTTACCCACACTCTTATACATTCACTCAGGTTTGTTAAAGGTGGTGTATTGGGTTGTCTCTCATCCCAGAGATTTCTCATGTCTGTGTTAACCTTTGGCTTTCCCTTTTAGTTATGTTACAAGATAACGCTGTCTCTCTCTCTCTCTCTCTC
The DNA here is from genome assembly GCF_946808225.1 of Silurus aristotelis. NCBI lineage: Eukaryota > Metazoa > Chordata > Actinopteri > Siluriformes > Siluridae > Silurus > Silurus aristotelis. Next base: position 7,314,294 of record NC_139581.1, read on the forward strand.
TCTCTCTCTCTCTCTCTCTCTCTCTCTCTCTCTCTCTCTTTCTGTCAAGAAAATATGCTCCTGAGGTAACAGTGACCAGTGTTCTTGTCCCATTCCGCTCTTCGGATCTGCCTGATTCATCCTGACGCCCTATCTCTGGATCAAGTTCTTTTCAATTGGAAACACTTTGTGCAGCTGGGGATGGATCACATCAACAATCTAAAGATTCATGAAGTTCCCTTTGGAGTCTGGTTCCTCGCAAGGTTTCTTCCTCATGCTTCTGAAGGGAGTTTTTCCTTGCCACAGTCGTCACTGGGTCACTCATCAGGGATAAGCTTAGAATTGTAATACAATTCTAGGCACTTTTTAAACAACTTTATAACTGCTTTATTTTTGTTAACTTGCTTTGAGTAATAAAAAAGAATTGACTTGAATTGAATCACCACAGAGAGATGATATGCATGTGGTAATTACCAGACAGCATGATTCGGGTGCACAACCAAACGTGGTTTGGCGCAGTAGCTGATGGAAAATGCATTTTTATGGGAAAACCCTGACAAATAGCATTAAGTATATATTAGTATAGTGGTAAATACAGTACTCCACCAGTCAGTGTATTATGTCAGATTAAGACACATGCCCTCGTGTGTGCTGAGTAGTACATGCTTTTTTATAAAGCATAAAGAAAAATATTTACAGGTGAATCTTAAAAAAAAATAAAAATGTTCATTGGTTTTGTGTTTTTTCTTTTTCTTCTGTGTTTTCAGTTTCTGTGGCTGATGTTTAACCTTGTTACTAAGGACTTGTTTTTTTTTTTTCTTCAGTCATGTGTCACCAATACACTACCACAAAGACATTAATGGACTATGAAGAACATTTCAACTTATCACTGTCTGCCTTGAGCTGGCACATGCCAAATATGTGCGTGTTGTGTGCACTGAAATATGCTCCAACTCGCCCAATGTTGACACACAATGGTGGATATTCATGCGGCTACAGTTGAGTCGGGGGTGGTTCTAAAACTCTTCAGGCTGGGTCACATTCCCACCAATGACCCATGTGCTCTGCAAGAGTCTTGTTTGTATTTGCAGAATTTCTCAGAAATGTTTGTTTCGAGCCATTTCAAAAGGCTCCTTTTTTCCTTCACACTTAGAATACGATATACGATATAAGCCGAAACTTTAATTTCCTTACAGAGACTACGATTTAATTTTCTCAAAGATATAATTTAATTATACCATCTAATCTCATTGCCAGTGGTTTAAGAGACGAATCACTAGAAACACCAGTGAGAATGAAGTAATCCATAGAAGGAGGACTTCTGCTGTCGACAACATCTTTATATATAAGCATTTCACAGAGCACAGGACAATGCATGGACTTCACTTACATGCACTTTCAAAAAGCAGTGTTTTTAGATAAGCAATAAACATAGTTATCCCACCTTAGTGTATCTAAGTAAAATAGGTTCCTACTGTATTTTTTTTTTCCAGTCTTTTTGATCAGGTGCCACAGCGGCACAACAGCTACTGTTTCCAAGGCAGCACAACAGAAGCACTGTCAGCTGTTTGGCCCTGAGCTTAGATTACTGTCTGTGAGTAGCTTCACAGGTTCTCCCAGTGTCCATGTGTACAATGTTCTTGTAATTAAAATGCCCCTAGGTTTGCATGTTTATTCATGCTCTGCAATGGACTGGCATCCCCCCACCATTGTGTATTGGCACTTCACACCTAGTATAGATAGCTCTACACCCACCACACCCCTGTAGGGGTGGTCACGCATAGTGGAAGATTCAATGCTTTAATAGTAGTAGTCTGATTCAACTACCAATCTCACAGTCAAATCTTTGTATAGGTGTTATGATACAAGGATCATGCCATTTTGGTTATATTGGGGTGCTCAATGTCTGATTTCATATAGAAATCGGTTTTCTCCCAATAAGTTAATACACAGCTTATTACGATAATGCTATAAATAAAAATTTTAAAACAGAAAAATATTTTAATAAATATATTTTAGGTGCATGAATAAATCTAACCACCCCATGACAGACTGACTTTCTACGATCTGTGAGCATTACAAGAGCATCTTGGCGGCATTGATTTGAATAGTAAATAATGTCTGAGAGATTGCTCGCACAGGCAATTTATCCAATTTAGTTTGATTTGCCTATATGCGAAATGAAAATCCTGTCTGCAGTGTCGCCTTTCTACAGTTTTTGTAGTTGTTGTTATTTTCAGGTTTTTTGATCCAAAATTTTTATATTCATTTTTCTCTATATGTTTGAGTGATGTTTTGTACATTATGGCTTCAAAATGTTATGAGATATCGCACAACATATACATGATTGAACTATTAGTCGACTATAGGCAAGACTTGACTATTCTAACTTATGTAAATCCTTAGACAGGGTCATCCCTTCAACACTTAGAAGCCTATATCTGTCACATGCACATTAAGGCAAAATAATTTGCTTTACTCTACAGTAAATAACTCAGTTTGATGGAAAGCTGGGGTCAGAGAGGAGATATATATACTCACACAAAAAAAATACTCGCTGGGGTAATGTTCTCTGACCCCTCACGAGTAAAAAAAAATCGCGACGTTTTGACTCTCTCCTTTTGATGGTTACTTTTTCACGAGCCATAAAGGTATTTGTGTGATTTGTCCTTTAAGTGTCTATGTACAGTATGGTGTGGCATAACGTGACACTGTGCTGTGCAAGTCCAGAGTTAAAGTGACAGTCCAGAGTTAAGGTGTCATATAAATAGTGCAAAAATAGTGTTCAGAAATAATTGTGCAGTGAAGGAACAGTGAGACAGAGAGAGAAGTTCAGGTGCTAGTTCCTGGGTGTTTCCTGGTTTAAACTTCGAAGGGCCTGCGGGAAGAAGCTCCTCCCTATTCTCTCTGAGTTTGCTTTCAAGGTGCAGAAGCACTTCTCTGAACATAACAGAGAAAAGAGTCCATTGTTGGGATGGCTGAGGTCCTTCACAATCTTTCAGCTGAATGCACCACCCTCTGGAGGGCTCGTCTGTCCTGCACGGTGCAGTTGCCGAACCAGGAAGTGATGCTTCACCTCAGAACGCTCTCAATGGTGCAAGTGTAAAAAGTCCTTATCACCTAAGAGGGTAGATTAAAGTCCCTTAGGCATCTCAGATGGTACAGACGCTGCTGGGCCTTCTCATCAGGGTGTTAATGTGACAGGACTAAGACAGGTCCTTTGTAATGTGCCTACAGGTACACCTAGGTACCGGAAACAGTCCACTTTCTCCACTGGGGTCACTTTGATGTTTGCTTCGTGCGGAAGTCCACTATCAACTCCGTAGTCTTGCTGGCGTTCAGAAGAAGATTGTTCTCCTGCCACCATCTCTCCAGGTTTTAATCTCCTGTAGGTAGGTTTCGTCGGCCTACCTCGAATCCCCTTGAATCCCCAAATGTTTGATCGGTAACCCAGAGCCATAATATTTGGACTACACTGTGCCCTAAAGAATATGTCAATGTCTTTATTCATTTCGATTTTCTACAAAAAATTTATTCATGAAAGGTTATCAACCATGGCATTTACATCGAGGAGGTAAAAAATGGCACTGCATTCAAATTCAAATTCAATTTTTATTTGTCACATACACATTCATACAGAATACGACATGCTGTGAAATGCTTTTTCCGACTTTCCAACATTTAAACATGAAAAATAGAAATAGAATATAGGGGGGAAAAAAATAAGGTAAATAAATAAAAAAATATAAAGTATCAGAAAAAAAAAAAAATATAATAAAATACAATTTTATATATATATATATATATATATATATATATATATATATATATATATATATATATATATATATATATATATATATGGGAATTTTAGAAAGGGATGGATAAGTATGATTTGTAAATTCACTCCAAAGATGCATAACAATCCTGCATAACAGGGAAGAAATCAACTCTTTCCTAAGAAAAAAGTCTGAGGACAAGAGGTCTTGGGGATTTAAATAATGTTTAATGCTATGGTTTGAAAAGAATACAAGTTATTTTTCGTCTTGCATCAATTTGAAAAATGCCCTTGAAACTTTTTGCAGACGACAGCAGAATTTGTTGGGCAAAACACTGTTCTTTTGCTTCACTTCATTCTGCTCAGAAGAGAGGTGGAATCCGGTCCAAGTATGGATCTTAGAAGTGAAGGAAGCTGAGGCTTTTAACACACCGCTACCCTAGGAGGAGTGTAATTCATTTCTATTACCAGAAGTGACATTGTGGAAGTTCGAATGCTTTACTAGCTCACTTTGGTTTTACAGCGAATAAGGATCTAAGCTAATTGTTTATGGAACTAATAGTTTAAGCAATGACTTCTACTGCTCATTATTGGTTTCAGTACATTTGATTCAGCTAAACAAGTTTAAATCGGATAGATCAGTTTGGACATCTCATCGACAATAAAAAAAAAAAAAGATGCCATTGACTTTCGTTTAGTATTTGCGCACTAAGGGCCACAATAACGATTCATCATGGCCATTAGACAGTGAACATACAGGTAGCTCTGTTTCATTCTTACAAGCTAGTATGTGAAATAGCACAGAACTCAAGATAAATCAATGTTAACAGCAGCGCTGATCATCCAATCCTGATTTTCCAAAGGTATTCAACAGATTCACAGCTTGTATATTGACCTATTTTCTGCATCTTATTAAGACCCCTTACATACAAATGTGAAAATTACAGTAGATGCAAGACCTGTGATTGCAAATTAGCGTTTCAACAATAGTAAACTACAATGAGACCACAAGCAGCAACGTTTTATTTTTTTGCCTAGAGTGATACGAAATTTTTACACCAGTTTGAAGTAAAAAGAGGATTGATTGATTCTTGAGGTACATGTAGTCACTTGTTCAACTTATTAAGTTTGAACTATTAGGTGTGCTTTGCTGTATTACTGCATTTTATTGCTGTGTACCTCTACTATGCAAGGACAATAAAGTTGTATCTATCCATCTGTATTTACTAAGCCAAAAGCGTCTAATTTCCTTTTGCACGTAACCCTTTTAGTTTTAGCATTTTCTGAAATGGTAATTACTAAAGTACTATACGTGAAAAGAAAAAGTCACTAAGGGTCCTCCAACTGTACTTGGAATATAAATAATATTAAAATCTTATTCAAATATCTAAAGCTAGAAAATCTGGCAATTTCCTATAGAAAACAAGTCATCATTATCATCCATGTGAATTTCCCTAGTCAAAATTCCTGAGGTAAATATCATTAAACTGAAACGTGACTGATTGTTGTTAGTAAAGGTGTATTTGTGCACCATGTTTAATTTTACAGCTGCTATGTTATGTGAATTAGGCTTATGTTAATTACACTATGGCACATAAAATAGTTTTTACACTCACGTTTGCTAACGTGGCTTTTCTTCTTATTAGGCTAAAATCCTAGGAAACTTTGGTAATCAAATAATACAAATAATAATAATAGTAATGTATGGTGTTTTGTTGGTGAATACTATTTTTAATTTTTTTTTATTAAAATAGATGAAGCTAGCTGAAGACCATATAGTGCCAGATGTCATGGTAAGATCTTGTTAATTGAAATTTGGAACTGAATTTTAGTAAATTCTTTTCATAGCCATTGTTGAAAGAGCACTGATGTTCTCTGCTATGAGATTTCATTTAAATCCATCAATATTTATCCAGTCTAATTACACAATGCAATAGAAGTCTTGGGGAAAATAAACCCTCTTCTTATATTAACCCTTGTGTGCTTGGAATTTTGGTCCAAGTTCCAAAATAAATACATAAGAAATGTACAAAAGAGGAATATTAATTATCGCTCACAAGATATGAGCTGCTTAATTAACTCATGCAAACAAATCTGGTTTAAAGAATTGTCTGGTATATAATAAAGTCCTTTGGATGTTTGCATTGAACATTGAGGCTTTAAACAGCAGAACAACAACTTTATCTGCAATTATGAACCACCACATTGAGGCACTCGGCCATTTATATATAATGTCCTAGAAAACAGACAAAGAGAGAGACCTGAGTGGGATGGTTTGAAGGCTTATGGACAGACAGTTTAGCACATTAGTGTCTTTCTCAGTAGGCACATCAGGCTTCATATATGACTCGATTTGAATTCTGTCAATCACACTGACATGCACATAGTGACTCAGTAATGAATAAAAACACCAGGCAGGCAGAATAATAAATTAGGAATAACGGCAGGTGTAATATATAAACAGTGACATGCAATGTTGCCAGGAGCACTTTCTGATCTAACACATCTCGACATGAGCAGGTTTTTGTTCCATTCATTATGTTGCAGAAATGACTAAAGGCAAAACACCAGTATAACAAGCTTCTCAACACAGCTGGCTCCTCTGCTCATTTTAATTGCCAGTGCTGTGTTTTATTTCAGAACTAGTTCAATCATAAGTAGTATATTAAGTATGAGAATGAGATGTTAATGTAACATTTATTATCTTAGGAACTAAAGAGTATTCCAGATTATTTAATAGTTCAAATAAAAAATAATATAAATATAATATAATGTGTATTATATAATGTTTATATGTTATATTATACAGTATGTGTGTGCCTTTCCAAATCATGTCTAATCAATATATTTTTCTAGAAGGTGTAGAATCTTCTTCTTACGGCTGCTCCCATTAGGGGTCACCATAGTGGATCATCCGTCTTCATACTACTCTGTCCTCTACATCTCCGTCTTTCGAATCAACTACCTGCATGTCTTCTCTCACCACATCCATGAACCTCCTCCTTGGCCTACCTCTCTTTCTTCTTCCTGGTGGCGCCATCCTCTGCATTCTTCTACCGATATACCCAATGTCCTCCTCTGCACATGTCCACACTGCTCAATCAGTCCTCTTTCAATTTGTCTCCAAAACGGCCTACATCTGCTGTCCCTTCAATAAATTTATTTTTTAATCCTGTCCTATCTCAGCAGCTTCAACTCTTACAACTCTAGCTCTAGATCTTTTTTTTTGATAACACCACTGTCCCTAATCCACACAATATAGCTGGTCTCACCGCAGTCCTTCAGGATCCTCTCAACCTGCTCCCTACTCTCACCACAGATCACAATATAATTTGCAAACGTCATAGTCCATGGAGACTCAAACAATAACACAACTCCTCTCTCTGCACCCTGTTGTAAGCTTTCTCTAAATCCACAAACACACAATGCAAGTCCTTCTGACCTTCTCTTTACTTCATCATTCTCAACCTTTGTCCGACTTTCCACTCTTTATCCTCTTAATCGCGGGTCTCACTTCCTTCTTACTAATCCTATCCACTTCCTGCTTCCGCATCATCCACACTTCTCACTAGTCAACAGATTTCCATCTCCATCCTTTATTTCTCTAACTTGCAGCACATCCTTCCCAGCTTGGTCCCTCTGCCTGGCCAATCGGTACAAATCCTTTTGTTCTTCTTTTCAGCACCCTAAGCTAGGCAAATGCTGCTTGCACTTGTTTTTTATTTACCATGTGCATTTGTTTGTGCAATGTGGTTTTCTTTGATTTGATTTTGGTCCTATCTCTGTTCCTTTTATGTTATTAGTTTGTCTACTTATATCTCCCGTTGCCTAGTGTTAACGCAGTCTTATCGTCTCTTTAGGGTCCTTAGATCTCAGCTTTTTCTTCTTAGTAATGCCTGTGCATGCTTTGAACTCTGGTAATGGAATATCCTTCTTTATTACCTGGGTATTGAATCACAGATTGACCTTATATGATCTTTTGCTCTCTTGAGGTTCAACATGCATATTCTGAGATGCTTTTCTGTTTAGCTGTTGTAAAGAACGTTTATTTGAGAACTCTTTCTGAAGTATGATGTAAATATTATTCCAAAGGTGTTGATCTGCCTGGTTTTATGCATTGCATCATCACGACCAATTGATCGACTGACTCGATAATCACATGCCTAAACAATACAGGTGTTTCTAACAAATTGTACAGAAACTGTATACCCCTGCAGACACTGATATTGGAAAAAACAAATGCAGGCGAAACGTACCTTTGTCCACTCTCCATTAGCATTGCATTCTTTCTAGCCCCTCCCGGACAGCTGTTCTGCACATCTGCTGCATAAATCCCAATTAGCACTTGGTTTCAGTTAAGTGTTAAGCGACCATACGTATTTTTAAAGTCTGACTCATCGCTGCGGTTCCTGTTTACTGTGTTCGACCTGCCTGTATGATTAAAGCATTGCGCATTTACATTGTGGTGCACGCCTGGTTGTTACATTAAGCGTCTGTGACTGACTGCCAAGGCAAGCTTCCTCAGACAACAATGTCACAGTAAATCGCAAAGTACAACCTGACATAGCCCGCTGTGTTACCTCGGAAAAACATAGAAATCGGTTTACACCCTTTCTGCAAATCTGTGTATGTAAAAAGTATTTAGCTTTACATTAGGCCTTTGTTCCAATACTGTATTAATAGGAACACTGCCACTTGATATAAATTGCTGTGTGATGCAGTATGCATACTTTCTTTTTATACCACAGAATTACTGATTTTAAATGTAACCATTGTAATTAACTGTTAATGCAAAGACATAAATATTATTTCATATCATGTCAAAGTCAACACTCTGAACAAATTAACAGGAAACCTTTGGATTTTATGACACGTTTCACACATCCAAGAAGAGAAGATGAAAAAGTGTTACAAACTGTACTAAAAAACACACTTGGCAGAGAGAGAGAGAGAGAGAGAGGGGGGGGGGGGGAAGAGGTTGAATGTAAGCTGTAATTGCATCACTATTTACAGTATCAACATTATTTCAAATAATAATAATAATTAAAAAAAGGGACCCTCAACACACATGGATAAAACTGTATTATTCTGCTTAGTTTAATTCAGTTATATCTGGCTTTTTATTTAGCTTTTGCTCAGTCTAAAGTAAACAATGAAGAAATTTTTATACATTTATAAAAATAAATAATAATATTTCAGAAGTTGCTTCCGTACAAGACCTTTACATTCAATTTATGCATATTTGAGGAGTTGGATAAAGTCTTTGTTTGCAGACTAATCAGATTTATGATTTTTCTCTAATTGGACATATGTACAGCATGTCTGGCTAAAAGCTCTTTTCCAGCTCTCTTTATATGTGGCAGAGTAGAAAGCAAAAATGTTTAAAGAAGTTGCTTCATTCTGTGTTCATCTTGGAATGGTAATTCGACAGATAGATCTATACTTATTAGAGTTCGGAGATTCAATAAAAAAATTAATAATTAAAACATTTTAAAAAGCCCCTGATTGATAATGTGGTTAATTAATTTTATAATAAAATGTAAGGGAGAAGTAAAGAGTGAATATTTAAACAGCACATAAAGGGTGCTATAGGAATGCTAAAGCAAGGCATTTCAGGAGGAAAAAATGCTGATGGAGTAACTAATCTACTTCATTCACCTTTATGCGACTGCTGATGACATATAATAGAAATTTCACTGATGCAGGCTTTTATTCCATGGGAGTGAAGCAGGTCATTTCACTTAGTGTAGGCATGCCGAATGACTGTCCCTGATTGATGTTGAATCAGGATTCTACTTCAAACTTTTTTAAGCACATGCTAAAAAAACACTCATTCACATTAGGTTTATGTTATTATATAGATTACTTTATATAGTCAATTATAAAAATAGTATTAGATTTGTCTGATTTATAATACATTTGTCCATGTTTTATGCAGTCATTCTTGTAATACTGTTCACTTACAGTAAGGTTTATGTATAACTGGGTCAGTGGGTAACTTGTATCCAGCTTTGCTGAAACAGATTTCAAGTTTATTTCTATTGCACTTTCCACAATAGACATTGTCTCAAAGCAGCTTTACAGAACTTAACAATTAAAGCGAATTATGTGTATTTATCCCTCAATTTATACTTGAAAAATATTTATTTATTCTTTATTCAGAGGTATTCTTCAGATCTATTTATGCTGAACAGACTTCTTATTAGACTATTTATTAGAATATTCAGACTATCGATTTTTGCTGGTGTTAGTGACCAGTGTCCCTGTCGCTTTCTTTTCTTTTTATCATCCGAGTCATCCAGACTTCTTGCAGCTGAGGGTGTTTCCACATTAACAGCCTAAAGGTTTATGAAGTTACTGAGAAACTATAAGGAACTATGAGGATGGATTTGTAAATAATATTAACTTTTATATTTATATTCTTTTATAATAAAATAATGTAATTAATATTAACAGTCCCATACAATGTCTTAAGATTGCAATTTGTATTAACAATTTTGCATTTAAGTGCTGAACACTGAACAGTACACCTGAACATTGAAAAAAAGTATGAATAGACATTCGAAGCCACCCAAACAAGAAATTTTTTTTTTCCAGTCTGGTTCCTCTCAACTATCTTAGGGAGCTGGCTTACTCATCACTGGCTCACTAAGGCATTAACAGGTTAATTCACATACACACAAATATATATATATATATACACATTCATATACAATGCTGATTTCCTGTGGATATGATTCGCTTACTTTCTGATTTTAAAGTAAATTTAAGTTTTTAGAGTTTGCACTGCAATAGTGGGATTAGAGCACGGATTAAAGCAGTCTATTTTTTCAGTGTCTAAATAATAATAATAATAAAAATATTTTTTTTTTATAAAAATTCATGATTGTTTTCTTTCTTGGCCCAAGTCTCTTTTCAAACTGATCAATGACAAGACTTCGATGTTTTTCCAAAAGTGAATTAAAGCTGTGTACATGTGCTCGTTGGGCGATCGCACATACCAGATGGTAAACTAGTAAGTAACTTTATTCTGTGTAGATGCTCGTCAGTAGACGCCCACAAAATGGGAAAAGTTCCAAAGGACCCTCATTGTGAGGTAATATCACATTTATATTATAACTAGAAATCTATGCTGTTTGTTTTGTTTTTTTAATAAATGACAGTGTTTGGCCCTCTACATAGACCCAGTATTTTACTTTAGCCCATACTATTATTGAGTTTGACACCACTTGCGTAGTCCATTACTCAGGAAAAATATCCTATTAAAAACTTTCCGTTTAATAAATAAATAAAAAAAGCAGCAACAGGATATGTATGTGCTCAGAATGTGGGCTTTGTTTAATTTTAGGGATTTTAAAGACCTCTGCAAAAAGATAAATCAATCAATCAATTGCAATGACTAAATTACATAAGACATTAACAAGACAAGGGGAAAATCATAACCTCAAGCTGAATCTTGTAAACCTACAGAAACACAGACAGAGAGACGAAGGGGTGAAGTGAACAGTGAGGTGTATATAAGTGCTAATGACCATGAACAGGTGCAGAATGTCACGTGATGTAATGTTGCAGTACTTCAGGGTAAACAGCCTATGATCATAGTCCTGACAAATAAAGGTACAATCTTAATGATAGTAACTGAATTCATAATCACACACAGCATTATGATTCAAACAGTAAATAAATAAATAAATAAATAAATAAATAAATAAATAAATAAATAAATAAATAAATAAATAAAGCATAAATGGTGTGCTAAAGATGAGGTCAGAACTTGGATGCAGGGCAACATTTATTGTATTGAAAGTGTATTAAGAGAGGTAACTGTGTGTAATAAAATGTCAGTGTGGTTTCAGGAAATTGAACACACAAGCCTGCTCCGGTGTCATCTTCCAGACAACACTTGTGTACACACAAGTTTATGAATCATTGGAAACATGGAAATAAACACACACACACACACACGCACTTTCAACAATGAAAATTTATCACATTGCTGTAAATTAGCTCTATTCTGTATCCTAGTCTCTGAGGATGCTTGTTCCAATCTACTTTGAGAATTGAGGAGTTTATCTATTTTTGGGCTAATATCCTCCAGGGAAATAACACACCACATACTGCATGGTGATTCTTATTAGATGAGCAAATTGCCAACTATGACAGCTTGGGTCTCTCTCCCTCATTAAATTAGCAAAGAAATGCGGTTTTTAAATCCTGTAAATATTAACACAGCGCAGTAAAGTCTGGGATTTTTTTAAAAGCATGGCTAAGCAGCTTAAACTCTATTGCTGATGCAGTTTTTCACAGGCCCACAAGTGCTCTGTAATAAGTATTGATAGTGCTAATTGTGACACAAACATTAAATTAGTGGCTAGTCGCTTATATCAAGCAAAAATTCTACAAAAGTGTAACACAGATTTATATCAATTTGTTACCGATGATGCATTTGTTCAACTACAAAATGGTGTGAATACCACTGGCACGATACAATTACAAAAATGACTGTACAGTTCGCACCAAATCATTAAGCAGTTATCAGATTATTATTATTTTCGTTGTTCTTTCTGCTTTGTTAATTGCTGTTTTACTGCTCCACCATTTTTTTAATTCCTATGTCAAAATAACTCCAAGTATGAGCATCTGACTATAATCGTCTGTGCCAATCCATGCTGTATATAGTGACATAGAAAAAAATATATATACCTCAGCGTATTCAACAAAACAGGATGCTCGAAACAAAAAGATAAATAGAACTAATCACCATTGGATTCTTTCCAATTCCATAGCAAATTTAAAGAAAACAGGATTAGAGGCCCAGATGCAGCTCCTACTTGAAGACCACAATGCCACGCTCATTAAACGATAAACAGCAGAACGTCTACCAGCCAGGCATCACGCCAATACCAGAAAAACACTGATAATTTAGGGTTATGGTTTGTGTAGGGCTTGTTCTATGTCTGCATGGATTCCTTTCAGATTCTCTGGTTTCTTTCCACTTTTGAAAAACATTTATCGGGAAGAATTGATTCGAAACCAGCCCAGTTGTGAATATGTGCGGGAAGGTATGTGCAAGATTCCCTTGTATGCAATAATTCATGGTGTATTCGTTCCTTAGATATAGACTACAGATCCATTATTAATAAATTAATTACAAGGGGGGTTTTTTTGTTTATTTTTTTCATTCTTTGCTTTCAAATAAGAACAGGAACACTTAGAATGTCACATTTTATTTCAGCTATCAAATGCATGTAATTTTATATCAAAATACATATAAAATGATAGTGGAAAAACTATCATAAGTAAACAAAACTGAACATCATAACCCATAATAGTCACAAAAGTTACAAAATAAAAAGTCACCTTCTCTGATACATGTTTTTTCAGGAATAGTATTATAAGTAATTAAGTAGTCCAAAGACTTATTAGACTTTATGTATTTGTTTAGTATTTGTTCAGTGTTTTTTAATGCTGTAGTGATTTTAAATACTTTTTTGGGTATTTTTTTATTTTTTATTGCCTAAACTTTTTTATGCTTCAACTTTTTTATGCTAAAAAGCTATTATCCATTCTGTAACTAAACTTAGAAAGTCGGAGATACTGTGCACTAGGATACATTGTTCCCAAGCAATGTCATTTCCTACCGATATTGCATAACAAATTTGGTATTAGGAATGCCTTCTAAAACGTCATGTGAAAAGATAAGGAAATAAGATAACTGTATAGTAATGGCTGCATTGTTTACTTCCAGGAATGTCATTGTCTGTGAAGTCTTTACCTTTAACATAGCTCTTATAGCCAGGCTTTCCTTTCAGCTTTTCCAGACAAAATTGTGACCATACAGTACGACTTTGCACGAACACAAACTGCTTTGTTACTAATAGTCTAAAACACTGAGGATTTTTCTTAGTTTTCTTAGTTTTAGGTATTGGTCTGTATCAAAGTAAAGTTATATATATAAAATAAATGTGTACTAAGCTTTCTATGATGTCATTGTAGTGCCACATAAAAAAAATAAATCGAAGATTACGGGATTAAAGTCATAGCAATACGAGAATAAAGTAATAATATTTTGAACAAAAAGTCAAACAAGAATAAAGTAGTAGTATGGAAATTAAGTAATGATATTTTAAGAAAAAAGTCAAACTTAGAAAAATAAAGTCATAGCAATACAAGAAAAAAGTTGAAATATTTCAATCCTGGACCCCAGCTGAAATACTGGCTGAATACCCAGCTGAAATACTGAAATACTGTTCAACTCCTGCAGGGTCGAATTTTTTGATCGTCATCCTCATAGTCTCTTGAGAAACAACATATCCTCTTTAAATAGCAGGCAGATGTATTACCATCGATAACCTCCAGACTACACAAAAGAGGCAATTACCTTAATGTCTCTTTTTTTCTACTGCATAATTGCTATGGTGTCTGTTTACTAATTATAACTCTGTGCTGATGTGCCAAAAGAATTTCATCATTGCTAAATCTTTACCTAATGTAGAAATTAACCAAATCCGAAACATTCATTTAATGTAAAACAGTGAAACATTTTTCACAATACTGTGATTTTTCTCAAAATATTAAATTTTTAGTTTTCGAAAAAATACTTCTATTTACATCAATAATGAATACAAATATCACTTTTAGTTATAAATATCACTAGTGGAGCTCTAACTGGACTATATATATATATATATATATATATATATATATATATATATATATATATATATATATATATATATATATATATATTTCTTTCTTTCTTTCTTTCTTTCTTTCTTTCTTTCTTTCTTTCTTTCTTTCTTTCTTTCTTTCTTTCTTTCTTTCATGTTAGCAAGTTAAAAAAGCATTTCATTATATGTCATACTCTATAAATGTGTATGTGATAAATAAAATTTGAAATGAATTGAATGTATAAATTAATAGCAAATTGTTGGGATATTACTACTAAAATGATTTAACAAACTATAAAACTTCAACTATATATCTATAGCTCAAACTAAATATAAATATATGAATGATAAATTCTTTGAGTCCCGAAGTACAGACCTATTTTTGAGCAGTTTGCAAGCTCTTAAACCAGCTCACCCCTCAGTTCAAAGGGCAGCTCGGAGTTCTTTCTGCGTCTGTAAGCGATTGAATTGTAAACTCCACTTGCTGGGTCCAGATCAGCTGCAGTGAACCATTTATCCTGCTAGAGAGAACCATATGAAGAAGAGTAGCATGAAGGAGTACATTAGATAATATTTGCGCTACTTTATTTGTAATGGTGTAACCTGCATGTAATCAATCAGAATTTACTGCAGTACGGTCTACATAGATTAGTAAACTAATACAGTACGTATACTAGTGGCCACTCTGGGCATGTTGACTAATCAGAGTGCACTTATTTAATTACATGCAATAACATTTTCATATTGTGGCTTTTTTTTTTTTTATCCAGTCTGAAGGATTTCCTTCTGCAGTTTTATGTCTCTTTAAAACAAAATGTAAGTAAAAGTCAAACCCACTTTGGATTAAAGCTGCTTATGGAAGTGCAAAGAGAAAGTGCAACTCTCAGTTTTGGATGCTACTTAATTCGCATACCACTAAAGGTGTTTCAGCCTTCATCAGAGCAATCAAATTTCAGATGAGCCACAAAAGCATGCTTATGTGTATGTTTACAAACCAAATGAAATTCCAGAATATAGCAGATGCCTTTATCCAGAGCAACTTAGATCTATCAGCTAAACATCAGGGTTCTTGCTGAAAGACCCAGCAGTGGCAGCTGGGTGTTGCTGGGATTTCAACTCATGACCTTCTATGCCAAAGTGCAGTGAGCAACCAGCTCCCTACCATGTGTAATACCACAATACCATGACTACCATATAAACACTGACTGTATAAAAAAACGTTCTATTGATAAGGAAGAAAGAGGTTTGACTCCAGGATGTTTTTTCAACCTTGTAATGTCAATTTTTAATGATAACATAATGCCCTAAAGTGTAAGAATCCACAAGACTGAAATAATGAACAACTCAACATGCTTTGAGGTGAGTGTGTGATGATTTATATATGTAGCCAAAAGGGTCTCCTTGCAAAACTGAAGAAAAAAATCGACTAAATTTGAATTGAGGGAATTATCAATTCTAGCATTCTAACATAATCCTATCAACCCTTACTATTACCATTTTCTCTGAGTTTTTGCTAAAGAACCAATAGCATAAAGGTGAAATCACCTGAACATGCCAATATGCTAATAATACTGCTTTGAGACAATGTCTGTTGTGAAAAGCGCTATATAAATAAACTTGACTTGACTTGACTAATATTGCTACTTGACACTAAACACTGCTAACATTGCTACTTGACACTAAAATGTATTATGAAATGTATTCCAGTTAAGACATACCTCATATATGGATGCTGGAATGGTACCTGATGCATCAGCTCCAAAATTTTGAGCTGATGCATGTTGATCATTCGACCCAAACAGATCTTGATACAGCCCAAAGTCCCTGACTTCCTCGTAATCATGGCTGATTGGGTTCGTAATGTGTCTGCTATCTTTATGGGAAAATGAACACAAGCAAAATCATTAAGCGCATTCGACTAATGGTTCATAAGCAAATGTGCCGAGTTCTTACCGAGCTTCTCCGGTGTCTCCAGATGGGTATAAAGTGCAGGACTATAGGCCTCAGTGGGGTAGTAATAGTGATAGCTCTATGGTCAGAACATAGAAGAACATGATGGAAAATAATAGTCAGTACATCAAATGTTGTTCCACTATCAAATTTCATAGCAAAATGTTATCATGGTTATGGTGTTGCTAGAATTCTAATGGACCAGGAACATCTTGCAAAACACACACGCCTACTCTCTGCACTTCCATTAAGTCTGAGCAATGATTTCCAGGTTGTAATTTTATCAGGAGGAATAGTTACATGTATAGTATGGGTATCAATCTTCCCTTTTTTGAGGAAAGGGAAAGTGTTTATTTATTTATGATATATAATGTCAATAAAGCCATTAAAATTAATAAGATTTTGTATTGATGATGGAACTAAACTACACTTTTTGCACTACATTGTGTTCTTATATTCACTCCTGGGTATAGTTTTTACAGTTTACAGTACTGTATAACCAAAGTATACAGTAGGTTTACTGGTCGGCCCTATCTTGGTTTTGTGTCTTGTCTTGTAATGTCTGTCTGTACTGTTTTTTGTCTGCACTGTTTACACCAGGTTGCACTCGATGCACTTTATGTAACTTGTGTTGTGTTGTAGCTTTATGTTGTTGTTTGGTGTAGCACCAGGGTTCCGGAGGAACGTTGTCTCGATTTTACTGTGTACTGTGTACCACTGTGTATAGTAGAAATGACAATAAAAGCCTCTTGACTTGACTTGACTTGACTTGACTTGACTTTGGAAAGTGCTTCTCCAGCACATCTCCCAAAGTTCCCTACTATCCTTCCAGTTTCAAACAATGCATGGGCAGTTCAATTTTAGTAGTTTCAGCAATCTCCTTAAATGTTTTCTTTGCTTGATGCATGCCAATAATTGAACCCTTCTGAAATATATATATATATATATATATATATATATATATATATATATATATATATATATATATATATATATATATATATGCCTTTTCTTAGTCTGTACTTTTTCATATCCCTATTTTAAATATCGAATAAATAAAGAGTTATGCTATGTGACATATACTTTTGGACTGGTTGTTATGCAAGTAGTCAATAATTTCACATCCTGGGGCAATAAAGCCTGGTCAAAAACTTAAACGAAGCCCTAAAAACCAATTGTAATTGTACGTTTGCTACATTAAACTGCATTTCGGTATTAACTGTCATACAACAACGCTACATCAATTAAAAACTATATACTTAATAATACTAATACTGCTTGTGGATTCTTTATCAGACACCAAATTCCACCACATATACTGTATAATAAAGAAATATGTGGATTATACAAGTCACGTCATAGCAAGTAAGATTTTGATGCTTTTCCCCCCAAACACAGGCTTACACACAGTCTATAATGATTGTGCTGCTGTGATTAATCTGGTTGGGAGTAGAATCCGAGAGATGCTCTGTTAATAATATCTCCATGAAAAATTTATCCAATCTGAATCCAAAAGATAAATTGCATGGATTTTTAATATTCGATTTAATTTGTTTGGAGAGCTGAAAAATTAGAAGGAATGAGAAGAAGTAGATTCAGCACTACAGAATTGTGAAAGATCACAGCAGCAATAAGGCCAGACTGTAGACAAATGCAGTTATCCACTGTCTAAGACAGTCTCTGGATTTTTTTGTTTTGTTTTGACTGTGGACAAAAAAAGGTAGATACATTAAATATGATCATAAAGTATGGTATAATGAATGATACATTTTTCTCCCACACATACAGTGGTTGTATATTTCGCATGTAAATTGTGACCTGATTTTGTATTTTGTTTTGCATGCTATCACATGTATAAGGTTGTAGGTGTTTACTTGAATTTTCTTGTGCAATCTCAGGGCTGAAACTGTTTCAATGTTTTAACATTAAACCAAACCTGGTGAGTAAACACCAATCAGATATACCTTTAAAACCACTGACAGGTAAAGTACATAACATTTATCATCTCATTACATCCCATTATGTAGAGGTGGGATATGTAAGCCATATTATATCTAGCGATATCTCTAGGAGGTAATCATTCAAAGTCAATGTGTTAAAAAGAGGAAAAATGGGCAAGGGCAAATATCTGAGCAACTTTGGCAAGCACCAGATTGTGATGTCGTGACTTGATTAGAAAATCTCCAAAAAAGCAGCTCTTATGGATTGTTCCAGGTACAGTATGCAGTGGTAAAAGCAAAACCAATGAAAGAAAAATAACGTATCAGCAACAGGGTTACGGGTCAAACAATTCAGATCCACCTCTTGATGCTAGATATCATAGATCAGCATAGCTCACCTTCACTTCACAAGATTAGGCAGGCGGTTGTAATGTTGCGGCTGATCGTTATGTATTACTCGCGCAATGACCGCAGGTGCAGGTGCAATTTCTATAATTTGGCAGAAAATTCCATGCCCTATTTTTTCTTTCCCTTTTCTTTTCCCACGCACTCTGCCCCTCACCCCTCCATAGCTCTCGTAGACACTGCTGCTGCTGTCTGGATCTGAGCTCGTGTTGATGAGAAGGGTCCGGTGTGCTGAGACATTGATCGGCTCTCTGCTGCTCACCGATGACCTGTGTGAAAGGGCAAGATGTTTTTCACCTACTATTCGAAAATAAAGGTTTGCAAGCAGTTTGATTTTAAAGGTTTCTTCAGACCTGCTATAACATTATTTTTTTCTTGTTTTACTGTGGAACGGCAAAGTTGGCATTGTACTGTAGCCAAGCCAAAGAACACACCATGGTTTAAAGGTGACTTATGGAAAAGTCAGTTGCAAGGGACGTTTAACGGTCAGTGTAAACGGAATTTAGTTTTAAGTAACGAATACATTATTTTGTTGCATTTCATTAAAATGAATTAAATATTAAAAAGGTTTTTCATAGCATTGATTGAAGTTACTTTTTTATCATAAAATTGATATTTTCAAATTGTGTTACTGTTCTTTTTACTTGTATTCCACAATAAGTGTTAATTATAAAAAATATGTATATTTATTATTTATAAATGGCACAACATGCACATTGACCCTTTGTATAATTAAAGCCATAGAATGTTTTCATTACAAGTTGTTTTCTGTTATCACTTGCATTACAGCAGCTGGTAACACTCTTTCACTCTACAGCCTTGTACTGTATTTCTCATCTCTCATTTCCAGTTTGTACAAACTGTAAAAAACAAAACCTTCTGTTCGGAAAGCTTCTCAAATGCTTCACAATATCAATGAATATGGTTCTGTTTTTTTAAAGCCTAATAATATTACTGTACTTTAACCATATAATTAAATTATGTGGTGTACCCATCTGATCCTCAAAATCACTCCAATCTTTTTTTTTGTCTCAAATCTGAACTTGCACAGCACAGTGTCACTTTTATACCAGCATGGTCACTTTAATGACAATCACACTGGGACACTTTAATTTGTACTGTAAATATCTGTCATACACATGTCCATTCATTTCTTTTAATTCATATATATATATATATATATATATATATATATATATATATATATATATATATATATATATATATATATACATATATATATATATATATATATATATATATATATATATACATATATATATATATATATATATATATATATATATATATACATATATATATATATATATATATATATGTATATATATATATATATGTATATATATATATATATGTATATATATATATATATATATATATATATATATATATATATATATATATATATATATGAATTAAAAGAAATGAATGGACATGTGTATGACAGATATTATATATATATATATATATATAATTTTTTTTGCATATATATATATATATATATATATATATATATATATATATATATATATATATATATATTAGACTATACATTTAATATACTTTTATACTTTATTTTGTTTATTTATTTATTTTATTGTATTTTTTTTTCTATTTTTCATTTTTACATGTAAACAGCATTTAACTACATGTGGTTCTATTTATGAATGTGTATGAGACAAATAAAATTAGAATTTAAAATATACTTTTGCTTATAGAGAAAATGTCCTACATTTAAAATGCAACTCAAAGTGCTTCAGTGTTAAGTTCAATTAAAAAAAAGAGTTAAATAGCAATAGTTAAACCTAAAAATCTAAACTTAAAATCTAAACTAGAGTAAAGTGGAATACAAGCAGAAAAACAAAATACATCACCATCAACTGCTCTTAAATGCATACCAGACCCTGATCTTTAATCTAAATTACAAGATGGGTTATGAATGATTGCATATTATGTACTATATGTACTACATTGTCCAGTCTCTAGCTCTAACAAATTCCATACTATGTCTTTAAAAGTGCCATTTTAAATGTAAATACTGTATGTTTCCTTTTTATTGGTATTCTGTTTTATTACTTGTCCTTTTCTCAGAAATTTCTTGTCCACAATAATCACACATTTCTCCCAATGCATATGTATGGACTGAGATTAAGCTGTAAAGTGCTGTAGTAGGTCTTTAGGATGGGATTTAGTAACTGCTGCTGTAGCTGTATTTAACACTCGGATCATGAGATTAGCATTGCCTCACCCCTCATCGCTCCTCTTGCCCCCTGAAAAGCTGCCTGCTCCCTCTGGAGGTGGGAAAAAAAAAAGCCATAGATAAAGACAGGGGAATGGAAAAGGCATGGGTGTTGTGTTTATCATATGAAAACAGGTCACAATGAGATGTTTATCTACTATTTATCGAGTCATTCCTACAAATCATATTGCAAAAATGATACTTTTGTCAAATAGACAAAGACTAGGGAGGGCATAAATAAAGGGGAGGGGAGACAAACGCAATGGAATGCAAGGAGATTTAAAAGAAATGGAGAGTGAAGTGAGGAACAAGTCAAACTGAAAGAGATAGACAGTATAGAAAAAGACGACTGAAAGCAATAGGGCAGGATAAAGGGGAGACGATGTAAAGCGGAAATGACAGCTGCTGAGGAAAAGAGACACGACAGATGTGCGCGGAGATGAGGGAGAGATGAGACATAGAAAGATGGATTTGAAAGTGACAGGCATATTAGGATGCAGACAGGCTGTTTCTTTTGAACGCTGGTGGAAGTAGTACACTCTGTCTAACAACACCACGCTGAAGAACTGACACGCTGACATCCCCGTTCTTTACCTTTCAGAATCCGTCCCTTCTTCCACCTGACCAATAGAAAGAAGCCAAAGGCGTTGCACACCAGGAAGACTCCCACGAGAATAAGGATGACATACACTGGTATAGCGGGGCCTAAACAAAAAAATCCAGAGACTGTCAGTGGATAACTGCATTTGAACATTTAATAAAGATCTAATAAAGTCTGAACCTAGAAGCAAAAACCGATTTGTATTTAAATATTAATGAGAATTTCGACTCATTTCACACCATATTCATTATTCACAACTGACCATATTTTAGCTGGTTGACAAGTCCTAGTTTGAAAAAACGTTCTTTCGGCTTCTCCCGTTAGGGGTCGCCACAGCGGATCCTCCGCACGTTTGATTTGGCACATGTTTTATGCTGGATGCCCTTCCTAACGCAACCCTCCCCGATTTATCCGGGCTTGGGACCGGCACTGAGAGTGGCTGGGGATACAAGTCTTAGTTTGAAACAAATTCTCAAATATGCTGTTCACACACCATTCATCTATCAGGATTAACATAAGGATGTGTATTTCATTTATATACAAAATTTAGAACAAAATGTTTCTGGTTTACAGTTGGAATCCAGTAGTAACATGTTGTGATAATGTTTTCTTAGGCCAAACCAATCCAAACTTGTGCAAGATTTACAAAGGTTTTGCTAATATACATCATTCTCATGTGCAACTTTGTCTCTTCCAGAGTACAAATGTAGAGACAATAAAATGTAGTGTAACAGAAAGGACATAAATGTGCTGTTTAATTGTCACATGTAGAGTATATTACAGCGCAGTGACATTCTTTCTTTGCATATACTAGTGATATAAGCTGGGGTCAGAGTACAGGGTCAGCCATGATACAGCGGCCCGTGGAGCACAAAGGGTTAAGTTGCAGCTTGGCGATAATTGGGGCTTAAACCCCCGACCTGCCGATCACTAACCCAAAGCCTAAACAACTGAGCTACTATGTCCCTCATAGTAAATTTCTGTCTTTCTTTCGGCTTCTCCCATCAGGGGTCGCCACAGCGGACCATCCGCATGTTCGATTTGGCACATGTTTTTACGCTGGATGCCCTTCCTCACGCAACCCTCCCCATTTATCCGGGCTTGGGACCGGCACTAAGAGTGGCTGGTGTTGGTTCCCTGACCGGTGATCGAACCCGGGCCGCAGCGGTGAGAGCGCCGCATCCTAACCACTAGACCACCAAGAACTTATGTCCCTCATAGTAAATATAATAGTAAAACCAAAGTAGTAAGATTATGGTACTATACATTAGTTTATATGACACTGTGGACAAACCTATGATGAATATCAGTATATTTGATTAAATATACTTTGTTACTTTACTTAAGTAATTTTTGGCTACTTTCTAGTTTTTCTACTTAACTACATTTATGATTTAATATATGTACTTTTTACTCCACTATATTTTAATTGACAATGACCGCTACCAATTCGATTTTGCATCTCTGTTGAAGATGTCATTAAGCTTAACACTCTCCTACCCCATCTGCTGCATGCAAGCGACTTTTTAGCACCGCTGGCCTCATTTTCAGTCCAAAAATAGCTAGAATAAATTCCAAAAAAACAGTTTTTGTTGAAGCTGAATAAAAATATGAGACTGAGAGGTGCATCAAATTACAGTCAGTTTTTTTTTTTTTGTTTTCCATTAACTAAAATGAATTACTTTTATTTGACTTGTCCATTAAATACAAATGGCTTACTTGCATTAAACTTAGTTAATGCAGTGTTGAGGTATACAATTTGATTTGTCTTTTAGGAAATAAATCCTCAGCATCTGTTTTTGGCATGTATCTAGTGCATTTTTAAGCCGACGTTCAATAGGAGTCAAATACTCAAGTGCTGTTCAAATCAGATACACTTTGACCTTTGCTCTTTACTTTTTAAAGTCATACTGGAATTGATTTTTTAACTTGGAGTAAGTTTTGCAGTAAGGTATGGTTTTCTTTATACCTCTGCAATTACAGTAGGTTATAAAAAATAAACTAGAATTATTGTACAGTAGGTTGATAAATGTCACTCGTCCACATGCACAGCAAATTCGCATTTAGCGTTCGTTTCATAAAGGGTAATAACAGCTTAAATTGGCAAACTTCTGACTAAGTGGCAAAATCCTGCTCTTCAAATAATGCAGCTCAGCCACTACCGTGAGTCACTTAGCCACAATAACCTTTAATATATTTTTATACTTTTGTTAATAAATGGTTAGTCTACAGTATAAGACTCTCTCTCTTTCAAAGCATTAATATGAAATGACTTGATTTTACATCTAATTAAAAATATATTAAATAAACATGCAGTTTAAACTTTAGCATTAACCATACACAACCGTGTAGAAGCTTATGCTTATTATATATTTTAAAGCCTAGGTTTAAAAATGGACACAGATTCATAAAATCTCTATAATGGAAATGCTTTTTCAAACTGGATTTTCATAAATACCACATTTCCAACAATTAAGGATCATTATGCAATTCAATTTGCTTGTATCTAGCTTGATCATTTTTTTGTCATCTCTTCAAAATATACAAAAGCACAGAAGCAAATATGTATTATTGTTATATACGGTACACTGCATTGCTAAAAGTATACAGACACTTAATCAATCACACCCATATGTGCTTGTTGACTATCCGGCTCCAGATTTAGCCCTGATTTAGTCCTAATGAGCTTTACTCTTCTCTGCTTTTTAATATGTTCGGGAGCATGGCTGTGGGGATTTATATTTATTCAGCCACAAGAGCATTAGTGAAATCAGCTTCTCAGAACAGGATAAAGAACTCTGGTGGTGCAGTTGATGTTCCAGTTCATGCCAAAGGTGTTCAGTGGGGTTGAGGTGAAGGCACTGTGTAGGACACTTGATTTTTCCACTCCAACGTTAGCAAACCACAGGCATTCTACACAGGCATTGTTATGCGGAAGATCTCTGAGCCTTTTCATTCCAGGGAAGGGAAATCTTTATACAACAGTTAAAAAGGAATACATACGAGTGTGAAGGTCAGGTGTTCTTATACTTTTGACAATGTAGTGAAGATGAGAATTGTGTTTGTGCTTGATTCAATTCCATATAAATGGCTTGCTCTAATAGTATTATTTTATTACTATACAAAATGATGTCCTTTTCCTTTAATACGTACAGCTACTGTACAAAAATACTGAGAGAAATACTGGGAGCCAGATGGACAGTATGCACATGGAAAGGTGCAACTGCAACAACAAATCTGCAATCTGATTTCTTGTACCAGTGTATGTGCTTGTGACTCTATTCATGCACATAATATTTCTAAAAAAGAACTTTCACTGAGATTCTAAAATCTATGACAAAAACCTAAAAAGGAAATGACCCATCCTGACCAAATTCTCAGAGAAAAGCAATACAGCTTGCATGCACCTGCTTCTGGGAGGTGGACAAAATGAACAAAAAACTCAGCACCACTAATTACAGAAGGTTTAACGTGTGCATAATCAGACAAATATTATTATATTTTTTTCTGTGCCAACCTTTCACTTGTTGCACAATAATCCCACAACTGTGTATGCATGAGGGTGCAATCAAACCATAACTAAGTGCTGCTTTATATGCTTTTGTTTTAATAGGGGTGCAACGCTATGTCACTATGTGTATACGTTTATTCAGACCATAAACCAGACACTCTGTGAAGTTTTTTAGCAAGTGTTCTATTAGAAATATCAAGCTAAAGATTTATGAAAGCAAATAAATTACATCTGTTTTAAATCTGGAAGCTGTTATTAGTTTTATTAGTTGCTTTACTTTGTCATAGATCAGGAACACCAGAAACGTTTGCTGGGTATGCTATCAGAATTGATTCTGAAGCTGGACTGTGTACAAAAAAATGGAAATTTCATTTACGTTACCAAGATGTTGACATTTAATGCTTTTTTGGGTTGCTAAAACTGGCGACTAGTAAATATTTTGCCATTGTAACTACCTTGCATCTGTGATGCCTGCCTATCATGTTTCCCAATTGCCTATTACAAGAATTTTAATACATTCAGATGTAAGGCATAACTTATAATGGTGGTACTGGCAACATGTTATTATTTTTATTATTGTTTTTATTTTTAGAAGTAGTAGTAGTAGTAGTAGTAGTATTTTTTATCATCATTCTTGTTATATTTAGTAGTAGTAGTAGTAGTATTGTTGCTAATCTACATAATCATTCTTTTTTTTGTAGTAGAGGTAGAAGACAGTAGTATTTTTATTCATCATTATTATAATTTTAGTAGTACTATCAATCATTATCATCATTATTATTAATATACTGTAAATATTTTTTTGAATAGTAGTATTGTTGTTTATCATCATCATCATCATCATCATCATCATCAGTATCACCTTTCTTCCTATTAATATTATTATTATTAGTAGTAGTAGTAACCCAGCCATTAGGGGGGCACAAGCCAGTGTACTCTTAGTGCCGGTCCCAAGCCCGGGTAAATGGGGAGGGTTGCGTTAGGAAGGGCATCCAGCGTAAAACATGTGCCAAATCAAATATGCGGATCACAAATGAGAATTTCATACCGGATCGGTCGAGGCCCGGGTTAACAACGACCGCCACAGGTATCGTTAGCCGACAGGGTACCGGTGGAAATTGGGCTACTGTTGGCCGAAGGAGGAGAAGGAGAGGAGGAAGGCGTCTACAGAGACGGCAGGAAAAGGAGCAGTGTAGAAGAGTAGAGGTTCGGGTTGGTACTTTAAATGTTGGTACTATGACGGGTAAAGGGAGAGAGATAGCTGATATGATGGAGAGGAGAAAGGTAGATGTGTTGTGTGTTCAGGAGACCAAGTGGAAAGGTAGTAAGGCCAGGAACATTGGAGGTGGGTTTAAACTGTTTTATCATGGTGTGGATGGGAAGAGAAATGGTGTAGGGGTGATTCTGAAGGAAGCGTACAGTAAGAGTGTAGTGGAGGTGAAGAGAGTTTCTGATAGGGTGATGATCGTGAAGGTGGAAGTTGAAGGGATGATGATAAATGTCATCAGTGCCTATGCTCCACAAGTTGGCTGTGAGATGGAGGAGAAAGAAAGATTCTGGAGTGAATTAGATGAAGTGGTAGATGGTGTACCTAGGAAAGAACGATTGGTGATTGGGGCAGACTTTAATGGGCATGTAGGTGAAGGGAACAGAGGTGATGAGGAGGTGATGGGTAGGTATGGTTTTAAGGAGAGGAATGTGGAAGGGCAGATGGTGGTAGATTTTGCTAAAAGGATGGAAATGGCAGTGGTGAACACGTATTTTAAGAAGAAGGAGGATCATAGGGTGACGTATAAGAGTGGAGGAAGGTGCACACAGGTGGATTATCTTCTGTGTAGGAGATGCAACCTGAAGGAGATTGGAGACTGTAAGGTGTTGGCGGGGGACAGTGTAGCTAGACAGCATCGGATGGTGGTCTGTAGGATGGTTTTGGAGGCGAAGAAGAAGAGGAGGAAAGTAAGGTTTGAAAAAAGAATAAGATGGTGGAAACTGAAGGAGGAAGAGTGTAGTGTGAGGTTCAGGGAAGAGGTCAGACAGGGGCTTGGTGGTGGTGAAGAGGTGCCGGATGATTGGGCAACTACTGCAGGAGTGATGAGGGAGGCAGCTAGAAAAGTACTTGGTGTGACATCTGGAAATAGAAAGCAAGACAAGGAGACGTGGTGGTGGAATGAGGAAGTGCAGGAGAGCATTAGGGGAAAGAGATTGGCAAAACAGAAGTGGGATCGACAGAGTGATGAGAAAAGTAGGCAGGAGTACAAGGAGATGCGGCAGCAGGTTAAAAGGGATGTGGCGAAAGCCAAGGAAAAGGCATATGAGGAACTGTATAAGAGGTTGGACACTAAGGAAGGAGAAAAGGATTTATACCAATTGGCCAAGCAGAGGGACCGAGCTGGGAAGGATGTACTGCAAGTTAGAGCAATAAAGGATGGAGAGGGAAATGTGTTGACTAGTGAGGAGAGTGTGTTGAGAAGATGGAGGGAGTATTTTGAGCAGCTGATGAATGAGGAAAATCAGAGAGAGAGAAGGTTGGAGTAGGTGGAGTTGGTGAAGCAGGATGTAGATAGGATTAGTAAGGAGGAAGTGAGAGCAGCGATTAAGAGGATGAAGAATGGAAAGTCGGTTGGACCAGATGACATACCGGTAGAAGCGTGGAGATGTTTAGGAGAGATGGCAGTGGAGTTTGTAACCAGATTGTTTAACAGGATTCTGGAAGGGGAGAGGATGCCTGAGGAATGGAGAAGGAGTGTGCTGGTACCGATCTTTAAGCATAAGGGAGATGTGCAGACCTGCAGTAACTACAGGGGAATTAAGTTGATCAGTCACACCATGAAGTTATGGGAAAGAGTAGTGGAAGCCAGGCTGAGAGAAGAGTTGACCATCTGTGAGCAACAGTATGGTTTCATGCCGAGGAAGAGCACCACAGATGCCTTATTTGCTTTGAGGATGTTGATGGAGAAGTATAGAGAAGGACAGAAGGAGCTGCATTGTGTATTTGTGGATTTAGAGAAAGCGTACGACAGGGTGCCGAGAGAGGAGTTGTGGTATTGTATGAGTAAGTCAGGTGTGTCAGAGAAGTATGTGAGGGTGGTGCAGGACATGTATGAGGACAGTGTGACGGCAGTAAAGTGTGCAGTAGGTACGACAGACTGGTTCAGGGTGAAGGTTGGACTGCATCAAGGATCGGCCCTGAGCCCTTTCCTGTTTGCAGTGGTGATGGACAGGTTGACGGACGAGGTCAGACAGGAGTCTCCCTGGACTATGATGTTTGCAGATGATATTGTGATTTGTGGTGAGAGTAGAGAGCAGGTTGAGAAGAGCCTGGAGAGGTGGAGATATGCGCTGGAGAGAAGGGGAATGAAAGTCAGTAGGAGTAAGACAGAGTACATGTGTGTGAATGAGAGGGAGGGCAGTGGAGTGATGCGGTTGCAGGGAGAAGAGGTGGAGAAGGTGGAGGAGTTCAGGTACCTGGGGTCAACAGTGCAAAGTAATGGAGAGTGTGTTAGGGAAGTAAAGAAAAGAGTGCAGGCAGGGTGGAGTGGGTGGAGAAGAGTGACAGGAGTGATTTGTGATAGAAAAGTATCTGCAAGAATGAAAGGGAACGTTTATAGGACTGTGGTGAGACCTGCGATGTTGTATGGATTAGAGACAGTGGCATTGAGTAAAAGACAGGAGGTGGAGCTGGAGGTAGCAGAGCTGAAGATGTTGAGGTTTTCGTTGGGAGTGACGAGGATGGACAAGATTAGAAATGAGTTTATTAGAGGGACAGCACATGTAGGATGTTTTGGTGACAAGGTGAGGGAGGCGAGATTGAGATGGTTTGGACATGTGCAGTGAAGGGACATGAATTATATTGGTAGAAAAATGCTGAAGATGGAGCCACCAGGTAGGAGGAAAAGAGGAAGGCCAAGGAGGAGGTTTATGGATGTGGTGAGGGAAGACATGCAGGTAGTGGGTGTAAAAGAGGCGGATATAGAGGACAGGGTGGTATGGAGATGGATGATCCGCTGTAGCGACCCCTAATGGGAGCAGCCGAAAGAAGAAGAAGAATTATTAGTAGTAGTAGTAGTAGTACTAGTAGTAGTGTTGTTAATTTACCTCATTATTATTATTATTATTATTATTATTATTAGTAGTAGTAGTAGTAGTAGTAGTAGTAGTAGTAGTAGTAGAACTAATAGTAGTAGTAAATATAGTATTGTTTTTATGTATTATTTGTAGTAGTAGTATTGTTAATCATCATCACCATCATTAATATTTAGTAGCAGAAGTGGTACTAGTTGTATTGTTTTTCATCTCATCATCATCATCGTACTTATACATTAGTATTATTATAATTATAATAATATAATTATTATAGTAGTATCATTGTTCATTATTATCATCAGCATCATTATTATTAATTTACTTGACATTTGATTTAATTGTACTTTGTTGTTTTTTTTATGTATTATTATTATTATTATTTTTATTTTTTATTTATTATTTTTATTTTTTCCGCTAAATAAGAGTGATGTTATACTTTTCTAAAATAGATTATTAATGTTTGGCAAGTGATGCACTAAAAACAGTTCTTGATTTACTCTGGTGTTCATGACAGTTTCATGACAGCTGCATTTGCATTCTTGTACCCTGCATGTCAACAGATTGTCACCGTCAAGTACATTAAAGTGCAGATCATGAGTGTCTCTAACAGATGCAGCTCAAACTCAGTGTGTCACTTATAAGTGACACTTAACATCATTGTATGTAGATTTGCTAAAAACAAACTTCATTAAACTAAATAAAAAAATAACACAATTCAAAAATGTTTATGCAAAATAAAAAGCCCTTCAAAGATGCATAGAGAATTTAGTACAAGTGCCTTAAGCCGCACATAACTGTGAGATAAATACTAATCTGTAATGGGTGAAAAGATTTTGTCAGAATGACAGTTTGAAAGTATCTAAGTAGATATTTGTTTTTGTTCTATATCGGATATCCACATGTTAAACTTCGACCTCGCCTGACGACAATAAACTGAGAACCAAACACGATATGTCATTTTTTACAGTAGGCCATGTTGACTAGGTAAGTGTTTGCTACAGTAGGTTAGGAGGTCAGCTTGCTGGATTGTTTTTACTAGCTTTTCCTTGCTAGTTGGCATTTTACTTATTTATTTGCTTTATTTCACAACTTTTTCACTTGCATTTGCCTGCTAGTTTACTTTTTGTTTGCTAGTTTGCTTCCTCTAGCTGGTATACTTTTCACAGCTAGTTTTCTTTTGCTCTCTTGGTTGCTGTACTTTACTCTTTTGCTATTATTTGCTAGTTTGCTTTCACTAGTTAGTAGACTTTCACTTACTTGTTTAATTTAGCTTAATTGTTTGGTCTTCCTTGCAAGTGTTTACATAGTTTGCATTTGCTAGTTTACTTTTACGTGCTATCTTTTTTTCTTGCTTATTTTTGTTTAATTTTACTAGTTTGCATTCCCTTATTAATTTCCTCATGCCAATCAGTTAGCTTTTTGCCTGCTAGTTTGAATTTGCTAGCTAGTTTGCTTAAACTTAGTCATTTTGAAATACTACCTGCAATGCGTACTTTTTTCTTCTCTTATTGTATTTATACATTGTACTGTGTATATACTGTATATTATAGTATGTGTATATTCTTTATATATATTTGCATTTATTTTTTTAATTCTTTTCTTTGCTGCTGTAACAAAGAAATTCCCCCACTGTGGGACGAATAAAGATATATCTTATCTTAATTGCCTTTAGTTACTAATTTATTATTCTTGTTCATTTGCTTTTTCTAGCTTGTTTGCTTTTGCTTTGTTTGTGTTAACTAAGTAGTTTGCTTTTTATTAAGTTTTATTTTACTTAAGCTTATTTTTGCTTGTTTCTAGTTGATAGTTTACTTGTTTCAGTTTGCTAATGCGGTCTTGGTCGCTGTCCTTCACTATTTTGCTTATATTTCCTAGTTTGTTTTTACTAGCTAGTAAGCTAGTAAGCACTAGTTTGCTTTAGTTTATTTGTTTGGTCCGCCATGCTAGTTTTTTAATTAGTGGTTTGCTTCTGTTAGGTTTTGGCTGGCTAGACCGCGTTCCCTTCATTTTGCTCATTTAGTTTTTTACTTGGTAGTTTGCATTTGCTGGCTACTTTTTTATGTTGCTTCCTAGTAGACTTTCCCTAACGAGTTTGTGCTTTACTAGTTTATTTTTGCTCACCATTTAGTTTATTTTGCTTCTAAGTTTGTTTTACATGTTTGTTTTAATCATTAGGCCACTTAAACTCAATGAAGACATCGAATGAAAGACGCAGAAGCTGCATCAGAATTTGTTCATGATTTCTGGAGTTAGACATTTTGCAGTTTTACTTAATTCTCAGTGGCCAATCCATGTTATGTCCAAGTCCAACTTACTGTTGCACTGAAAAGAAAAAAGATTCCGCAAAGTACCTACAGTGTGAACTTTGGAAAGTCACAAATTACTCATACTCTGTGGTACGAGAACCACATTAACCTAATTAGAAAGCAATCATAGATATAGGCTCTCTGGGGCATTAGCAATATTTTCCACTTTTCCTTATTACAGTGTTTCATCATGTCTGTGTTCCATCACACATATAAGTGGAACAATATAAAAAATTTATTTGACCCACCAATGAAAATTTGTGGAAATGTTTTTAAATGTTTGATATTTCTATCCTTTTCTATACGATTATATTTCTTTGAGAATCAAGAGCTTTTCTGACTATTTAAAGTTGTACATCTTCTGACTCAATTACTACATTAAAAAAGATGCCCTGAGCCGATGCAAAATAGCGAACAGAGCATGACAGTCAAACTTCAGCCTGCTCAGGATTGCGTGTGATTACATCAGGCTCAACATCACGGTCGAGTTGCTTCGCTGCGTCGCTGCATCGCTGTGCATTAAAAGGAAAGCCCTGGCTAATTAGCCATGTGAGTGTAGATATCGATTCTGAATGTAAAATGACAGATTGGCTCTGGACTTGATGGATAACAGCGGTGAAAAAGCTGATCAGAAATGCCAGCGCAGCACCTTCTTCACGCTCCGGGGCTTCAGGATGAGGTTCTCCTGGCACAGGATCAGGATCTGATGAATGAGAGAGGAGGAGGGGAGAGTCAGCATCAAATACACTGGGTATACACATATTACAGGGGAAAAAATGTGTACAAGAACAAGATATCGTTTAATAGATATTTGAGTTCATACGTGTAAATATCATCAGAATTGATTTTTATCAAATTAGTTTGTGCATCAACATTGAAATTTCACTTAAAAGTAAAAGATACATAGAAATATATATTTTTTTATCTATCAAGTTGATTAAATAATAAATTTTTTACTACACTATAAATACTTTGAATTGTCTTGTTTGTTTAGAAAATATAGATTTTTAATGACAGCATCTCTGTAGCTCTGGCTGAAGGATTTGCATGAATTGCCATGTTCTATTTCTATAACAACAAATTACACACAAATGTAAAGTATGTAATTGTTTATTTTTCTGGGTTTTTTTCAAGCGATGTTTCTTTAGCATTTGGAGCACTGGAAGGAGTCCCCAGTATCATCGCTTTAATAGAGGGTGAAGTCGCCACTTTACGTTTCCCAAAAATGATATCTGATTTCATGTTAACTTCTTGTAAGTGGACAAAAGAGGATAGTAAGACTTTTTAATTTTAAATCTGTAGTAAACTAATAATTATTTTATATTCTCTGTTTCACAACAGATTAAATGTACCACTAAATTTTACTACTGTAAAAATTGATAAAACTGGTCATTTTGTAAAAAAAGAAATGTGTTTGAGTTGAAAAAATAGCTGTTGTATAAGAGATATACACAATAACTCTTCTGTCAATTAATATTTTCTTCTTATCTTGGGTCTGTACTTAATTTAGAAGCTGGTGCTTTTAAAAATCTTTTAAACATAAAACAAAAAAATTTTAATATAAAAAAAAAATATATAAAAAAAAAATATATACAGTTTGTGGACAAACCTATTGGGACACCCGGCATCTCCAGCCATATGTGGTGCTTCTCCAAACTGTTACCAAAAAGTTGAAGGCACACAATTGTATAAAAATGTTGGATTTCTGATCAGAGTTCAAATCCCACTACTACTAAACCTCTACTGCTGGCCCTTAAGCAAGGCCCTTAACCCTCAACTGCTCAGTATTATAATTGTAAGTTGCTCTGGATGAGGGCATTGGATTAAATTTCCCCTTCTCTTAAACTAGGAGACCCAAACCTGTTCTAGCATGATATTGTGCACAAAGCCAGCTCCTTGGAAATGTGTTTTCCATGAGTTAGAGTGGAAGATCTTCAGTGGCCTGATATCAAGTTCTGACCTCCACCTATTGAACACCTTTGGGATAAATTGGAACGCTGACTGCATCCCAGACCTCCTCACCCCATGTCAGTTACCTGACTTTTCACCCTTGTGGAGAACCAAGCACAAATCCCTACACTCTAATATATAGTGGAACATCTTCCCATAACAGTTAAAGTAAGCAAATATGTTGTCCACCATTACTCTATACCATTCAGTGTCAATGCTATCTTAGTTAAAGATCTGGGCTTTTTTTCTCTCTTTATATTGGTTTTACAGTGTAAATACTTAAAACGAACAATCCAGCCCTGTATATTAATAATTTTTTTGAAACCTGAACAGCAAAAGATTTTTGCACTGCACTGCAAAAATGCATTTTTTCCCACCGCAGTAATTTGAGACAAGGCTGAGTTGCTAACGATGTGCTTTATCTGGACCGATCTACAACAACACAACATGATTACAGCGATCTGAATGTGCTGTTTTTCTGGCTCGCCTGGCTCGTCTGTTTTCCCGAGAAAACCTCAGACTAACATTCAAACGCTTAATTACTTTTAGTGGCATACACAGAGTAATAACTCTCTGTGATTGTGCTGATTTTGCGATAACTGTTACTCTTTTGAAACAAACTTTGGAGTTGTCGAAGGGTTTATTGTCTATTTAAATATTTACGTTGGGAGACATTCAGGAGCTTGTTAAAATCGCTAAAATAAATACACTATATGAACAAAAGAATAGAGACATCTGATTTTTCCAGCCATATATGGTTCTTCCCCAAGTTGTTACCACAAACCTGGAGGCACACAATTATATATGATGTCTTTGGATGTGAAAGCATTAAATATTCCATTTACTTGAATAGAAGACTCTAACCTGTTCCAGCATGACGATGCCCTGTTGCACAAAGCCAGCTACATAAAGATGCTTTACATGTGTTGTAGTAGAAATCTTGAGTGGTCTGCTATAGAGCGCTGACCATAACCCTGGATGAATTGAAATGTTGGTGCATTAGTGATGGCTGCACCCCAGGCCTCCTCACCTTATCTCACCCATATCACTACCTGACTAGCTACAGTACTAACACCCTTGTGACTGAATGAGCACAGATTTCAACAATCACACTCTAAAGTCTAGGGGAACATGTTCCCAGAAGAGTGGAGGTTAGCAAATAATAGTGGAAGATCTTGAGTGATATGCTGTAGAGTTCTCAAAACAACCCAATTGAACACCTTTGGGATAAATTGGAACCCAGGCCTCCTCACCCGACATTAGTACCAAGCACAAATCTCCAGAAACACACTTCATTCTTCAGGGAATACAATCCACTATATTTTGAAGCTTATTACAAAAGCAAATGCGGAATGGAATGTTCAAATAGCACATATGAATCTTATGGTCAGTTGTCCCAAACCTGTGTCCATAGATTGTTTTTTTTTTCCATTGTCTGTCTTTTTCACATATTTTTATTCCATTCATCTACAGCAATTGCTCAGAAGGTAGTCCTGAGTGCAAGGTTTATTTTAAGGGACTCAGGTTTATTTGAGCAGATGTTTATTGAACATTAAATAATGCAAGTTGTTCCAAAGAGGTTTTACAACATCAGATTTTTTAATTCTAAAAATAATTGGAAAGTTGTTGTACTACTAGAAAGTTCAGGCTGTTATTGGAAAATATTCAACTTCTTGCTTGTAACATCCACTTTAAATCAGACATCATAGAACTCACTTATGTTATTATTTTCCAATAAAAGCACCTCTTAACCCATTTTATTGCTCATGTAATCACAGTTGGTAATATGTTTACATTTATTAGAATGGATCAAAAGCTTGATTAAATTCCAATTTAACATCTGCGTTTTGGTTGGATCATACTATGCGCTCTGCGATACGGAAGTGGAGGAGCTTATGAAAGGTTTTAACGTGTGCCATTGCCAAGCTCGATATAACTTGGCCGGCTCATGAGCATGAATTGCTTTTATCTAGTAAATTATATGAGCGCATTCTAACACCCGTATCACAAATCCCCGGTTCGGGGTCTTCTCTTTTTCCCGACCTGCACACTGAGGTGTCCAGGTCATAGGTTAAGCCTTTTTCGGCCCGCCCCTTCACCCCCAGTTCTACTGTGTATTCCCAAATTATGGGGCGAAACGCAGCGGACCCTGTGCATCGCTCGGCGTCGAAGCCTTGTGAGGTCACAGATCTAAGGACTGTAATCTTCAACAGGAAGGCTTCGATAAAAAGGTCCTGACCCGGGACTTTCTGGGGATCCGGCCGTAAAGAGGTGCGCCGCACTGATCTATCAGGTTTTCCACCTAGTCCCGGCCCCCTCAGGGACCTGGTCCGTTAACCCTGCAACCCTCAGTGCTTCAGGGAATTGCCAGCTGCCAATACTGGGTTCTTCTATTTGGCCTTGCCCTTTCACCCCATACCGTCACAAACTATGTGGATACGGCTCTGGATCATCTGAGGTCTCTGGGCATCCACATCTTCAACTACATCGATGATTGGTTGATCCTAGCCCAATCAGAGCAGTTGGCAGTCCGAGATGTTGTTCCCACATGAAGGCGTTGGGGTTTTGGTTGAATGCCGGGAAGAGTGTGCTTTCTCCATTACAGAGAACCACCTATTTCTGTGTCATATGGGATTCTACTACTTTGCATGCGCAGCTTTTCCCTGCCCGCATTGTGGCCATCATTACGGCCGTCAGGAAGGTCAAGGAGAAGGGCAGCCTATCACTGTCAAGCAGTTCCAGCAACTTCTAGGGCTTATGGCAGCTGCATCCAGTGTGATTGTACTTGGCCAGCTGTACATGAGACCCCTTCAGTGGTGGCTCAGGACCCATGGGTTCCCACGGAGGGGCAACTCCCTCCGCACCATCAAGGTCACGTGGCAATACCTACGTGCCTTAGATGTTTAAAGAGATCCCCGGTTCCTATCTCTAGGCCCCATGCTGGGAGTCCCCATTTGTCACTTAACGCTAACGACGGATGCATCCCTCATGAGGTGGGGAGCAATCATGAGCGTTTGCTCTGCCTGTGGGAAGGGCCCCGTCTACACTGGCACATCAACTGCCTAGAGATTCTAGCACTGAAGCATTTCCTCTCAGACCTCAGAGGTCACCACGTGTTGGTCTGTACAAACAATACTGCGGTGGTGTCCTACATCAACCTTCAAGGAGGTCTGCATTCGCGCCCCCCTTTGCAGGCTGGCGAATTAGATCCTCCTTTAGGCCCTGGGGAAACTCTCTTTGAGAGCAGTGTACATCCCAGGCTGGTTATATGAGGCAGCAGACACCCTTTCAAGGGGTTGAGACCTGGGGAACGGCAGATTTCATCGGGGTGGAGCAGGTTTGGGAGAATTTTGGAAGGGCCCAGGTGGATCTGTTCACGTTTTGGGAGAAATCGCACTGTCCCCTCTGGTTCTTCCTTACTAATTAAGTAAGGGGCTGGATGCCATGGCTCAGGCTGCACCTGTATGCCTTTCCCCCCGTCGTGCTGTTTCAAGTCAAGTCAAGAGGCTTTTATTGTCATTTCTACTATACACAGTGGTACACAGTCCTCAGGGACCCTTCATGGGAGATTCCTACGAGGAGGGATCTTCTTTTCCAGTTCGGGGGTGCCATATTTCACCCCCGCCTGAAGCTGTAGAGGCTGTGGGTGTGGCCCCTCAGGGGCCCCAACTCCAAGGTTCTGTTCTCCACACCGAGGTGGTAGAGACCATTCTCCACTCCAGAGGTCCCTAACATGTGGCCAGGTGGCCTCTGTTCTGCTCGTGGTGTGAGCACCACCAGCTGGATCCAGTTCACTGCCTAGTTGGTTCAGTGCTAGATTTCCTCCAGGGACAGTACACCAAAAAGTTGGCTCCGTCCACCCTTAAAGTCTACGAGTCTGCCATTTTGCCTTATCATGCCCCTGTGGCCGGCCAATCTCTTAGCAGAGACCCGTTTGTAACGTGTTTTCTAAGTCTAAGGCCCCCGGTACGACTAATTACACACATTATTTCAGAGCGCAAAGTGTTTCGATGCAGCATCTCATTCCCTCAGGGAACTAGGGTTACATACATAACCTAGAGACGTTCCAACACCAACTACTCCATGCCAGAGCCTTTTAGTAAAATCGTACTCAACATAGAGCATGAAGACAAAATATTTTTGTAAATGTTTTGATTTAATTATAGTGTTTCAAATTACATAAATCATCAGGATACCAAACTGAACTTTTTATGTTTCCACATTAATTGTCGAATGTGTGCACCATAGTGTTTTTTTGGTCTGGGCAGTAGGGATATAAGTCTCTGTTCCATTACAACAATTGATAGAGGTAATGCTCTACTTAAGAATGCGAACCGCCAATAAAGAAGAAGAAAAAGAGGAGGAATGGTGGTTTTCGGTGCTTGATTTGAGACTTGCCTTACACAATGCATTTCCATGCCTACACAAAGCAATTTTCATGAAAACACATTCTTCAAGATGGGAATCGAAGAACTCGTGCCCTTCACAGAATCCTAACCTCACCCAACTGAATGCATTAGGATAAACTAGAGCCCTGACTGCATTCCTGACCTGCTCACCTGACACCAAACCTTGACTTCGACAAAGCTCTAATTAATGAATGAGCACAGATCTCTATAGATACACCCCAAGATCTAGTGAAAAGCCTTCCTAGAGGAATGGAGGTTATTATAATTGCAAAAGGCATGTTCAGCAATTATATAAGTGTTATGTTCAGGTTCCCTAGTATTTTTGGCCATTTGGAGTTTCCTTTCTTACCAAGTTTTGACCACAGTGGAATCTTGCATCAGGTTAAGGTTTCATAAGTTGTTTAAAGAGCCAGTTTAAAGTGTAATCACTGAGCTACCACTTTCCCAAATTAGACATTTTTGCCAATTTAGATGGTAGACAATAAAAAAAAAAATATATATATATATATATATACATACACATTATTATCAGTGATCTGTCTGCAATCTGTTTGTTCTGGATCATGAGTTTTATTGTGAATCCCTGATCAAGCTCACTAACCCTCATATACCTAGTTGTTTTGGACAAATCTGTCTGCCAGATAGACATTTAATGAGGGAAACGATTTTAACCAAGAGTGCAGAGAGCTCCATACTGACCCAATGTGGTGACTGTGAGTACTGCACCGCGATCAGCATAGCTGCTTTCTCCCATCGAATTAATTGCGTTAACTGAAAAGTTGTAGATGGTCGAAGGTTTCAAGCCGCTCACTGTGTACACGGTGGATCTTGGGGGAAAAACATCGACGTACTGGTAACTGGCAGACCCTGCCCACCGGTACCTGCTCATCAGATACAGCAAACACATTAACATTTTATTCTGAAAATCAGGCAATGTTGTAGATGTTACATAAACATTGAAAGCTCTGTATTTGTCAATTAAATACACTTTTAAGCTTTTCAATCGTTAAATGTAACAAATTACTGCAGGTTTGCATTCAACAAAACACGAGTTAATTAATCCATATTGGAATGCATACAGTATGTAACCAGAACGTACTATGTGTAAATGAAAAATGGATGAGATATTTTACTTGTCATACATTAAAGCAAAATAAAATTCTTTCTTCGCCTAATCCAGCGATGTTAGGAAGCCGGGATTTGAGCGTAGGGTCAGCCATGATGCAGTGCCCTTGGAGCACAGAGGTTTGAGGGCCTTGCTT
Source organism: Silurus aristotelis (assembly GCF_946808225.1). Lineage (NCBI taxonomy): Eukaryota > Metazoa > Chordata > Actinopteri > Siluriformes > Siluridae > Silurus > Silurus aristotelis. Next base: position 7,353,398 of record NC_139581.1, read on the forward strand.
AAGTTCCCTTAAGGGTGTCAGCCTGGTGATCGTGGAGCTTGTATCGCTAACCTTTTCATCAGTAGCCAAGAGCCTTAACCACTGACTGTATTTCTGGTATAAGAAAATAATCCACACCTGGTTATTGTGATACTGTATGATCTACCATGACGCAGTGTGGATTACTTTCTTCAACAGCATGTTCCTGGGTCAGGGGGGAAAAGCATTGGACTTCTGCTTGTAAGGAGTTCAAATCCCAGCATTGCCAAGCTGCCACTGCTGGGCCTTAAACCTCAACTGCTAGGTTGTATAAATAAGAAAAATGTAAGTCACTGTTGTGTAAGGGCATCTGTGCAATGTAATTAATGTAATATTATTGTGTTTTTGCTCTTAGACAATAGCGATTTGCCCCCAAAAATCTTTTTGGGTTGCTACAAAATCATTCCTTACTCGGAAAAAAAATAAAAATAAAAATAAATAAATCACAGGATATCATGTGACCCAATATCCAATTCAAAGTACTGACCCACATCTAGAAACTTCAGGAAATAAAAAAAAAATGCGTGTTTTGCAACAGAACGCTTTTGTTCCCTTTCAGGAACTCGGGCTGCGTCGAAATGCTTTGGAAATACGACCGAGTGTTCACACTCTGAAATAACGTGTGTATTAGTCAAAAATTGACTGGGCGGGGGGGATAAGCACAGCTTGTGTGTCACTTGATTGGGAGCAAAGTATGCGAAGTCAGTTCCCAAGGGAGCCGATTGTGGTCACTGTGCACCCATGTATTTGCGATACGGAAGCCGAGGAGCTTACGGAGGTTGTAACGCGTGCCATTGCCAAGCTCGATATAACTTGGCCGGCTCATGAGCGGAAAGTGCTTTCATACGTATATTAAATTAGATAATTAGACCTCCACTTCGGGGTCTTCCCTTTTTTCCCCAAGGTGATTCCACTTGGCCTGCTGTACATGGGACCCTTTCAGTGGTGGCTCAGGAACTGTGGGTTCTCACGTAGAGGCAACCCCCTCCGAACCAAGGTCACGCGGCGATGCCTACGTGCCTTAGATGTTTGGTGAGATCCCCGGTTTCTATCTTTAGGCCCTGTGCTGGAAGTCCCTGGTCGTCGCTTAACGCTAACAACGGATGCATCCCTCACGGGGTGGGGAGAGATCATGAGTGCTCTGTGGGAAGGGCCCCATCTACGCTGCACATCAACTGAAAAGAGATGTTGGCCGTGCTTCTAGCACTGAAGCATTTCCTCTCAGACCTCAGAGGGTACGATGTGTTGGTCCGTACGGACAATACTGCGGTGGTCTCCTACATCAGCCATCAAGGAGGTCTGTGTTTGCATCCACTTTGCAGGCTGGCGCACCAGATCCTCCTTTGGGCCCAGGGGAACTCCTCTCTTTGAGAGAGGTTTAAGAGTCAAAAAAGTAAAAGTCTATGCGTCTGCCATTTCAGCTTATCACGCCCCCGTGGCTGGGCAATCTCTGGGCAGAGACCAGATGGTAACACGTTTTCTAAGTCTATGGCCCCCGGTACGACCTAGAGTGCCTGGGTGGGATGTGGTCGTTGTTTTTCTGTGTTTTCTCAGTGGCACCTGGACGCTGAGGTCCCCGGTACGACCTAGAGTGCCTGGGTGGGAACTTAGAGGCACTTTTTAATCAAGACTGCGTTCTTGTTGGCTCTTTGCTCTATCAAGAGAGTAGGGGACCTGCAAACCCTCTCTTTCCTGGAGTTTACCACGGGTATGGCTAGTGCCTTCCTGTACCCCGTACGGATTACATCCTCAAGGTGCCCTCGGTCGTCCCACGACCCTTAAGATTACAGGCATTGTATCCTCCTTCTTTCCAGGCACACACTAGGCAGGGACTGGTCAGTCCTGCGTGATTGGACACTCGTTCCCAAAGACGTAGCTTGAGTTCCTGAAAGGAAACGTGTCTAGGTTACATATTTAACCCTAGTTCTCTGAGGGAACTAGACGCTGCATCTCTATGCCACACCTCCGGCATCCCTGCAGCGCTTCCTTCTCCCTTACAGAAGCTGCCGCTGCCCTCACTCATATGCATTTTATACTCCTGGTCGTGATGTCACCCCGCCGGTGACGGCCAGCTTCCAATTTTTTATTGATTACACACATTATTTTAGAGTGTGAAAGAGTTTCGACACAGCATCTTGTTCCCTCAGGGAACTAGGGTTACATACGTAACCTAGAGAAGTTTTATATGCTGTTAAATAACAACGCATATTCTTTCTTATTAGGCTTTAATAATTTGAAGTGTGGCCATGAAAGTCCCTGTAAATGAGTTGTTACTATAGAAACTAAATTGTATTAGAATGAGCTAATTATTATTAACCCTAAAATAAATATCAATAATATTACACCTGAAATCCTGGTACAAAATGCTTTCATTAAGCCCTGCATGTAATAATCCATTAAATACAGTAATATAGTCAGTATTGTGGATCATTTTGTAAAACAAATGTATAGTGTAGAAAAAATTATACCCAATTAACAGGATCTGATCTCCACCCACTTACATACCCAGTCACCTCCTTCTTCAACACTCAGCAGATCTTGTATTTCTTTTTCGCTTTGCCATTTCTAAAGGTTACTGGTAAAATGTCTTGTGTCATATCATGACATTAAAGTGTGGGAGATCACGGCACTGGCGTGTACAGATCCGTTCTCTGTGGTATGAACCCGGCAAGGTGACACCACCGCCTACACTCAGCTGACATTATTTACAAGCTACAATTTATAATCATAGGTGTCTGACCTGACTCGGAAATTTTGAATAAGCCCTCCGTCGAAGCCGGGCATCCACTCCAGAGTGACGGAGTTCGAGGAGACGCTGAGGAGCTTCAGGTCTGAGGGGGGGTCTGGGTAATCTGTCAAAAAAGAAAAACTAATTAGGTAGAGAGGCAGAGAGAATAAAATAGGTAGAGAGAATGATGCTGTCAGGTTGTAGAAACATGAATCCAAAAGACACAAATCCAAAGGAGGAATCTAAAATGCAGTGGTGGGCCATGCATTTCACACCTAGGCCTTCATTGGTGTCCTATCTGAATTAATTCACTTCTCAATACCCTCATTATGATGCCATGGCTATACAAACCATCAATATTATACAGAAGCACAGTATAACAGAGCGCTGCATCACAGACAGGAATCTCATACAGTAAGAATGAATGTCCAAATGAAAGAATAAAACCAAATGTACACAATTCAACAAGTCTCCTTTTACCGCAGCCACAGCTGCACCACCCGCATACGTCATCTCTAGCAGAATCTTCAGTATTACCCTTGTGTGTTTTGGTGCAAATTCTACTGAAAAGAATATACAAATACATGAATGGTTCATGAAAACAACTGGTTTGAACTGGTTTGGCTGACCTTTCCTTACAATGTTAAGCTTTTCTAGAAAAGTCTGACTTGTAAATGTCATTGTAAGTGTGCAATCAAATCAACTTTTCTCCTCTGTTAGTCATTTTGGAAAGAAAAGAAAAACAGCTATTAAATCCAACAAATATATCTGAGCTTGAGCAGTTTGTTATAGATGCGGTTTGCAAGATTTGACTAGTGCACTCTATGACCACTCAATCAAAGCATGTGAAAATGCAGATGTGTTTGAATGCTAAGGTTTTTTTGAGTGACAAAATTGCAGTCTTATTGGTTAAAGCTAAAGCTTGGAGTTTGTGATTTAAAAAAAAAAAAGTCCCCTTTGACCCTATTAACATGTGACTGCTTAAATCTGATTGGATAGATCCAATAAGATTTAGTATCCATGAGAAATGGTATGAAATTAAGAGAGACTATTGGGAATAATTTTAATGCATATTTATAGACAAAAATATATTAAAACGATGGTCAGTGATTGATAGTGTTTAAGCCAGCAGAGAAGGTTTTGCTTTAAACAGGAAAGTTCAGGAATCCAAAATCAGAAAATCTAAAAAGTGGGCAAAAAACTTTTCAGCAACATTGTCAAGGCTCACGGTTATGTCATGAGTACCACTAAAACTTAGGAAATACTTTGTGATTTCAAATTTCTTTTAAAGTTGCATTTAAAGTATGTGTGTGTGTGTGGGTGTGTGTGAGTGAGTGATTAAGCACAATGACTGAAAGCGCTGCAGGTTATGGGAAGTGTAGTCTTTTGAAGAATGTGGCATTTGCTGAGAATAATAAATAGTAAAGTAGACATATAATTAAATCAAAGAGAAATCTGATTAATCATTAATTTACATACTGCATAAAAATGAAAGGACTTAGTGGTCAGAAGGCAATAAGTTGCCTCTTTAACACTCAACCGCTTGAAAGATTGATCCAAGCCAGTCATAATACAGTCATCTGCCAAATGCTATACATGAAGCTGTAAACATGAACCCTACTGTAAGTCCACAGAATTAAATGATGCAATTCTATACAGATGCAGGAGTTTCCACACAAGTGGCTTTCTGACAGCACAGACTAAAAGCAGCCATGTGAAAAAAACGAGCTACCATCATAAAAGCACAATACACACAACAGTTATAACCCTGGAGTATCCTGCAACCTTGGCACTATGGATCTTTGCAGACCAACACATCGCCAGGATTTAATTATCAGCCTGAGGTTCTGCTCAAAACATACAACCTTGCATGTTAAAGAAAAATAAAACATTAGACTTTTTTATTGCTTGTTGCATAGTCCCTGTAATTGCGAAAAGGTAATTACTTGCTCATATTAAGAATGGGAAGCGACTCTATAAAAGGCATTACCCTGAATTTCCTAAATAAATCTTCTCCTCTGACTAAAATATAATTCAAGACATACACGCACTTAGCCTTTTAATGCACTGGTTTAAGTACTGTAACCTTGGAAGTCATATTATTTTACTGATGTAGTTTAAAAATAAAACCTGAAGTGCAGGGGTTACATTTACAACCTCGTCTCGTACTTAGATTAATAGCTTAACTGCAATAAAAGGCTTTTGTTTACACCCGATTCAGAGAAGAATAAAGAGAGCAACAAATGCTTGACGTAGTTCTCTGGATCTGAATACTTTTACAGTTTGCCCAGACAGTAGCCTGATGAGGTCTTCTGCTGTTGTTGCCAGTCTGCCACAGTGTTTGTCATGTTGTGTATTCTGAGATGCTTTTCAGCTCAGCACAGGTGTAAACAGTGGCTATTCAAATGGTCACAGCACTATTTATTATTGGAACTAGTCAGGCTGTTTCTGGCCGATACAGTTATTATATATATATTTTTTAATGATGATGATGATGACGAAGATGAAGAATGTGGTATAAAAATGATGATGATTAATGTAGTGGTAGTGGTCTCATGATGATGGTTATATAATGACAATGACAATGATTATTAAAAATAGGGTGGTAATAGTGAGGATGATGATGATAAAGACGATGAGGATGACACTGATGAAGAATGTGAAGAATTGTAGTCGTCCTGAGGATTATGATGGTTATGACAACGATGATGATGATGAATGTGGTGGCAGTGGTCGTTTTCATGATGATTGTGGTGGTAGCAATCGTTCCTATGCTAATGATGATGAAGAACGTGGTGGTAGTGGTCGTTTTCATGATGATGTTGATGATTGTGGTGGTGGTGGGCATTGCTAGATATGAAGATGATGAGCTTAGTGTTAGTGGTCTTTCTCGTGATGGTTATGATGACAATAACAAGAACACAGATGAAAATTATGGTGGTGATAGTCATAATGGTGGTGATGATGATGATGATAGATGTCATTGCTCGATATCGTGATTATCATGTGATGGTAGTGGTCATTCTCATGATGATGATAATGATGATGACGATGCTGATGATGGTTATGGTGAAATATGTGGTAGTAGTAGTCATAGCTGGATATAATGATTATGATGAGATGAATGTGTTAGTATTTTCTATTGTGGTCATTCTTTTGATGATGATGATCATTGTGACAAAGAAGTTGTTGGATGATGGCAGATGTGTTTGATTATCAATCGGATTTCCATTATTGCCGATGTTGACGAAGGTTGTGGTGATAGAAATCATGATGATGAGTATAATATTAGTTCTTGTCTGTGATGATGGTGATGATAATGTTAGCTCCTGACAGTGATGATGATGAGGAGTAGAAGGAGGAGGATGGGGGCAATTTAAATGATAATAGTGGTAGGAGGCAAAATTATTAAAGCTGGAAGAGGTTTCTCAGTGCAGAAGTCAGGTGTTGTCTTTCCTGAGTTGATATAAACAAATACATTTCCTATCATTGCTATCCTGATGAAAGGAAAGTGATCCTGAACGAATAGGAAGGGTCTTCTTCAGAGCTACTAAAGAAAGTAACACTGTAAGAAGAAAAGAGAGAGAGACTGGAATATACAGTATCTTATTCATTTTTCCAAGTAAGTGAATAGTAATTATATAATGGGGTAGTGAAGGGCGGAAGGAAGAGTCCTGCTTCTTTCCAAAAAACAAAAAAAAAACAAAAAAAGAAATATCTGAAAAAAAAAAAACTGTAATGGCATATAACAATCATTGAAAAAATGTGAAAAATCATACTTTTTTTCCTTGGGCATCTGACGATAAAAAGCATCTAGTATTTATTATCAGATTAATTATGAATATTCACAGCTGTAAAAATATAAAAGGAGGGGCCAAGCGAATATTGGATTGTATTTCATGGCTTTTATGATAAACATTAAACAGAGTGTAGTGGACTGGCCGGAAGACAGACAGAGAGAGAGAGAGAGAGAGAGAGAGAGAGAGAGATGAGACTATGAAAAATAAAGAGAAAAGCTGATGCAGTTACAGGAGTTATAAGAGCACTAAAAAGTGATTTAAAAGAAAAGGAAACGAGAAAGTAAGACAGAGGGGATTGTTTTGCTTTTGCTTAGGCAATATTGAGAAACTTTGACTTTTAAAATGCCCCATAATGCGGCAGCTTGCCATTTTAAAGGAAAGCCTGATCAACTTTTAACCCAATTTTATAAAATGTCGATTTTCATAGAAGAAAATAATGTTTTCTTTAGTGACTTGCCCTAAAAGAGTGCAAAGCCCAAACAGAGATGCATAGAAACACTCGAGTAAATCCTGCTTGCTCCCAAAAACCCCTAACCACAAATTAAGCTAGCAAGCTGCATTAGCTGTCATTGAAATGGTTTGGACATGTGCAGAGGAGGGACATGGGGTATATCAGTAGGAGAATGCCGAGAATGGAGCCGCCAGGAAGGGGGAAAAGAGGAAGGCCAAGGAGGAGGAGGTTTATAGAGTTAGTGAGGGAAGACATGCAGGTAGTTGGTTTGAAAGAGGCAGATGTAGTGAACAAGTAACCTTATGTTACTTGTGTCTCCTACATTTTACCTACTACCCTTTTTCCTACCCAGCATTCCCAGTTTACTTTATTACATTAGACTACACTAATGTTGCCTGTGTTATAGTAATGTAATTCTCCAGCCATATCCTAAGCCAATCAGGGTCATTGTTTATCTGTAAGAATGCATTTTGCCTACTTCCTGGTTTCCTTCCCAAAATTGCTAGTTTACTATTTTTAGATTAGACTACACTAATGGTGCCTTTGTATCAGTTATGTAATTCTCCTGAGCCAGTGCAAGAGTACAATGCATGAAATCATGCAGCTACATAATCAAATAATTCACTTTAAATGTCAGAAAAAGAAAATACATGTGATCATTGTGACATTGACATAATTGGTGGTGCTAAATGTGCTGGTTTAATTATTTTATAATAGTTTTAGAAACTTGACTAGGTAAAATAGAATGGGCAGACTTTAATAACCACTCTTTACAACCATTGTGAGCACAAGAAAAAAGCATCTCAGAAAACATCCTGGAATATACACAATGGGCTACAACAGCAAATGTATACATTTGCTTTGACTCCTGTTAAGCAAATATTAAAATCGGAGGCTACAAATGTCACAGCTCAGCTGAGGATTAAAAAACAATGGCATAAAAAGAAGAAAACTGCTTTTAAAGATTTGAATCCCATCGTGATGCAGGTATATTTACATATTTTGACACCTGGTATATAAATATGAGCTAAATAGATCAGGATTAGTGCAATTGTACTACAGCATATACACTATATAGACAAAGGTTTGTAGACACCTCACCAAAAGACTATGTACTAAATACTATGTACTTTTCGAACATCTTATACAATTTAGAACATTTAGTCCCCATTTACTGTTATAATAACCCTCATCTGGGAAGATATTCCACAAGCTTGAAGTATGCTTGTGTTCCAATGAATCCCAAAGGTGTTCAATAGGGTTGAAGACCACTCCAGAGTAAAAACTGGTTTTGATCTCCTAATTCAAGCTAAGGGAAAATGTATGACTACCACATCCAAAGATATCCTATACAACTGCGTGACTTCAATTATTTGTTTGAGTTTGGGGAAGAAGAACTGGAAAAGGCAGGTGTCTCAATACTTTTGACCATATAGTGTAGCTATGCAAGACTTGAACAAAGTGTAACATTCGCTATATGAGACAATCGCAAACACGATTTTCGCACCTTAGCAGCACCTAATGGGTTTTCCAGGGCACTATTAAAAACTCCATATACTGCTTATACACTAATACTAACTTCCTCCTGCCTCCTATACAACAAATACAGTGAAAAGTCAATGGATAAGGTGATCAATATTTATCTGATCTTACAGTCAGCTAAAAAAAGCAGTATAAAAAATGTGATTGTGTGCATGCGCATACTGGTGCTAAGAAGTTGGATGTTAAATGTGTCTTCTCCAAGGCTGTTTCGGGCGGTGCAGGTAAACACTGCATAGTCCAGAGCGGCACTCACATTTACTACAGTCAGAGTGCTGGTGTGTATGGCTCCTTCTTTCACTGTCTTCTCGAGATATCTTAACACACACACACACACACACACACACACACACACACACACACACACACACACACACACACACACACACACACACACAGGTTTATGTAGGTTTATGTAGGTTTATGTTCCGCACAACAGCTCACTACATATAATACAGATAATTATAGAATTAATATAACAAATAAAATGTCAAACATATGTAAATAGCAATAGTTATTACTTACTGAATTTCTCATGTCATAGACATGAGGTCGACTTACAAAGAAAAAAAACACACAAAAGCATGCAAGAACAACATAAAAGTCCTGGGATTATTTGAACAGATTCTTACAAAATACACTGCAAGCATATAATAGGATGGGATTGTATACTTCAGTACCTTGTCCTAATTAATAGCAGTAGTAGTATTGTAACATTATTAATTATCGTAAATGTAATTATTTAATACTAATGTTAGTAACACCATCAGTAGTAGTAGTAGTAGTAGTAGTAGTAGTCTCAGGAATTTAACAGTAATAGAAGAGTGGCTGTATAAGTCTATATTATAAACTCATACTCTGTGTTTGACCTTGGTTTGTCTTTCTCAGTTTTACCCTATTTTGCTATTTTTGGTATTCTGACCCTTCCTGGTTTCAAGATTTATTCAAGGTTTTTATTTGTCACAAACAATTATAAAATACAACTTGCAGTAAAATGTAAAAACTTGTCTTGGTATCTGTGTTGTTCTTGGGTTTTCATTCTATGTGTTTTAGTTCCATGTTACAGTAGTAGTAGTAGTAGTAGTAGTAGTAGTAGTAGTAGTAGTAGTAGTAGTAGTAGTAGTAGTAGTAGTAGTAATATCAGTAGTACTATTTGTAGCAGTAGTTATAGTAATATCAGCAGTAGTAGTGGTAAAAGCAGTACCAATAGTAAAAAGATTAGTAGTGGTAGTGAGAAGAGAAATGGCAGTAGCAGTAATACTGATATTTAAGTGGTTATGTATTAGTTGTAGCAGCACCAGTATTGGCTGCAGCAGCAGTAGTAATCGGATTAATAGTATTTAATGTAGTAATGGTAGCGTTACATGGCCAATGACTTTTATGTCAATTTCCCGTGTTTTGTGTGTATTTTCTGTGTGGGTGTGCACACACCGTGGGTTGTTATAGTCCAGTGGTATGCCGTTCTTTGCCCAGCTGAACTGGACACGAGGCACTCCTTCAGCCTGACAAAGCACATCAGCGTCAGTAGTACCGTCTCCTCGACTTGCCACTTTTCTCCATTGTGCCCCCTTTTGCAGCTCCGGAGCAACTTCATCAAACATACAAACATTTGATGTATATATGCTGTCAGTCAAAAGTTTGGACACAGATTCCCCTTTCTTTTCAATATTTTCAACATTGTACAATTAAAGTTAGGTAGAGCATTTCAGCTGCGAGTCCTGTAATTTGGGTGGGGAGGGGCGAAACAGACATAGTCTCAGATAAATGTTTGTAGGAATCTCATTTTTTAACCCTAACCTTATTACTTTTCTGGATTGCTATAGGACAGATTTCATGTATTTATATATGAAGGGAAAAAAATTCTTTAAGGAATTTTTTTCTATAGTACCTATTATTATTATTTTTATTTTACAATATCAACAGTGAATAATGGACAGTAAAGCTCAAAGTGTCTTCTTTTTAGAGATATTTAAATTGTGTATGAAGCCAACTTTTATCAGGAACTGTTAACATTTAAAGTTAGGTAGGGCATTTCAGCTGTGAGTCCCAAAATCTGTGTCAAAGGCTAACAGGTTAATACTGAATCTGATGAGAAAATGCTAAGAGTGTACAAAGCCGTCATTGAAGCTAAATATAGCTGCTTCGGACAATCTGAATTATAAAACAAATTTGGGGTTGTTTAATAATAAAAATTTTTTACTACATAATTCCATATGTGTACTTTTATAATTGTCTTCATTATTAAGGTATAATGAACGATATGATGCATAATTTTTAACATATTTGCATTAGTATATGTACCATACTTTTATTATTTAGAAAGTGACCAATAATTTGCTCCATTGCTGCTACATGATTATGACGTACAACAACACTACAGAGATGTGTCCAGAGAGTCACATGAAAGACAGACTAACATGGCAGAGGTACAAAACAAGAAAAGAACATCTGGTTTAATTTAATCTTTTTTTCTTTTTTTGCATTGCAAAGTCCTGCTGCGATAGGGCCATGCGTTAGAAGTCTCTCGAGTAAATTTATGAATTGTTGTCTGTCTGAATCTGTCTGGACAATTCACCCCTATTACACACACCCACACACACTCTGGAGTATACTACAGGACTAATGTTGGGTTTATACATCTCAATTACTATTGTCTCTATTCTGGTAAATTTTTGCATGATAAAACATGCAGTGCACAAAGGCGTTTTCTTCGATCACTAAATTTACATTTGAAGCATTAATCACTGTGAATCCTGAGTATAGGAATCTTTGGAACACAGTGAAAGAGTGGATAATTGGCTGTGCCCTCTGTTTGGGATGGATGGCAATACTTTATTTTCTTTTAAATCAGAGCGACATTAACAAATTACATGTGTCTGTGAGCTTATGTATATGGAAAAGCGCACTTGGTGCTTTCTTCTTAAGTGTATTAGGCTTCCATGTGAAGTAGCAGTAGGAAAATTGTTGAAAACAACATGTTTTGATAAAAATATCAGCAGAAATGACCAGTAGTAAGTGGAACTCACTTATAACCAAGTGGTAGCTTAATGTTTGACATTGGGAAATATTCGAACAATGAATTAGCATTGTGTGAGTGCATGTTTGATTTACTTCCAACGCTTGGACTTGATTCAGGGTCAAAGTATTGTACTTAATGAACCACTCCAAAGACAAAGGAACACCAGGGTTTAATTCAAAGAGACTAAGAACTAAGCACTCGTGTTCCACTCTGAGAATCTTAGAGTGGAACAAGTAGCATTCTTCATTCTGTTGCTGTTCATTCTGAGCAGATGTCAAACTCACAGTTTACAACAAGCTGTCCCACCACACTGGCTTGGGGTACTATGCCGTTGTTTGCAGTGCACTGGTAGGGACCTGCTTGAACTCGGGTCACCTTGTAAATGGTCAAAAGTCCAGTTGATTCATCCTGAGTCATTTCACCTAGCCCCTCGATTTCACCTTCACCCTGAATTACACACAAAAAAAACCACACACTTAGAATAGCATAATGGTTACAATGAGCTCACAAAAAAACACATATTCATATGATAATAACACTGAGTTGGCAGACATAAGGGCTAGAAAAATTATGTACATGGGGTTGTAAGACTAGTAATTCTGCTACTAGACCAGTGTCTAAAACAAATAATCAAATAGCTGTCGTTTTCATAGTATAAGTTATTTAGGGGCTCAATATATACAGTAATAGTTTCATTTGTGCTGCATAGATTGTGTACACTGACAAGAAAACATGTATTGTTAAATGATGGATGATGAATATTGGGTCTACAACAGTGTCTGGGTTTTTCCATCATGCTCATTGAAAAAAACAAGTTTTGATTGTCCTCTGGCATGTGCTGCTGATCTGACTAAGTGGGACTGGATAGTGATTTGCAACACGTGGCTCAACAGAATTCACTGTGCCACAGTTCAGAGTGTGATTGATGTTTTGTGTAACTTTAAATTGCGAAACACAGAAACACAGAAAAATCCAAACTTTTCCAAACTCAATTATGCAGGCATCCCTAAAGGTTTTTAAGATCATATTTAGCATCAAAAATAATGATTTTAAATTCCAATTATAACGTGTTACATTAAAATCTCTGATGTATGTCAGAGTCAGAATCAGTGATGTTTTCCATGTGTTTCGTAGGGGGGCGCCATACTGTCATATTAAATGCTGCCTCACAGCGTAACATTCCATGTAAAAACACCTTTCGGTCATGTCCACATCAATACGTTTCTGTTTAAAAACGCATATATTTTTAGTTTTTGGCCACATTGTGATGGCGTTTTTAGGCCCTGTTTACACGGAAACAATCTAAAGAGAAAACGCAAAAGTGGCGTTGCGTTATCACTTTTTATTCTGCGTTTAGACGAGCGTTATGGGGGGGAAATCTGCGTGCATATGGTGACGCAAAAGTGTGTGAAATTCAATGTAGTATGCACTCCAGGCGGCTAGGTGGCAATGTGAAGCACTGCCACACAACAACACCAAGTCCGCGCCTGCGTACAACCTGCGTACGTGAGCAGATTTTTGCGTTTTTACCCTTTAGACGGGAACGCGATGGTGGAGCGTTTTTAAGATTTCCACTCTGGAGGGTGGTTTCACTTTTTTGCGTTTTTAAGCCCCAAAAACGCAGTCGCTGTCTAAACGAAAGGCACATCCGATAAAATATTTTTATGTTTTCACCCGCGAGCGTTTCCGTGTAAACAGGGCCTGAGTCAACAAAAATGTAGCTTTATGGAAATGCCCTCCAAAGTGGATACATTTGAAAATGCTGAAAATTCTCCACAGTTCACATTGCGATGCGAAAACGAAGGCTCAAAGAGTCGGAAAGTAATTAAACAGCAGACAGAAACGACGTGGATCAACGCTTCTTACATTTTTTTTTTTTTTTTTCATACTTTGGTCAAGCCAGAATAGGTAAGTAGTAAGGATGGCACACCTGTACTTAGTTATCCTGCTTTAATGAATAGGGAAAGGGCTGAAAATTGAAAAATAAGAGCTGAGATACAGAGAGAAAGAGAGCTGGATTCTTATATGTAAATTTACATGGCAAAATAAAGCCTTGGGAACCTGCCTCCAATTTCCTCTTACCATCGAGTTCCCCACAAAAAACTTTTCCAAGGCAGTCGACTGCAGAATCGACTTCACCTACAGCCGTCTGATATATTTTCCAAATTAACAAAATACATTACCTGCTTTCCTTACCATCTGCTCTCATTTCCTTATCACCTGCCTCAATGCTTTTCATTTATCCCTAGTCGACATCCCAACAGTAATGACTAGGTATCAAACTCTGTGGCTCTTCACACACCGTCACATCTTTTCTCAGAAGCACACCTTTATGAAGAATCGCCTTTCATAATAGCAGAAAGCACAATGGTTGTGAACTTTGAACAGGAAATAGAAAAAATGCACTAAAACGGCACAGCCTGAGCTAACAAAGACGAATGTAGCCCGTGGCAAAGCCGCTTTAATGAAAGCTATTTTTCTCCATTTGGGCCAGAGAAGGCGGAGCGCAGAAGGGTGAGACACTTAGAGCACACTTACAGCAGTGAAATATAGCATGTCCTCTCGCTAAAGAGCGCCGGCTGAGAGCGGGAGAACGCAAAGTGAAAGAGGTGGAGAAGATGAGGAGATAGAGAGAGGCACTGATAGTGATGAAGAGAGACACAGAGGGAGGAGATTATTCAAAGTGATAAGAGATCAAAAAAGGAAGGAAAGCAGACGTTGATTTTCATTTCAATTTCATTTTCAGCATGCTTTCAGGGACTGATCATGAATACCCACACTGTATTATAAAGTTGATGAATTTCATAAATATGAAGAAAGAATAGAAGAATAGGTGGTTCCATGAAATTTCGGAGTAAGAACGGGCGCTTTGAGAATGGATTGGACTGTAGTTAATGTCAACAGTCTCCTACACTGACTCAGGAATACAGTTCGCTTCTGATCATCATCACTGCACCCCGCAACATTGTATATCTGCTTCAAATGGACATTCGGTGCAACCCAGATAAAGATGGGTTTCCTCTTGAGTCTGGTTCCTCTCAAGGTTTCTTCCTTATGCCATCTCGGGGAGTTTTTCTTTGCCACAGTCGCCACCGGCTCACTCATCAGGGAAAAACTTACTTATAAAGAACATATTCACTTTTAATCACCACATTATCTGTGTAAAGCTGCTTTGAGACAATGTTCCTTGTTAAAAGCACAATACAAATAAAAATGAATTGAATTGAATCGAATAAAAAAAAAAGACAAATAGAACATGCAAACTTTAAACGAGTCTTTTATACTTTAAACGAAGTCTGTTAGGAGTAAACACTGTAACGGTGTCTCACCATCCACTTCCACGAAAACATGTTGTCAGTCACAGGATTGGCATCAGCGATGCAGAACAGATCTGCAGTGTCTCCGATGTTCACGTTCACAGGATCTGCCTTCATTTTCACGCTGGGGGGATCTGTAATAAAAAAATAAAAAAATAAATAATGCATGCTTTCTGAGTGCATGCAATTTTAATATTGAAGTCTCTGTATAATGTGATGTGGCCTCACATGAAGCTGAGTTAGTGCTACCACCTTGACATCCTGAGGTGTTTTATTACTCTTATACCACTATATTTGTATACCATCTATCTATCTATCTATCTATCTATCTATCTATCTATCTATCTATCTATCTATCTATCTATCTATCTATCTATCTATCTATCTATCTATCTATCTATCTATCTATCTATCTATCTATCTATCTATCTATCTATCTCCTTCCATGTATGTATGCATGTGTCTACCTATCTATTCAGCTAGCATGAGAAAAAAAATATTAAAGGTAAAATTGTTACTTCTCCAGACTGGTTAAAGTGAGAGGTGTAGATGTTCTACAGTACATACACTTCAAAATGCATTTAAATTAATGTGCTGGTTGCAGTCTCTCTCTCTCTTTCTTTCTTTCTTCTCTCTCTCTCTCTCTCTCTCTCTCTCTCTCTCTCTCTCTCTCTCTTTCCTCCCATCTCCCACTGGGCTCATAGCCTTGAGAAAAACAGCCCATTAGTACTTGTGTAAGCTCTCACATGTTGACACACTTGAGATGCTTCCCATTGTCTCAGACCGAGAAAATAGGAAGTCCTACAAGGAAAACAGGGCCATCTGTAAAAGCTATTAAAACACTCTATACATAATGAATGTGTAGCACTGTCAGGCACTATTGTAGCAGGGATGCAGGGATTCATTAATGACAGAGGATTGGCTAGAATGTGTAGACCTAGTTTTAGTACAAAGCTGTTATTAAATCATTAATGAGGTAATTGCAGGTCAGTAGCCTGTTCTCACTCAAAAAAAAAAATCCCCAGCTGTATACCCTTCTCTGAATACTTACCTCAGTATCTGAATAATATACAAAAAGAAAATGTGTGAAGTGCCGACAAGCAAATGTAATCATATAGAAAAGTATACATTGGTTGTACAAGTTATTCGGTTATGGACAAATATACAGGCACATCTCAATAAATTAGAATGTCGTGGAAGTTAATTTATTCCAGGAATTCTACGCAAATTGTGAAAGTTTTAAGTCTTTGTTTCTTATAATCGTGATGATTTTGGCTCACATTTAACAAAAACCCACCAATTCACTCTCAAATTAGTATACTTCATAAGATCAATAAACCAATAAACATGTGCTCAATACTTAGTAGGGGCTCCTTTTGCTTAATTACTGCCTCAATTCGGCGTGGCATGAAGGTGATGTCTTGAGTGGCCAAGTCGGCACCTAGTCTAGACAACTTGGTCACGTCTTGATTTAAAATGAATAAAGGACTCCACTGAACACCTTTTGGATGAATTGAAATGCTCCCCAAGCCTCTTTAAGCTACATCAGTACCTGATTTTACTAACACCCCTGTGGCTGAATTAGCACAAATCTACACAACCTCACTCGAAACTCTAGTGGAACATCTTTCCAGAAGTGTGGAGGTTATTATACCAGCAAATGTGGACTAAACATAGAATCGGATGTCCATATATTTGTATCATTTAAAAAAATAAATATGTGTCTCGGAAATACATTAAGAAAATGTACTTGCAGGAACACATTTGCCAAGATTTTCTGTTGATACATTCTACTATTTTTTATTAGCAAAGTAATCATCTTTCATGTTGGATAAGTTTCCTAAATGCGCACAAGCATAAACATTATTGAGACATATTCCAATCCAACGCTTTCATTTTATAAATAGTGTGTACTTCAATTCAGATCATAATGTATACTCATGTTTGTTGTCATAAGTGTCAGTCAAGTGACACTCATGGACAAACACCTTCTATTCCATCTCATGTCACTTATTTCATGTAGATGTGTTGTAATGATTCATAAGGCAACTTGCTGTCCAACTTCATCCATCTCTGTTTTACTGACACTACTATAAAAATACTGTACATTGAGGACACATCAATCGCCCAAGTGCCTCGGACAAGCAAATTTCGTTTCCAGGTTATTAGTTTTTAATTCATAGTTGCCCAGGGCATAAGCAGATAAAAAAGAAACCCTGCTTGTTATTGAGGTCCATCAACCTAATGATTTGTGCATGTTTCATTTGGTGTATGTCTGCATGTTTTGAAGTTTAATCTAATTCTGCTAAACCTTTGGGTCCCTACATTTTTCCCCCTCACATGGACTGATGCTGGAGTTTTCTCCTTTCAAACCATGTAGAACATTTGGCAACAGAAAATTTTAATATTTAAAAAGGTCAAATTGTTGGTACAGTCTAAATGTATGTGAGTAGCTTTTACTACTAATAAAGGTACATAGAAGCAGACTAGACTGCATTAATTCACTACCATCGTTAAAAAATAGCTTACACTATAAACATCACAAACAGAAAACAAGGGTGCTAGCACTAATGTTTGTATTATTTTTTTAAGTATCCTAATGATGGGGATGAAAAGCTCATAACAGATTTGGCAGATTCTTTTCTGCATGAGTCCCTCACCACAACTGCCATAAAATGAGATGAAGGCAAAGGGAAACGATTTTAATTCTTAGTGAAAAAATACAAAGCATAGAAACAAAGACAGAAACAAAACACTAGTTTAATAAAATAATAATAAAACCTACCCATGAAACCCATAACCTAAACTTGAGTAAAGCAATGCTAACCATAAATAAAACAGCAAAACAATGAGGACCACAATCCAGAGTTAAATAGTGCCACTAATTAGATAAAAATAGAAACAAATGTGGGTAATAAGTGTAACATGTTACTTGGGACATTGAGGTGCATTGGCTTATGAGAAATGTAGTCCATATATAAAGATTTTAATGATCAATTATTAATTGGAAAAGAAATGTCAAACAAACTAGCATAAAACAAGTGTTGGGAAAAATAACAGTAAAATTGTTTCAATTATTCTGTCACAAATCCCTTGTCTACTGGCTAATAAATACTATTTATTATTTTATTGTAATACAAGTTTTTTTGTTTGTTTGTTTTGTTTTTAAGAAGAGACCTGTTGACCATTCTGGATTTGTGTGTTTGGCTCATTTTGTTAGGGGTAAAATAAAAAGCTTTTTATTTTTCTTTTTTTACTAAATATAACTTTACATTTAGTTGCTAATTATGTACATTGTGTAAAAAACAAGAAGTCTAATTTGGTTAATTAACTAATTAATTTTTGTGTGCATTTTTCATCTCAACCATACCTTCAATTTATTTTCCCAATTCCAGCTGGAATCTCTTAACACTACTGGAATTTTGGGCCTATGTATAGGAAATTTGCAAAGACAAAGCAGCTCTAAATGGTCTTAAATGTTTTTTGCAAGTAAACTATTTCAACGGTAGCTGATCTTGCATATTGTTTAGATGTGAAGCAATTTGATACAATAACTAAACGAAAGATAAGTATTTTAATAATTCGTTTCAATTGGATTAAAATAAATTAAAATACTAAAAATATTTACTATTTAAAAAAAAAAATGTTACAGTCTAAAACCAGTGACTGCTCTAAAATTAAAATACCATCAATTCCCTAAAATACATACATTTCAATTAACACTTGCCAATAGCTGCTACTTACATAATCACTGGGGACATTGAAGATAAAAAATGGGTGGATTTAACACCTGAACAAAGGAACATTGTAATTTGAAAGCGTTATTCTTGTTTTTACTTTGATCTTGTTGACCCTTAAACTAGACCCCCCTGCCTTCTTTCAGTTCTGTCTGTGAATAACTACAGTATGCTTATTTAAAATAAAATAAATAAAAAAAGGCCTATTGATTATGTCCATACAAGACTTGGTTTCATCATTTTCTCATTTTCATACACTGTTTTGACAGTGTCGCGCAAACCTCGTTTATGCTTCAATTGGATTCTGCTGCACATCTGAGTCCCTTTGGATAAAAGCTTCCGCCAAGTGAATAAATATAAATGTAGACATAAGACATGCTGATGCTGATGTGGGAGCTTCAGAAGTAATGAGCCTTTCATGTCCTCTCTCCTACGTTGTGTTTCTCTCTAACATTACAGAGACACTAATCTTGTTTCTTGAATGACAGTGATGCAACTCCTTTTATAACTCTGTCTTCCATTTACATAATACCAGTGTAAAGATAAACAGCAGCAGGAGTTCCCTTATCTTTTTTATGGTATGGGTTTCATGTTCTGCAAATGCATATGTGTGAGTGAAACAGTCATTCTGGGTGAATTTGGTTTGTTGTTTTGGCTAAAATGACAGGGTTATGCATGTGGTGGTGGTTTGGTAGTGGTCATGTGGTGGCGATGGCGGTAATTTGGTAGGGGTGGTAGTGGTGTAGGTATTGTGGAGGTGGTAATGTGGTGGAAGTGGTGTTGGTGATAGTGCGCTGGTGATGGCAATATTGTTCTGGTGTGTGTGTGGTTGTAGTGTAATGGTGGTGGTGATGGTGGGGGTTAGTGGTGGTGGTAGTGGAGTCTAATCAGTTTAGCTTGTAAAAAATATGTCAAGATGTTCATGTTACTCCTGTGCTGCAGCTGGAACAAAAAGGTGAAAAGCTTATTTCTGCTTTTTCCTGGTTTTCTAAACAGATTTGGTGTTATACAACTTCTGCATTAAATGAATGCAACAGAGAACCATGTTTCTGTCAGTAGTCGTCAAAACTATCTATAGTAGAAAATGCTAGCATTTCAAGATGTGAAAGGTGTTTGTAATGTGCAATGGTTCTTACAGTGGACGTCCAGTTTGATGTTGCTTTTGTTTTTTCCCTCAGCATTGGAACACTCCACTGTGTACACACCTGTATCACGCCTGGTCACATTCCAAATCTCCAAACCCCAAGATTCGGAGAAATGGTAACGAGAATCCCGATCTGTTTACACACACACACACACACACACACACACACACACACACACACACACACAAACACAAACACAGAAACAAACAGTTTTGCATACATATTTAGAAATCCACTACCTATGAAATAATTGCTGTCTTTACATATAGTGGTGGAGGTGGTGTTGGTAGTGGTGAGGGTAATGAAGTACAGTAGTGGGGTAATAATAATTTGTTGGTAAAGTGGTGGTGGTAAACATATTGTGGTAGTGGTGGTTGTGATGTAATAAATTGGTGTCAGTGATAGTGCTGGTAATGTGGTACTGTCGTGGCGGTCGTAATGTTGTGGTGATGGTGGTAAAATAGTGGTGGTGGTAATGATGTAATGTAGTAATGGTATTCGTGGTTAGTAATGTGAAAGAGGTGGTAATAGTGATAGTGTGGTAGAAGTGATGGTAGTGGTGGTAGTGTGGTGGTTCTATTTTGGTTATGGTAGTGGTGTGAGTGTTGGTGTTAGTGGTTAGTAATGTGGTGGTAATAGTGATAGTGTGGTAGTAGTGGTTATAATGTGGTGGTGGTAGTAGTGGTAGTGTGGTGATGGTAGTGGTGTGAGTGATAGAGTTAGTGGTTTCTAATGTGGTAGTGGTGGTAATAGTTATAGTGTGGTAGTAGTGGTTAGAACGAGGTGGTGGTAGTGTGGGGATGGTAGTGATGTGATTGATAGTGTTAGTGGTTGGTAATGCGGTAGTGGTGGTAATAGTGATAGAGTGGTAGTAGTGGTGGTAGTGGTGGTAGTGTAGTGATGTATTGTAATGTAGTGGTGTCAGTGATAATGTTAGTATTGGTAATGTGGTAGTGTTGCGGTGGTGGTAGTGATGGTAAAATTGCGTGATAATCGTGGCAATGTGCTGGTGGTTGTGGCGGTCTTGTGCGGGAGTTAGTGGTGGTGGTAGAAGTTGTAATGTTGAGGTGATAGTGGTCTTAATATGATGGTGGTAACTCAGTGATGGTCCAACATTTTTAGCATACCTCGCATCTTATTTTTTTAAAACCGTGCACATTTTCTTTTCTATCGATTATTTATTTCTTGATTTTTTTCTTTTAGACACCATGGCAAATGCAAACTTTTGCACTTACCTATAATTTAAATCCATCAGAAGAAGTACAAACTTTCTTTTTTTTTGTTCAAGTCTCTGAAAAGGTCATGCACATTCTTATTTTATCTAAGCTGTAGTTAAGTTTGTTGAGAAGAGCATTTCTGGCACACACATACAGTGCAGTCCATTTCGTTACTTAGCTTGTTTTCTTTCATCTGGTGCAAAAAAAATGAATCATTTGAGTTGCCAGAGCGTCCTTCATTTTTCACCAATATACAGTATGTCACTGATGGTTTTTTTTTGCTTGTTTGCGTTGATTAAAAGTAACGAAGTTGGGCATAAATAAGGAGAGTACTAATTGTGAGAAAATTAGAAGTGAAATGAAAATGCGTTTGCAGTGAGTGAGACGTGAAAAATGGATGTTTAGGTAGATACAAATTTTCACGCAACAGCGTTTGATCTCAATTTCTTAAATGTTGCGATCCTAATAAATGAATAACTTTAGGATTCCGCTATACATGCAGCATGTGCATGAAAATAATCACGAGGCATATGGTTCATATAAACACATCGCGTGCCGCACCTACACACAATGACGA
The DNA here is from genome assembly GCF_946808225.1 of Silurus aristotelis. NCBI lineage: Eukaryota > Metazoa > Chordata > Actinopteri > Siluriformes > Siluridae > Silurus > Silurus aristotelis. The sequence goes on from NC_139581.1 coordinate 7,374,946, forward strand.
GCGCAATGTGATAATAGAGTCGGCGTTAAGACTGCACATGCCGTGTCTCATTCGGAGTGACTGCCATCTTCATTTAACCTGCACGCATTAACACTCCAGGCAGGAGCACATCTGGCACAAAAGCTGCCAATGTTGCGTTCGGGGCCCATATGGCATGTTGTGACAGAACAAATGCGAGACAGCTTGCACTGAGATGTTAAAATGCCTATTACCTCTAAGCACCTTCTCGCCGCGGAACATCCACTCGCACGAAATATCGTCTGGATTGGCCGAGACTTTAACAGGAAGGGCGGCAAAGTCATCCTCGATTGCCTCCACCAGACTCGCCTGGTCTTCTGCAAACTCAGGAGGGACTGATATCCAAAACACACAGCAACTAAATGTTTTTTTTTATTGATCCCATTATTCCAAATTTCATTTTAGCATTTTTTTCATATTATTAATAATACATCAGCATTAGTGCATGATTAGTGGTGTTAGCAGACAAACAAACTGACTAAGCAAAGTCAGCAGGTGTTAAATGATGTTTAAACCATTAATTAAAACCATGATTCTTCCCTTCGTTCTACATTTTTATAATTAAATCCATGTGCAAGTGAATGCTGATAATCTGATTCGTAGCTTAGTTCTCAAGGTAGGAATATTAAGACCCTCCGAACATTTATGGCTAAATGTGTATTACAAGCTTGAGAATGAGACTGTATACTAATGATTTGGTTCAACAGTGAATCGCTAACAAATCACAAATGAATAATGTCTTGTTATACACATACACATGCAGCAATTCATAACTTAATGCTAACATCAACTATTCATTATAATTCCCATTTATTTACTGACTTACTAATTTCTTGCTTTATTACTTTACCCATGCATTTATTCAGTACCTCATTTACTCACTTACTTACTCACTCATTATAATCCTCACACTCACACACACACCTCTCACTCACTCGCTCATTCACTATAAACGTCACACTCATTCACTACCTTATTCACTCCTCATTCACTCACTATAATCCTCAAACTCATCCAGTACTGCATTTACTCACTCACTCATTCACTATAATCCTTACACTCATTCACTACCTCATTCTTTTACACACTCACTCACTCACTCACTTACTCACTCAATATAATCCCCACACTCATTCACTACCTCACTCACTAACTCATTCATTATAATCCTAAAACGTATACACTACCTCATACTTTCACTCACTCACTCACTCACTCACTCACTCACTCACTCACTTTAATCCTCAAACTCATTCACTACTGCATTTACTTACTCACTCATTCACTATAATCCTTACACTCATTCACTACCTCATTCTTTCACTCACTCACTCACTCACTCACTCACTCACTCATTATAATCCTCACACTCATTCACTACCTCACTCACTTACTCACTTATTATAATCCTAAAACGTATTCACTACCTCATTCTTTCACTCACTCACTCACTCACTCACTATAATCCTCAAACTCATTCACTACTGCATTTACTTACTTACACATTCACTATAATCCTTACACTCATTCACTACCTCATTCACTCACTCACTCTCTCACTCACTTACTCACTCACTCACTCACTCACTCACTCACTCACTCACTCACTCACTCACTCACTCACTCATTCACTCATTCACTATAATATTTACACTCATTTACTACCTCATTCTTTCACACTTACTCACTCACTCACTCACTCACTCACTCACTCACTCACTCACTCACTCACTCACTCACTCATTATAATCCTCACACTCATTCACTACCTCACTCACTAACTCATTCATTATAATCCTGAACGTATACACTACCTCATTCTTTCACTCACTCACTCACTCACTCATTCACTATAATCCTCACACTCATTTACTCACTCACTCACTCTAATCCTCAAACTCATTCACTACTGCATTTACTTACTCACTTATTCATTATAATCCTCACACCCATTCACTACCTCATTCACTCACTCACTCACTCACTCACTCACTCACTCACTCACTCACTCACTCACTCATTAATTATAATCCTTACACTCATTCACTACCTCATTCACTCATTATAATCCTTACACTCATTCACTACTGCATTTACTCACTCATTGATTAACCCACACAATATTTCACTACCTAATTCTCTCTTTCACTGAATCATTCATTCTAATCATCACACTCATTCACTACCACACTTACATATTCACTCATTCATTAACCCACACATTAATTTACTACCTAATTCACTCATTTACTGAAATGTAATCATTCACTCACAGAGTCATTCATTACAATCCTCACACTTATTCCTCTGCATTACTCACACACTTAATCACTACCTCATTTACTCACTAACCCACACACTCTTTAACTGCCTCATTCACTTTTAATTGAACTCATTCTCTAACTCATTAACCTACTCCCCCATTTACTTATAAACTCATTCATTCAATCACTCTCTCCAGCTTTCACTCACTCACTCACTGAATCATTCATTATAATCCTCACACTCATTCGCTGTATTATTTACACACTTAATCACTACCTCATTCACTCATTTAATAACCCACACACTCCTTTATCATCTCATTAACTTATAATTAATTATACCTCATTCTCCAACACATATTTACTCATAAACTCTATAATGCAATCACTCTCTCTCACTCCTTCACTCACATACTCACTAAATCAGTCATTCTAATCACTGGACTTATAAATCATTATATTCATTAATCATTCATAAATATTAATTATTCATAATAATCTTCACACCTCACCCCCACACTCACTCATATACTCATCACAAGGAATGAATTCCTTCTTACATTCATTCCTTAATCCATTTACTCTTTTATACATTCAAAACACTGCATCCTTCTCTCCTTCATACACTCACAGCTCATACATAAGCTACACTCACTCACTTATTCACACAGTGTGATAGAGTGAGTGTATGTGTCCTATACAAGTGTATGTTATGTTGTGAAAGCTCAGTGTTGTATCACTTGTTAGAACAGCTGGATTATTTTCTGTGTCGCTTCTAAGGGTCTTTGTATAAAAGCATCAGCCTGAGAAATTTGAAGTACACAGGCTGCAGGCTGAGATGCAGTGAGCACAGAGGGACGTGTGAAATTTGGCTACTTTGAAGAACCTAGAATATGAAATTTTTTAGTTGTTTCACACTTTTTTGTTATGTATATAATTCCATATATAATTCCACGTGTTAATTCATAGTTTTGATGCCTTCAGTGTGACTCTACAATTTTCATAGTCATGAAAATAAAGAAAACTCTTTGAATGAGAAGGTGTGTCCAAACTTTTGGTCTGTACTGTATATATATATATAAAAGAAAAGAAAGAAAAAATCTGGTAGCTGATTGACTTTACCCTGATGAATCAGCCTGTGTACTGCAGCAGTGTATTTATAGATTATTGGTTATTAGTGTTTATTGTGACCCGATGAACTGAGATGCAGTGAGCACAGAGGGACGTGTGAACATTTCACTGAACTTTCACTTCTTGCAAATAATCAAATATACAGTACACACAATATACACTATAAAATACCGTAAACAGTACACTGCTCTCTCTCTCTACGTCTCTCACACTTACACCCTCTTTCTGTCTCCCCCTCTCTATCTTTCTCTCTCTCCTTCCTCTCCATCTCTCACCCTCTTTCTCACTCCCCCACTTTTTCATGCCTCCTCTCTATTTCTCTCTTCCTTTCGCTCTCATTTCCTATCCCTCTCACTTCCCTTATAGGCTCCCTAGAGGTTGTTCATTCTCTCAACCTCTCTCTCACCTTTCTCTCCTCTTTTTCTCTCAGTCACTCTCCTTCTCTCTTGCTCTCTATCTACCACCCCTTTCTGTCTCCGGCCCCTTTTCATTCTCTCCCTTTTCATTCACTCTCCCACAAGCCCTGTTTCTTCTCTTCCACTTTCTCTCTCTCTCTCTCTCTCTCTCTCTCTCTCTCTCTCTCTCTCTCTCTCTCTCTCTCTCTCTCTCTCTTCCACTACCATCTTTATCTTACCCACGTTGTCTCACGCGCACACTCTCTCTCTCCCTCTTTCTCTCTCCTTCATTTCTTCTGCCGCTCTTTCCATCTGCATACCGCGAGACAAGCAATAACGTTTTATTTATGAAAGCTACACTTGACTTTAATGTAGAATGGATTTCTTTACTCACACAGCCATGATGGATTTTGCCAGCTTATGGATTCCATAAAGTTCACAGGAGTTATTGTGTGTGTGTGTGTGTGTGTGTGTGTGTGTGTGTGTGTGTGTGTGTGTGTGTGTGTGTGTGTGTGTGTGTGTGTGTGTGTGTGTGAGAGAGAGAGAGAGAGAGAGAGAGAGAGAGAGAGAGAGAGAGAGAGTGCTGAGTGCACTGCTTGAGCATAGTGTTATTAGAAAGTGAATGATAACAATTTGGATACACAAACTATTTATCTCTCTCTCTCTCTCTCTCTCTCTCTCTCTCACGCACACACCCACACGTACACACACACACACACGCGCGCGCACACACACACGCGCGCGCACACACACACACACACACACACACACACACACACACACACAACACACACACACACACACACACACACACACACACACACACACACACACACACACACACACAAGCTTGCCAAAAGAAGACAGGCACAAAAAAAAGAAAAGAAAAAGAAAAACAGTAATTAATGTGAAGTATAATCTTGATCAGATGAATCAAATCTACTTGCAAGAAGAAACACCGGGCATCACAGCATCAAAGTTATGGAAGTCTGTCAAGCTCGAAAAAAAGACAATCCACGCACACACAAACATGCACACACACATACACATATAAACATTTACAGGCACACAGATGTGTAAAGAAAAAACCCCACACATATACAGTACATGTGGCAAACACACTTAACAGATACACACATTGACACGCACAAGCATTTACAGACAGAAAATTGTGTTAATAAAAACACATATAGGTGTGGCGAACAAAAGTACACACACACACACACACACACACACACACACACACACACACACACACACACACAACACGTCACGGTTATAATTTTTATTCCATTGCTTTTCGAGTCACGCAGCAACTAATTGCAGATTGGGACTAAAAGAAAAAACATTATGTCTGAGAAATCTTTCAGTTTGTCACTTTTCTGCATAATACACAATTTAGTATCAGTTGTATAAATTTACGAATATCTCGACTCACACTGTCACGTGTCGTCTAAATGCAGAGAAAATAAATGCAAGTCTGTTGTTTCATCACTTGCTAATGTTACTAGCGCACAATTAAGTAGCGAAGTTAGAATATAGCAGCTGCGCCAAGCTAACCTTCAATTTTGCATGTTGCTAAATCTTAAAAGATATTAAAATACCTATATCAGAGGAACTGCTATATCAAACGTACTAGAAAATATTAAGAAAATTAGCTATAGTTTGCTATACACAGCTCTTCCTCCCCTTGTAGAAATTGTTTACTTTTTTGTTGGTGAGGATATTTTTAGATTTTACAGTATGCTCTGCGTTTCTCTTCTTTTCCTCACAACCTCCCACTCATACGTTCATACTCACAGAGGACGTTGAGCGTGTGGAAGGTGTTGACCCGCTCTGAGAGTGCAGCGCTGAAGGCCTGACAGGTGAGTCTTCTGCCATGAAGATGAGAAGAGAGAGGGAGCGATAGGGTGCTGCTGACTGACACACCACCATAGACCGACTTCTTAACAGTGTTCTCCTCTCCTAACAGACTTTGGATAAGATTGAAGTGATGAAGTGAGGATGTGGAGGAGGAAAAAGAGAGAAAGAGAGAGAAACAGGCAAATTTTGAGGTGTAGGCAAAGAAGATGTAAGAAAAAAAAACCATGATGAGATAGAGTGACAGAAAGGGTTAGGGTTTGGTTACAAAAATAGTCTAAAGTTTAAATTCCCACATAGCAATATGAAATCCATTATTAGGAAATGGAAAGTTTATAAAGTATATATTGCACAGTTGAAACATGGATGTCAATCAAGATGAGTCAGAGAAGCAAAAAAGAGGCAGAGAGTAAAAGTGGACACAATGCTACCACCAACGTGCTTCACTGAGGGGATGGTGTGGGATATAAAGGTAAAGGAGCTTTATATTTGTCACATGTATATTATATCTGAAAGCCTTACGGCACTACACGATGTGATGGCTGAAATTCGATTGGATAGAAACACCAACGTAAAATTACGAAGAGACGTACTTAAAAATGAAGAGAAAAGATTATTGTAAATAATTAAATACATATTTAAAAAACTAAAATATATGAAAATGTAAGTTAGTGATTCTGATGGCTCACCACTGTCTCTGACATTTTTGAGATCATGTAGTTGATCTTAATAAGATCATGAACCTTATTAAAATAACTTTAAATCAAAGGAATTAATGCACTAATGGGTACTAATAATCAAATAATTAGAATTTTTTTTGACATTATATAAACTATAAAAGGTATAGTCATAATAATTATAAAACAGCAACAATGATTATAAGTAATAATAAGTTTAAGAAGAAGAATTTGTAGAAAATATTCCTGATTATAATATTGTTACTTTTGGTATTAATTATTATAATAATTATGATTCATTATCATAGAAGTTTGCAATAAAATTTGCAAATTTATCCCACAATTCCAGCTTTTATTCTGTTATTTCAAGGTAATATTCCAGAATTGCTCTTTATTTTGAGTACATCATTAAGGCAACATTAGTTTCACTATTCTATTCACCCCCCAAGACATTCTTCCAGAGTTTTCTAGTTCCTAATGAAAAAAATAATAATTCTAGGTTGGTTACAAACAGCTAGAGAGCCTTGGTTTCGTTTTGATTTTTCAAATGGAAACATATTTATCCACTTTGTGTAATATTATTTTATTGTAATGTAATGTTCATTAAAATAATATTATAATTATATTATTAAATTATTATCAAATTAAAAGTTACAATGTAATAAACATATGAATCAGATAATGCAGATAATGTGGGATATAAAGTGACAACTATGGCAAATTAACTCAACTATTAAAACAAACTTTTATTAAGAGGAAAAAAAAATCATAATTAGAAGATAAATCTCTATTATTTTGTCTTGGTTTTTTTTTTCATACTGTTGATAGTAATCCTAAATGGTCACAATAATGAAGCATGCTGTGGGAACTCAGTTACCTGATGGGGCCCAGACTCCAGCTGATGTTAACTTTTGGGTTGCTGCTTCCAGCCAGACAGTCCATTCTGACGGTCTGCCCAGCCCGCAACACCTTCTGCTTCACCACGATCTTCAAACTTACTGCAGGATCTTCACCAGAAATCAACACACAACGCTGTCACACACTGAGTGCAAAAGAAACAGCTCTAAAATTGTATTAAGATTGTTTTGTGTCCTGAAGGATAGGATTTGCTGGAATGGGTGATCAAGACAACGCACCTGCAAATAACTATGACTGAACTACAGATGTTTTGTGAAATCAGGCAGCGGATAGGGGGACTGGTTTGATAAAAAGTTAGGTGAGGTTCTAGAAATCTCTTCAGGCTGTATTTATCTGTTTCCCCCTATCTCTCTCTTTCTCTCTCTCTCTCCATCAAGCTTCACATGCTCTTTTGTTCTCACTGGATTTGCCTGGTATATCCTAAAGTCCTACTTCTGAATAGAGCTATCTTCAATTGAATCAGTTTGTGTGAATGGTTTGCTTTGAGATGAACAGTTTTTTGCATAAAGTTTCCTGAGTGAAGAGTTGATAAACTTAACAATATATGGACTTTTGGTAAAGATGAGTTCCATTTTAAATCTGGTTCCTCTCAAGGTTTCTTCTTCATATCACCTAATCTTCTATCTGTAAACATTTGAAACCTAAGGAGACCAGTTGTTAAAGTTTTGGGAGAGGAATGTTGTCCCATATGTGTCTGATACAGGATTCTTGCTGCTCAACAGTTCTGGGTGTCCTTTGTAGTATTTTTCATTTCATGGTGTGCCAAATGTTTTCAAATGGTGAAAGGTCTATATTGCAGGCAGGCAGGCCAGTTCAACACCCTCTACACTCTTCTCTTCTACTACAAAGTCATGCTATTGTAATATATGCAGTATGCATTTAGCATTGTCTTGCTCAGATATGCAAGGCCTTTCCTGAAAAAGACGTTTTCTGTATGGAAACATTTGTTGCTCTAAAACCTGTATGTATTGTTCAGCATTGATGAAGACTTTCTATAATGTGCAAGCTGCCCATTCCACAGGCACTAATTACACTAGCACTTCTTTTGGTTTGTTTTGTCTTTGTTTTAATAAAAATTATTAAATCCTGAGTTGTAGGCTGATGTTATCTTAAGTTTATAATCTAGCGAACCAGTGTTGATTTATTCATTAATAGAGACTGCACTTCCATACCATCAGAGATGCAGCTTTATGAACTGAGAGTCGATAACAAGCCAGATGGTCCCTCTATTCATTGGTGCATGGTTCCCAAAAAAAATTAAGATTGAGTTTATCTGACCATTTTTCCACTTTGCCTCAGGACCCTTTAAATGAGCTTTGGCCCAGAGAGGATGGTGGTGTTTCTAGATCATGTTCATGCATACCGTGTTCTATGCATGATAGAGACTTAACCTGCATTTGTGGATGACATGGCAAACTGTGTTCACAGGCAATGATTTCTTGGTGGTATTAATGCAGTGATTTCCATTAAACCACAATGGATTTTTGCCAAAATCTAAATGATATAAATGATATAAAAAAAAAAAAAAAAAAAAAAAAAAAAAAAAATTATATATATATATAATATGGAACTAGTGTATGATGCTAAAAGTTTCTTTCTGTAAAGCAGCTTTGGGACGATGTCCTTTTTTGAAAGTGCTATAGAAAGAAGATACACTGAATTGATTGGAATCGACTTACATTGGACCTGAAGTTTAATCTCAGCTGATCGTACTTTCTTGGCCTCGTTGGTGGCATCGCAGCGATACTTAGCTAAATTATCGCTTGGTTGAAGAGTGAGCAGGAGCTCTCGTGACACACCACGCTCGGATTCGATGTTCTTCGATGGCACCTGCACGACTTTACCATTCTAATATCACACACAACATATACAAAGACACATTCACACAGCACTCAGGCTTGATGCAAAAAAACTTAAATCAACGGTAACTAACTTCATTATTGTTTTCATAATTATTTAATTATCTTGAAGAATTACAAGGCCAGGTCTTCTTAGTTTCTTGGTTTTATAATGCATCAATATGGTTTGAAATTCTTTTGTAATTGATTTCATTATTATGCAAGATACAAGGTGCCCTACACTGTAAGGCTTTCCAGGCTTAATCTATAAAAGAAAGCACAGTGTGATCTGAGACATGTTGATTTCCAAGCAGAGGCAGTGAAAAAGTAACTGTGTTTTGCTAATTTGTTTTTAAGAATATGTGAGTAGGTGTTTAAATCAGCTTTATATATATATATATATATATATATATATATATATATATATATATATATATATATATATATATATATATATATATATATATATACAGTGAGGAAAATAAGTATTTGAACACCCTGCTATTTTGCAAGTTCTCCCACTTAGAAATCATGGAGGGGTCTGAAATTGTCATCGTAGGTGCATGTCCATGGTGAGAGACATAATCTAAAAAAAAAAATCCAGAAATCACAATATATGATTTTTAAACTATTTATTTGTATGATACAGCTGCAAATAAGTATTTGAACACCTGTCTATCAGCTAGAATTCTGACCCTCAAAGACCTGTAAGTCTCTCTTTAAAATGTCCACCTCCACTACATTTATTATCCTAAATAAGATGCACCTGTTTGAGGTCGTTAGCTGCATAAAGACACCTGTCCACCCCATACAATCAGTAAGAATCCAACTACTAACATGGCCAAGACCAAAGAGCTGTCCAAAGACACTAGAGACAAAAATGTACACCTCCACAAGGCTGGAAAGGGCTACAGGGAAATTGCCAAGCAGCTTGGTGAAAAAAGTTCCACTGTTGGTGCAATCATTAGAAAATGGAAGAAGCTAAACATGACTGTCAATCTCCCTCGGACTGGGGCTCCATGCAAGATCTTACTTCCTGGGGTCTCAATGATCCTAAGGAAGGTGAGAAATCAGCCCAGAACTACACGGGAGGAGCTGGTCAATGACCTGAAAAGAGCTGAGACCACCGTTTCCAAGGTTACTGTTGGTAATACACTAAGACGTCATAGTTTGAAATCATGCATGGCACGGAAGGTTCCCCTGCTTAAACCAGCACATGTCCAGGCACGTCTTAAGTTTGCCAATGACCATTTGGATGATCCAGAGGAGTCATGGGAGAAAGTCATGTGGTCAGATGAGACCAAAATAGAACTTTTGGGTCATAATTCCACTAAACGTTTTTGAAGGAAGAAGAATGATGAGTACCATCCCAAGAACACCATCCCTACTGTGAAGCATGGGGGTGGTAGCATCATGCTTTGGGGGTGTTTTTCTGCACATGGGACAGGGCGACTGCACTGTATTAAGAAGAGGATGACCGGGGCCTTGTATTGCGAGATTTTGGGGAGCAACCTCCTTCCCTCAGTTAGAGCATTAAAGATGGGTCGATGCTGGGTCTTCCAACATGACAATGACCCGAAGCACACAGCCAGGATAACCAAGGAGTGGCTCTTTAAGAAGCATATCAAGGTTCTGGCGTGGCCTAGCCAGTCTCCAGACCTAAACCCAATAGAGAATCTTTTCTCCGTGTTTCTCAGCGACAGGCCAGAAACCGGACTGATCTAAAAAAGATCTGTGTGGAGGAGTGGGCCAAAATCCCTCCTGCAGTGTGTGCAAACCTGGTGAAAAACTACAGGAAACATTTGACCTCTATAATTGCAAACAAAGGCTACTGTACCAAATATTAACATTGACTTTCTCAGGTGTTTAAATACTTATTTGCAGCTGTATCATACAAATAAATAGTTAAAAAATCATACATTGTGATTTCTGGATTTTTTTTTTAGATTATGTCTCTCACAGTGGACATGCACCTACGATGACAATTTCAGACCCCTCCATGGTTTCTAAGTGGGAGAACTTGCAAAATAGCAGGGTGTTCAAATACTTATTTTCCTCACTGTATATGCAAAGATCAAGCTGTCAAACTTGCCAATTAAAAAACCTGTGTTTTCAATTATATAAATATTCTGCTTAAAATGTTTTCAAATTCTGTTTTAAAATGCACTCATTACCAAGTTGTTTCTTCAAAACTCTTCACACCTCTCTTTGTACAAACACCCGGCTTAGCACATAAGTTCACTTCATGACCCAAACACGCTACGATTGTCAAAACACCACAAGACATGCACTGCTTCTCCTCTAACAAGTATATAATGCAAAACAGCAAAACAAAAAAGAAAGATGAAAAAGAAACAAAATTAGCAACTAGATAACATCTGTATTGATGATGCAAATAGCTTTTCTTCTGTTTTACTAATGATTAATAAATATAGGTTCATTTTTAAGTATTCAGTTACAAACAAAATACAATAATTGTGAGGAATTTATTGCACAAATAGTAAATTATAACAAAATACAATTCCATAAATGATTTAATTGAGGTACAATTGATCCTGTATAATCTGAATTGTGGCAATGCGATGAAACAAATCTAAGAGGCAACATTGTAAAATGAGGCAAAGCAGTGCCTTGATTTGAGGCAATAAGCCACCATCTTCAATCGAGGTGTTAAGCCAGCGTCTTGAAATGATGAAAAAAAAAAATGTGTGTATGTGTGTGTGTGTGTTGGGGATGTTTCAATTAGCAGGGACTCATTCATTTTACCAATGACAAAAAAAAAAAAATAAACTGTGATTTGACAGTCACACTATTAATATGTGTCTGGAAATCTTTCCAAAAGTATTGTCACTTACAGTCTGTAAACACCTCCACCAGGCATCACATGCTACTCTAAGTGACAAGTCAGTGGCAGATGGCAAGACATGGGTATTGTTCTGAAATGTTCTAAAAATGGCAGGTCTTTTTGATACAGTACAACTTTTATAAATGTGCATACAAACCTTCAACCAGGTCAACCGGCCTGTAGGGTTTCCTCCACTGGAAAAACACACCAGTTGAATGGTCATTCCTGAACGTAGGAGAGTTCCTTCTGAAGGGGCATCTAACCAAACCTTCTGAGGAGGGTCTGTAAGAATGTTCAGTTAGTCAAGTCAAGTCAAGTTTATTTCTATAGCGCTTTTCACAACAGACACTGTCTCAAAGCAGCTTTACAGAAATCAACAGTTAAGGTGAATGGTGTGCATTTATCCCTGATGAGCAAGCCATGGCGAATTAGTCTTAATAATAGAATAGAATAGTTCAGGAACAAGGAAGAGTTCCTGAACTATTCCTGTAACTGACATGGTATAACAATATTCTTCTACTTCATACTCACAGTACACACTAAGGGTTTTAGTTTGGATGCTGGAGAATCGTGTGCCTTTATTAAATGCTTCACATGTGAGCAGCAGTCCATTTTCCTCCCTGGATACAGTATGAGTCAGGTTGGATGTCGTCATCATCCCTCCATTCTCTCCCTTTTAAAAACCACAAATTATTTAAAAATTGTAATTGTATTTCCGAATCGTAATTAAAAAATATAATTACAACAATCTACTCTATATAGGCAAAGATGTATGGACACCTGTTCATCACACCCATATGTGTTCCATCTCCATACTGTCACAAAACTGTCCAAATATTTGGCAGTACCCACCTCTGTGAACAGACTTACAGCCTGATGAACTTCAACAAGTATAAACTGAAAAGAAAAATGCCTCGCACCTACATAATATCCCGAGAAGTCAGCATCAGCTCAATTTAGAAACATTCTTCAAAAAATCTGGAAAAACAAGGACCAGCTTCAAGTCTCTCATTTCAGGTCACTGATATTGCAAATATACATCTGTACTGATTATGGCTTGAATAGCCGTATTAGCCATTGAACTCTATTGCACTATAAATGAGATTGTTTCTATATTTTTTTTTTCTGTGTTTTTTATTAAAAAATAACAAAGATAATTCTATTAATTAATTTAATCCATTTATTCATTCATTGATTAATATTTCTAACTAATATAAAATTAGAAATGAGGGAGCCTACGGCAACTTTAATTGCCTTCACTGGAATAAGTTTGGACACCTCTCAGATAAACTTTTTGCAGTTTTATTTATTTAACTTCAGTCATATATATTTGGATATATATATATATATATATATATATATATATATATATATATATATATATATATATATATATATATATATACACACAACCTAATGTACTGTGTACATACCCATACCATACCGCTGACATGATTGCCCTTTGCTAGGTAGCGCTGTGTAATATGAGCTAATAATTACTAACTCATTATTATGACTTAGTATCTCATAATTACGACTTATTATCTGATAATTATGACTTAGTATCTCATAAATATGAGACCCGGATCTCATAATGATCTTATAATTATGACTTAGTATCTCAATTATGACTTAATATCTCATAATTATGACTTAGTATCTCATAATTATGACTTAGTATCTCATAAATATGAGTTAGTATCTCATAATTATGAGATCCTGATCTCATAATTATGACTCAGTATCTCATAATAATGAGATAAGTTGGGGAAGTCTGTGGCAGGAGAGCATTTTATCGCATAACACCGGATCTGAGGTTACTGCGTTCTTTGCTCAGAAGCGTCTCATTGCACAACCAAAGAAATGTAGCAGCTATAATATGGTTTGGGCTTGATGACTGTATATGTTAGTGTTAAGATGGTTACTTAAATACTAAGTCATAATTATGAGATACTAAGTCATAATTATGAGATAATAAGTCATAATTATGAAAAATAAGTCATGAGAATTATGAGATCAGGATCAGTTATGTATTAGGAGTAGGGATGCACAAGATTTTTGCCCGCTGAAAATTGTCACAATAAAATGGTTGTACAATAAAATGGTTGGGGTCAATATATCATGTAATGGCTGTGTCAAGGTTTGATTTTTGTAGGCTTTGTGGTGATTATGTAATAATTATATCTTAAGCTATGGCTAATTTTATTTCCTCTCTTTGTTCTACATTTTCAATTCCTTGTAGGTGACAGGAATTTGTTTGCAACATTGACATCACTAATCTACTCACTCTCATGGTGAAACAGGTTTGGGTTTCTAAGTTCAAGCGAAGAGAATAATTTATTCTACCATATTCAAAGTCATTCTATACAATTGTGTGCCTCCAACATTGTGGTAAGACTTTGGGAAAGAATCACATGTGGCTGATAAAGTCAGGTGTCCCAATACCGTTGTATTAAGTCTCCTGTCTACATTGTCTTTTTTAAGCCTTTGTACAAAAACAAATTATGTTGCACTGTTGTCCAATACATAATACTTACAAATAGAAACTTTCAAACATATTTGAATTTAATTTATATTTTGGACTTTTCCATGCTGAGGCTACTATGACTAGAAGTCATACACTTTGCTCCAAAGACCAATTGTAACTCGATCACTGTTTACAATAATACATCTGCCTATTGTATTTTGCATTGTCTGTCAATTAACTTTGATTTATATATTTTCTTTTGCAAAGCCTTAATAATAAGATGGCTTTTAACGTCATGTCTATTCGTGTCTGCAGCACCACCGCAATATCTCAGTAATTAAAGTAAATTCAAGATAAAGTTGACTGATTTAATTTCTAGTCAATAATTTCTTAATTCCAAAGTTCAAATTCAGCATGTTTGTCTATGCACTTGCTTTCCATTATGGACTCTTACAGTGATATGGTTTGAAAAGAATAATTACGAGCTTTGAAAGAAAAATACATTTTACACATAAAAGACCCGAAAGTTTTCTGACACTGTTTTATTTTTTTCCCCTTCCAGAACAAGCAGCTCATAATTTTTTTTTCCTTTTAATGTCAAGCTCATTTGCAAGTGTTCTGATTTGTGCGTGTGGAAAAGTGGCCTCAGCCTAACCTTTGCAACCTCACTCTGAACGCCTAATTACTGTCAAGCGAAGAAAAAACATGTCACGAGAAAAAAAAACGCAGGTAGAGACGAAAATACAAGTACTGAGAAAGCACAATGGAAAAAAGGTCAGTCTTCTTCTTGCTGTAATATATATCAAAAGTGCAATAACATAGTGCTGGGTGCATGCAAATGAAAAATTTAATCAAATGGAAAATTTATCAAAATGAACAAGAGGTCCGGAGAGAGAGGCGCGAGGCAGCCTTGCTGTGGCTTTTATTCACTTACATTTCATTAAACTCAAACTCAACCCAGAAAAGAACTGGGAAAAAAATAAGAAAAGGAAAAAATTAGACAGAACACATTTCTCAAAGGAAATTAAGTAGCTGTAAAAAAAAAAAAAAAAAAAAGAAAAAAAGAGGGTTGTGGGCCAAATTAAAGGATGAGTCATTTGAGCTTCTTTATGGTCAAAGCAGCAGTATTTGTTTTGTAGCGTAATAGTAGAATAGTTTAAATCAAATACTACACTCTATGAAGTGGTTTAGTGTCAGTATACAAATCCCAGAAGGTTTTTTTTTTTTTTTTTTTACATTATTTCTTACTGTTCCTGAGACTGAGCTCATCATGTGCTCAAAGCTCAGAAACGCTCAAAGTCGCACTTTGAAAGGGCCACAATGATTTGTAATGTGCCTGAATGAATTAAAGGCTTGAAATTGATTGCCTTCTCTAAACATTTACTCAGGGTAATATGATGCTGATTGACAATGTTTTGTCTAAAGTGATGCTTTCTTTTACTTTACACACACAAAAGAAATAGCAGGTTTAAAACATATTCCAGTAAAACCAAGTAACACCAGTATTAGCACTGTTTTGCAGTTCATTCAATCTTATTTAACACACGTCTAATTTATCAGCCAGGGTTGTGTTTTTAAAGTCAGGCTGTCTAAATCTTATACAGAAATCTTTTTGGGGACATTTATGTGTTTTCAGAATTGTGTTTTACACATACAAGTTGATTTTCAACACATGCCGCAATGAAACAGCTAATACATCTCAGTTATACAGTGCAAAGTTACGTTCTATGACCCCTCGCGAGTAACAAAAAAAATGTACATGTACTGTATTGTACTGTAAATTCAACAGAAATCGTGAATTACTTGTCATAAATGTTTTATTTACTACTTTAAATGAATAATACAATAATAAAATTATTGTTAAAGTTTTTCAAACATTTTTATGTAATTTATAAGTACAAACTCCGTTTTGAAATGTTACTCCGAAGTTTCAGAGTAACAGAGTACAGATTTTTCACAAGTTACTCTTAGTCCGGTTCCAAATGAAAAGTGCGAACTATCAAAGTCTTTTATTTATTATTCTAGCTAGACTATGATATAGAAATTTACAGTAATGGCTGTAAATTTGGCTTTCAACCACATTTGTCGGCTAATAAAATAGAACTTGAGCCAGCACATCTAATTATTTTGCATTTATTAATATTTTATATTAAGTTCCAACAGAAAATTGTGCGAATACCTTAAATCAAGACAACATACAGCAGGGAAAATAAGTATTGACACGTCAGCATTTTTATCAGTAAGGGGATTTCTAAGTGGGCTGTAATCACCAACAAAGGCTTTTCTACAAAGTATTAAATAAAATGTGTTCAATACTTATTCCCTGTGTCATTTCACTTTATTTATTATGACTCAACTTGTATACTTAAATGTTCTGATTTCTTTGTATAAATTCAATATTTGGCTTGATGGCTACATCTGGTGGAAATTTTGTGTCAATAGCCCACTTAGAAATCCCCTTACTGATAAAAAGTGCTGATGTGTCAAATACTTATTTTCCCCGCTGTATATGCTATATAGCCAAAAGTAGCTAAATGATCACAAATTCCCACAGCCATAATCCAAAATCGAATGCAAAGCCTTCCCAGGAGAGTGAATCATATTAAACGAGCAAACAGAAAATAAAATCTAGAATGGGCTGCACCTATGAATAGGTGGTCAGGTGTCCAACTTATGGTCATACAGTTTCTTAAATTGAATTATAAAAGTCATCGAGTATAAAAAAAGGTATAAATAGTGACTGATACTAATAAATCATGCCCAGTTTTATTCAATTATATTAACACCCAAACAAAATTTCAGGTTTTTAATATTATATCAGATTTTTCTAATTGATATTTTGCATTGTTCGTAACCAATTATATAACTGCTCTTCTTAGGTAAGTCAGTTTCTCAATACAATCCTGTGTTTTTTACCTCAGTGATAGTAAAGGAAGTGGTGTTGAGCTCCTTGAAGCCAAGCCACCAGCGGATATGAACCGGTGGATTGCTAGAAGATGTGGAGCAGCACATATTCACCTCTGTTCCCTCTATAGCTTCAGAGGAGCCACTTAGTTCCACATTAGAGGGCTCAACTAGGAGATAGGGAACAGAAAAGAGGAAAAAAATAGACAGATAGTGCAAGTCAGTGTTGCTTCTGAGAAAAGAAAGATCTCAAGAGTAATGAAATGGATAAAATAACCTACCTAATGATTTATTATCTTTACTAGAGAAAAAAAGTTCATTAAATTTGTTCAATTCAAATGATTACATCGGTTCCACATGATTGAACTGAGTTACATTCAGACAAAGTTTAATATAAGCAATTATTTTTGATGGGAAACTTTATAGATTACTATTTTTTTTTAAAGAAATGAAAATAAATTGAAAATAAATAAAAGTTTTCTTAAATCTTGCATCAATCTAAAACTTCTTATTTGTTTATTTAGACTAATATTAGTTAATAGCATTGACTGAAAATGTGTTCTTTTCAATACATTAGACAAATTAGAAGGTGTTTTTCCATCAGGATTTACTTTCACTTGTAGAACAAGGTAAGCCCTTGAGAGTGGCAGTGTTTAAATGCTGTATAAAAAAAGACAACTAGACAATGACACATGGTTTCTAAATAGTAGAATTTTCCAATACAAGCCCTCGAGTGAGTAGTGACACATTTTCATGATCGAAAGAGCAGCTGACCTATGAAGACAAGATCATCATGTCTTATAAAATATATAAATGTTGTGTTAAAGGTGCTCGAGGTCTAAGGAAATAGCTGGGTATTTGTATTAAATCGTTCGCTTTTTTCATTTCTTGTCCTTGGCAAGATGCCTGCTGTCCATTGCAATTTACATCCGTCTCATTCACACTGCTGAGCAGTTGATGTTAATGGCCATGCTCAAGGGGTCAGCAGTGGCAGCTTGTCAGTGCCAGGCGTTCACATTGAACAACCTTTTGTTTAGTAGTGCAATGTTTAGGACCAATGAAAACCTCTAGATTTGTACAACAGAAAGAAAAGCTCAAGGATTTACCCATTCATCCATTTGCACATACACTATATGGCCAAATGTATTGAGATACCTGACTTTTCTGACCATATGTGGTTCTTCCGCAAGCTGTTACCACAAAGTTGAAGGCATACAATAGTATAGGATGTCTTTGGATGCGGCTCATCCATTCATTTAAACTAGTAGACCCAAACCTACTTAAGTGGCCTTTCATTCGAACTCTACTATATTGATCACCTTTGGGATAAATTGGAACACTGACTGCGTCCTCAGCCTACCGTACATCAGTACCTGATTTTACTACGCCCTTTTGACTGTATGTGCACAAATCTCCAAAAGCACACATTTTCCCAGAAAAGTGGAGTGGGTATAATAACAGCAAATGGTTAATAAATGTGTAATGGGATGTTCATAAAGCCATACAAATCTTTTGGTCATGTGTCTACAAACCTTTGTACATATAGTGTCCATATTATAGATACATTATAAAAAATATGGCTCTATTTGATACATATACTGTACATTACAGCAGAGAAAAGCTATTCAGCTATTCTAACTTGTTAGGGTGGTGAAGTCAGAGTGCAGGTCATACAGTATTTCTGCAATTTAAAACACCTACAGCAAAGGAGCACTTGGGAGAGGAGCACGCTCAGTCGGCTCTCGAGGGGTTTGACTGCTCACATTGTAGCTGCATGACTATGCACACTCTCTGCCCTTCGAGCATTAGATATGTGGAAAGAACCTTGTTGTCGCATAATGCTTATAACAGTTAATAGCCCTTTCTCCCAGACCTGATGGATCGCCATGTGCTGGTCTGTACAGACAACACATTGGTAGGTCTCTTACATGAACCACCTTGGGGGTCTCCGATCTCACCCCCTATACAAGCTGGCATGGCAGATCCTCCTGTGGTCCTGGGGGAAACTGCTCTCATTGAGGGCTGTCTACATCCTGTGGTACTTAAATCAGAGAGCAGATGCCCGTTAGAGGCAATAGCGGAAAATGGAAATTAAAGAATGGAGACTCCACCTCGAGGTGGTGGAGCAGATATGGCGGAGGTTTTACAGAGCTCAGCTGGATCTGTTTGCGACTCAGGAGACATTGCACTGTCCTGTCTGGTTCTCCCTCACTCACCCAGCCCCCTTTGGGCCAGATGCCATGGTACATACGTGGCCGAGGCTATGCCTGTACGCCTTTCCCCCTATCGCGTTGCTCCCGGTAGTTCTGGAGAGAGTTCACCGGGAAGGAGTCCATCTCCTCCAGGTGGCACCTCAATGGCCAGGCAGACCATGGTTCACGAACCTGGTGTCTCTCCTCAAGGAACCTCTTTAGAGAGATCCCATCTCCCAGGCTGGGGGAACTCTGGTTCAACCCTGCCCAGAGTTATGGAGGTTGTGGCTCTAAAGCTCCAGCCTGTGGCCCCTTTGTCAGGTTTTACGACCTCAACCTTAGAGACACTCCCGGCTCCTCTGTCCTGCGCTCTGGTTGTGCTCTCACACACTATTCAAGGACTGGTCAGTGTGGCATGATTGGACATTGGCTTATTCCTAAAGCGTTTTGATGCATCTCGAGTTCCAGAAAGGGAACGTCTCTAGGTTATGTATGCCGCGCTTCCCTCCACGTTTCCCTTCTCATTTGCAGTCCTTTTTTTTATTTGTGTGTTGCCGTTGGCCGGATTACACATGTGATTTAGAGCGTGAGCAACTCGGAAGCATTCCCAAAGAGTTGTGACGCAGCGTCTCTTTCCCTTAGGGAACTAAGGTTACATGCATAACCTAGAGATGCTCAAACCTAACAGCAGCAAGCTGTCAGTGCTGCCACATTAGACATGCACACATTCTTAAGTGATATCTTTATCCCCTTTTTCTGTTCTAGATTTTTTTTTTTTTTTTTTATGTGAATGGTGCTTTTATTAAAAGCCATGATTCAGTTCATGAGAATATATCCTCCCAAATACATCTGAGCAAAGACCACCATGCTGTCTAGCAGTCCTGGGACTTACACATGCAACTTTCTGTTTCCTAGAACAGAGTGTAAAAGTACACTGCTTTCATTAAAGAAACAAAATAGGACACGTTAATACTGTATGAGTGATGGGGAAGGAAAATCCTGAAAATATTGCTAATTTTTTTTCCTAATGTTAGTCGGTTGACAATGTTTTGCCTAAAATGATACATGTATTTAATTCTATGTTGAGGCCCAAATGACATATTGAAACTGAAACGAAGTAGCAACATATAGTAGTTCTTTGTTTAAAAAGTAGGCAAAAAAGCCAGGCAAAAAAAAAAAAAAAACAACTTTGCTAGTGAAATAAACACTCGTTGATCAGTTTTATCAGTTTCTCACATTGCTTTAGAGTAATTTTCACAATTATTATTTTTTTTTTTATAAAAAGAATAAAATAGAGTATTTCTCACCCTGCACAAGTTATCTTTCAGGTCATACACCATAACTTTTTTAACAAGCCTTCAATTGGTTGTAAACCACAGTCTTTTGCTTTGCTAATTGATTCTTCTCCCAATGCATCACTTACGACTTCATAGGCTTTTACAAATCAGACTGCGACAATTAAAAGGTGCACTAATTAAAACGGTCTCTGGAGGCAGCCCAAATGTCTGTGTCGGCACGAATTCCTTTTTCGTTTCTTTCCGCGAATTTGATGAAGCGTTTTAAAAGCAGTGGCGGAAACAATAACAATTACTCGCATTTAATGTTCACTCCAGGTTTGAGACAATCGCTTGATAAAACGCAAAGCATTAAAGAGCAGTAGATTCATTAAGCTGCCAGAGGAATGTAAAATATTAACAAAATGTTCAATGACATCCTACTTTGGTGTTAAACATCCAGCAAAGTTTGCATGGACAAAAAAAAAAAAAGACAGAAATATGATCAAATATGAGGGAAGAGTTTCCAAAAGCATTTCAGCATAAAGTGCGTTGTTAAATGGGGACTCACAAATTGCATTAAACACTCTGCTTGCCTTTATGAGGCTTTTTGGGAGAGAATGAGAATTGAGTGAGCTTGCCATGATACTGTAATGCGCACAAATGACTAATATCCATTTGTTCGAGACTTCTAACCTGTTATTTGCTCAAGTAGGACTCGAGACACTGGTAGGAGAATTTGGATTGTTCACCCTGTTGTAGCTGTACAATGTTTAATGGTGGAGAGTGAGAAAGAATTTTTTATTTAAGTAAATTTTTTTCGAGTCTGTCTACTTTATCAAAGTATGTTCATTTTGTTCCAACTTATACTTCTCCACATTTTAATGTGTAATATATAATAAACATGTCGTTTCTCACTACTTAGAGGTTATAGATAAAAAAAAAAACTTATTGTGAGACCACAAGTGTAACTGGCAGAAATGTAATCAGTTGTATTTCAGTTAAGGGAATTTTTTTTTTTTATATTTATCCCACCAAAAAACCCAAATGTGTTCATTAGGGTTCAAATCACAGCTCCATGGAAGGACACTCAAGATCTTCCATTCCAAACAATGTAAAGCATATCATGGATCTGGCTTTATGCACATTGGCAAACTGGAACAGGTTTGGGTCTTCTAGTTCAAGTGACTGGAATACTTAATGCTCCTGCATTCAGAGACATCCAATACAGTTCTGTGGCTCTGACTTTGAGGTAACAATTTAGGTTAAAACCACGTATAGATGGAAATGTCAGGTTTCCAAGTACAATTGTCTATATAGTGCATATATCATATACAGTATATTGTATTTACTGAAATCTAATTAATTTCAACCTTTGATTTATAAATTATCTTTAAACGTGTCCACATTATTTACATATTTTTAAATATCTCATCCCATTAATTGATTTTGTTTTTCTAAACATACTTTCCAAATATCCCTTATTTTTAATATACATTCATATAATATAAGTAATTATTCTAAAATCTGTATTATATATTAAATTAGGTAAAAAACCTGTCAAGTCCCTGTGTTACTACTGAACATATATATATATATATATATATATATATATATATATATATATATATATATATATATACTGTACATATATATATATATATATATATATATATATATATATATATATATATATATATATATATATATATATATATATATATGTATATATATATACAGTACAGACCAAAAGTTTGGACACACCTTCTCATTTAAAGAGTTTTCTTTATTTTCATGACTATGAAAATTGTAGAGTCACACTGAAGGCATCAAGGGCTATTTGACCAAGAAGGAGAGTGATGGGGTGCTGCGCCAGATGACCTGGCCTCCACAGTCACCGGACCTGAACCCAATCGAGATGGTTTAGGGGTGAGCTGGACCGCAGAGTGCAGGCAAAAGGGCCAACAAGTGCCAAGCATCTATCGGGGAACTCCTTCAAGACTGTTGGAAGACCATTTTCAGGTGACTACCTCTTGAAGCTCATCAAGAGAATGCCAAGAGTGTGCAAAGCAGTAATCAAAGCAAAAGGTGGCAACTTTGAAGAACCTAGAATATGACATTTTTCAGTTGTTTCACACTTTTTTGTTATGTATATAATTCCATATATAATTCCACGTGTTAATTCATAGTTTTGATGCCTTCAGTGTGAATCTACAATTTTCATAGGCATGAAAATAAAGAAAACTTTTTGAATGAGAAGGTGTGTCCAAACTTTTGGTCTGTACTCTATATATACAGTGGAACCTGGTTATGTCGATGTCCTAGGGGACGCCAAAAAGCATCGAGATAACCGATGATCGAGATAAACGAAAATCAATATGGCGGCAGTATATTAACGTGCTTGAAATTTCTTTATGTACATGATGTGCGTTAATAAATGAGAATGTGCATGCACGTGTTTTTGGAGGTTTTTTTTACACAACAGCGTTGCCGCGATTTGTTTGATGAAGGCATGCTATAAAAATGTACATACAGTACATGTTTGTTAACTGTCAGCAATCCACCTGCCACGCCCCCTTTGGCCCCCTTCAGCGTGTCAGGTGTTTTCTCGGCCGCTTTCTCTGAAGCTCCCGGCTTTAATCGCGCACATATGGTGCTCGTTTATCATCATCACCAGCTCCTATTTAAACTTCCACACTCTCACTGTCCGTTATTGTTGGTATATGTTGGTTCACGGCGGTCGTTGGTATCGCTCATGCGTATCCCGGTACGTGCCTTCCCACCGGCACTCTCTCAACGGCTGCGCTTTTCTCAACATAACCGCTAAAAAAATGCTTAGACAAAGCGAGAATTTGGCGGTTCCACTTCAAAAACGTCGACTTAATAGGGTTGTCGAGTTAACCGAGGTCGAGATAAGTGGGTTCCACTGTATATATGTGTGTGTGTGTGTGTGTGTGTGTGTGTGTGTGTGTGTGTCTGTAAAACATATTAATCCGAGTGCATTAATATACTGTATAGAAACCTCTCACCAACTGCCAAAGCTGCTTTTATAGAAAATTACTCGGCACACTTGGACCAATCAGATGCGTGAATTCAACAGCTCTTTGATAAAACGTCTTATTAATAAGGAAGCTGGCGATAAACCAAATAAAAAACTGGCTGTGACCTAATTACGTTTTCTTGATAATGCCAATCGGTGTATTTGTTTTGCAAATAATGCCGTCAGGTCAAACCAAGCTGGCATTATTACTGCTGTGCTTTTTGGCTCTTTAGACACCTGGAACAAAAGGTCAGTATGATATAAAGGTCATATGAAGCAAAAATGAAGCCTGGTGACTCACAAAGGACAGTGAGGGTGCGAGTGATGACCATGGGAGATCGGGACACTTGATTAACGCTCTCGCAGCACAGCACAACTTTATTGTCTTCTGGCTTCACCTCCATCACCAGGGTACTGCTGGCCTTATGGGAGACAGTGTCCATCTCCCAGATAGTAGGCAACACCTCATCATTCTGACAAAGATAGATAGAGTCGGGGGGGAGAGAGAGAGAGAGAGAGAGAGAGAGAGAGAGAGAGAGAGAGAGAGAGAGAGAGAGAGAGAGAGAGAATTTATTGAGGATGATGATAACTTTATCAAAGTAATGTGAATTAGAGTGAATACAATTTTATTTAAAAGATAAAGATTCATAATAAGAGACTACAAAACAGATAGAAAGAGAGAGACAGGAAGAAAAGAGATGGAGAGAAGGAAGGAAGGAAGGAAGGAAGGAAGGAAGGAAGGAAGGAAGGAAGGAAGAAAGGAAGGAAGGAAGGAGTTCAACTAACTTAAAAACATTAAGAGCAAAGCAAACAAATACAAGTATAAAAAAAGGCAACACAACTAGCTCATTAATGCTTATTCTATACATGGCTGCTGAGTATTCTGATAATATTGACATTTAGAATCTAATTAATGCCTGTAGCATGTTAGATATGTATTGATTAAGCAAAACAAGGCATCTATAAAACAGACAGCTAACTTACTGATGTACTTAATGTATTCCTTAATAAAGAGTATGCTAGCTCACAGAACTATTTTGTTAAAAAGCTAATAAATGCTTACTAAATTCTCTAACCATTTACGCTTTGAACTATGCTAGACAACAATCCAGAGAATTAGCCAACTGATGTATGTATTTCCCCATGATGAGCAGCTGGCTAACATACAGTAGCGAGATAGTTCATGCTATTTGAAGGACTGCCAAATAATGTGCTAGCTACAAAACTGGCAATTCCACATAACACTTGATTTCAAACATTTTCTGAAATTGCTGTTTGAGTGAAAAAGAGAGTAAAGTGAAAAGAGAGATATAACTTCAGCAAGTGAGTCAGGCAGTGACTGACAGAATCGCACCGAGGTAGGGTTTCTTAAAAAATATTAAGACAAAAGAGGGCATAAAGGTGTGAGAAAGAGAGATAGATAGATAGACAGATGAGAATGACAAGACCGAGCTCCTGCTGAGGAAAATTTGTTTGCAGCAGATGTGCAACCACATACATACACACAAACACACACTCGCAAACACACACACAATCCTATTCACAGTTTGACACTATGAAACACAAAAACGAATTCCTTGAGAGAACAATGCTTTTGATGTTTTTTTTTTACCTCGCTTGGCTTTTCTGGTGTCCTTGGTTGAACTGCCATTTGTTTGAGTGTGTGTGTGTGTGTGTGTGTGTGTGTGTGTGTGTGTGTGTGTGTGTGTGTGTCTGGATATCTGTGTATATGTATTTTGTTTATATAGTCACTTGTTTGTCTGCAAGTCTGTAAAGAGGTAAATGATGGAAGAGAAGTCGCTGACTGAGATGCTCACAATCCACCCTGTCCTCAGAAACGATAAATCGCCCGACCACAATTCTTACTCATCCTGCTACAAAGTCATGCTAGGATAGACACAGCTGTCACTGTCACACAATTTACGCCTGCAGACCTGACATTTTGCTGAAAGATAATACACTACTCAACTCGCCATTTCCATTTATTAATTTGGACGATTCTTTTATCTAAAGTGACATACAAACCAAGCGGAATCCTATCTAAGCACAAGAGATGAGCAGTTAATGGTTAAGGGCCTAGCTCAAGGGCCCAGTTCCTGTCTCATTGTCAGATTAGGGATTGCACTGAGTGAGCTGTTAACTAATGGCTTATGTCAAAATCAATTTAAGTACATAGAATTAGAAAGCCAGAAGGCCATAGTTATAGAGAAAGTACACTTCTAGAGAAAGGATCAGAATGTTCACAAATTTATGTTCGTATGTTCATTCCAGACAACACAAGGTTTGGATATTTAGAACCAGATAAGGAGTAGATCTAAAGTGGATACTTATATTGAGATTCTTTGTGATTTGGAATGTATGGATGCTGTCATTACTCTATTTTTAATACATTCATTCGGGTTTGTAGATGGTGGAGCGGATGGCCACATTATGTCCCAGAGCTCCCTCATAACTGTTACCCTCTGGCTCTCCCTTTTAGTTATGCTGTCATAGGTAACAGTACGGATAGCTAATAATCCATGTTTCTCTCGCTACCTTTCACCACATCTACTTTTTCTTTCTCTCTGCTGAGCTACACATGCTCCTTATCCCTATACCCTTCTTCTTTCTGGATCCACCTGATGATCCTGACCCCCTACTTCTGAATGGAGATCTCTTCGTTTGCAAACAACTGAAACATCTGTTGCTAAGAATTGTTCCACATGAACTAATCTATAAGTTTACTGTGAAGCGTTGTTTTTTTTTTTTATCCAAGAACTATAAATATGGATTTGCACTGAAATTAAAATAAGCAGTATGTTACAATGGCTTGGGGCTGTGGTGGTTTTATATTCAATTGTCCATCAGTGAACAGTTGATAACCTCAACAATGATAGAACTATATTAAGAGGACATTTGGTGTCACCCAGATGAAGATGGATTCCTTTTTGAGTCAGGTTGTTCTCAAAGTTGTTCCTCATGCAATCTCAGGGAGTTGCCACTTTCACCACTGACTTGCTTATTAGGAATACATTTATAGGGACTAATTTATGAAGCAATAATGTATATTTACTTTTTATTTATTGTTGTAAAGCTGCTTTGGGACGATGTCTATTCTTAAAGTGCTATAGAAACAAAATGTAATAGATATTTGAATGAGAAATTAGATATTACATTTTAATATTATATTTAATTTGAATAGAAATTAGAAATGTATTGAGAAAATATTAACTAAACTGCTAGTGACTAATATATTTATTCACAATATGCCATGCATATGAACATATAACTAAAAAATCGTTTTTGCATCACAAATTGCGTCTGAAAAAATAATAAAAGACTGTATGTTTCCAAACTTTTGACAGGCACTGTACATATTATAGTCCATTAAATAATCTTTTTTTCAATCATGCAACCAAGAAGCCATCAATATTTGAATTATAGCAAACCTCAATCAAAGTCTAAAAGAGTTTTGCACGAACATCACCGAAGTGAAACATGCTAGTGTGAGTAACCTACTGGAGGTCAAACTGTAGTCAGTGATGATTCCTTTTTTTTTTTATCTCACCTTAGTCCAGTGTAGTGTAGCCAAAGGGTTTCCTCCATATGACAGACAGACTAACCGAAGATGGGTCCCGGCGTTCACCTCTTCACTCCTCAATCCTTCTATCACCGGAGCCTGGGGTGGAACTGAGAAAGAATAGGGCAGAGAGAGTAAAAAACAGAGGGGAGAGAGAAAAAGAGAGAAGATTGTGAGACACGAGCTGATATACATTATGACATTTCAGTTCATTCTGTAATCCTTTACATGGCCTGAGGAAGCACTGATAGCAGAAGAGCAGAGAAAAAAAGACTAACTGTCTGATAGTAGTGGGGAAGGAGAAAGAAAAAAAAAAGATTTTATTTCACTATTTATTCAACAACCTGATCATCTTAACACAAAGGTAATGGTGGAATGATTGAAAGATCGATACACCAGGTACTAAAGGGTTTTTTTTTGTTCATTTTTATATTGATAACCAAGAGAGTCATTCTACCCCACAACAAATCAATAGTAGCTTGAAGAATCGATTTCAGTTGTCAGATTTCCATTTATAATTTATTTCCAAGAAATAATGTAATATTTTTGTTTCCGGCAGTAGCAAGCTAGTAGTAAGCGAACTGCAAACCTGATTTTCTTTCTTTCTTTTTGAATATAGTAATTTTTTGACAAAAGGAACCAAAAGAAGGTGGCGTTAGATTTCAATCCGTTTACCCGAGTAAGCGAAGTGTAACAGGGAAGAAGGAGGTGAGTAAACAAGCAGGAAATATGAGCTTGATGAAACGGACAGAGAGAGTGGCTTATTTTATTCCCTGACAGCGCTGTTAAATTGGGAGCCATTTAATGCTGCCGCTGCAAAGAGGAAAAACTCGGCCCTCTGATGAAAGCATTAAGCACGGAGAGTGAGCCGCGTCCTGGCGCTAGTCCATAAAACAAAATAACAGATGTTTAAACCGTAATAAGGTGAGGCAGAATATGAATAAATTACAGGGTGGCTCCTAAATAAAACATGGTGCCATAAAAAATAAAAAATAAAAAAAAAGGATCTTGGCCTTTGTTATTGCCGACGGACAGATGAGAGGCCTGGCATGACAAAGTGGCCTCTCGTACAAAATCTGGCACCGATGGAAACAGGCATGGATTTGATGAGCCGGGTGTGCTGAGTAAGGCTGCCATGTTGGACCTCTTTTCTGCAAGATTAGCACTTAGTGCCTCGGTCGAGTTGAAATGGAAGTAGGAGCAGTTTGTTGGGGGGGGGGGGTGTATTGCAGGAGAATGGGAGCAAGAGAGGAGAAGCAGACAGAGTAAAAGAAGGAAGAGGAAGGATGAAAAGATAATTAAGATCTGTGGGAGGAAAGTGCAAGAGATGGCCATGCATGCAAATGGAAGGATGCAAGCAAGCCACACGAAGTGTCACAATCTTCACCAAAGTTTTAATTAACAATAGACATTGTGAGTTGGAGGGAAATGAGCTAGCAGTTGTAGTGAGTTACTGTTTAATTCTAAGTAAAGGGAACATTTCCGATGGGAGGGATATGGATTTAGATCAGTGTGAAGCAGGCTGGATTTAGGGTGGAGCTACATTTTGATAATGTAAATACTTAGCAGACACATCATTCAGAAAAAACAGCTGCTTTGGTCAACCACTGGACCTGGGACAAGAAATTACTGAGCAACTCAAGAACCTTGAGGATGGATTTGGACTGTTATTAACAACAGTTTACTACAATGGCTCAGGACCACTGCATTTAAGTGCCTAGTACTGAACACCTTAACAATAATGGACCTGCAATGAATGGACATTTAGAGACATGCAAACGAGGATCGGTTCCCTTGTAAGTTTCTTCCTCATGTCATCTCATGGAGTTTTTCCTTTCCACAGTCTCCATGATCATTAGCACTTTATCTGTGTAAAACTATTTTGAGACAATTTCTATTGTTAGAAGTGCTAAAAAAAATTACATAAAATTGAATTTAATAATGGAATTCCAATAATGGAATGTGGGTCTTTTTCAGGTATCACAAGGACACAAATGCAAGTGCAGGTAATCAGTCTTAATGATAGTGTTATTCTCTAATAGTGTTTTCATCTAAAAACTCTGCATCCACACTATCGTTTTTTAATAATTTTTCAAAGGTTGCTCATCCACGCTGAAACGTCTGAAAACGCTTACGTCTCTGTACTGCGCATGAGCAAAATGTGAGACACATCGATCTGCATCATTTCCGCCTGGCTTTTACTTATTTTCCAACTCTTTGAATCTTTAATGTTGAGGAAAGGCACTGTCACATGACTAAAAATGGAGCATCCTTTTTTTAAAAGCCTGCGCATTTTTTTATTTTTCCTCTTTAGAGATCGTGTTCCCAAAGCTACATTTTCGTAGACTAAAAAACCCGATCCCAGTGTCCATAAAAGGCCAAAATTGGGAAATAATTATGCGTATTAGTGTGAACAAGGTATATTCTTTCTGTCCATTTTATATGTTCCTTTTCTTATATGGTTTTCTTTCTTCTCAGGCTGATCTCACTAGCTGACTCATTAGCATTACATGTATGGTACATTAATTTTGTTCAGGACTTAAAATTCTGTGCTTTTGTCTGAACCAGTCATTTTTGGATATGTTTTTTGTTGTAATATTTCTTCTATGTTCTGACTTTCTGTATTTTTGTGTCATTTAGCAACATTTTAATTTGTATAGCGCTTTTAACAATGAACATTGTCTCTAAGCAGCTTTATACAGATAATGTGGTGATAAAAATAAATAAGATGTTCTTTAGAAATGTACATTTGTCCGTTTACCCTTTGCTATTTACATGGCATATGGCAGACACACTTATCCAGAGTCAGTAACAATTATCTCATTCATACAACTGAGCAGTTGAGGGTTAAGGGCCTTAAGCTTTAAGGGCCCAGCAGAGTCAGCTTAGTGGTGGTAGGATTTGAACTCTTGACTATTTGACCAAAAGTCCAATACCTTAACCACTACCCACTAACCCACCCCTCCCTGCTGCATTGAGCATGAAGCATACGTAAAAGAGAAGGTGCCTTTAATAAATTCAACATCATATAGAACTTGAAAGGAATCTGAGAAAGAAATCTAACAGTTTATTATATACCAAACAAGACAAATAAAAAATGGGAATCAAAAAAGGTCAGGCGGAGTACAAAAGGGTAAACTGGGCTAGACCAGAATCGTGCATTTGGAAACAAAACAGGTCGATATCGAAATGGCATTAAAAAAAAAACAAGGCTTGGTAATATCAGTAGTACAAGTACAAACAAATACATCACAGTTTGATTGAACCGGTCTTTTTTTAAGTGTGAGAGTGTAATTGAGAAAAACTGTGCTCAATCAGTAGCGTAGTGCATGAGAGGGCTGCAAAATGTGGGAAATGTCATGTTTGATGAGAAATAGAGAAGTTCCAGCATAAATCTCTATTTGTCACTATATCACAGGGAAATCCTTATCCTGAAATATCCCAGCTTATAAGGAAATTGGGGTCATTTATTTTTCTTTTTAATACACTTTAATCATTTATTTTTTTGTTATTTCTCAAAGAACATTGTAACATAAATCTTCACAGGCTTGCAATCCATCATTAAACTATTCCTTTAACTATTCTAGAATGTTCCAGAATTTGTTGGATATTTTTTAAAGGTTTTGCTAGGCTTTTATTTTAGTTTGGTTCCCATTGTAAAAACAGAATAAACCACTTTGTTATGTGCTTTTATTTGTATGTCATAGGTATATACTCAACTCTAATCTTTGATTTATTTTTCTTTGAACTTAGCGCTCCGAACCCCGTCATGTTTTATTCCTTACTTGATGAATTAATAAAATATGCATTTCTCAGGATTTCCATCTCGCAGTCTGTTTTCACTGAGACCACCCACTCATCATTAATATTCATAGGAATCCCCAATGACCGTTAACATTTCATAAGTGTACACAAACGTTTCGGAGAACGAAAAGGTGTAAAATATTTAACTAGGAGAGCGGCACAACCTTTCCCAGTTCTGTATTTATGCTGAAGTGCATTAACAGTAGCGACTTTAGCACATAAACACAGAGAAATACATGAATTCTTCTGCATAGTAAAAGAAATAAATCATTCTATAGTACTGTACCCAGAAAATGTTTCCAGGTGAAATTTAGGAGAGTAGAAAGTGACTTGATTAGGTTACACACTATATCAAATATTTGGGATCAAATCAATTGCAAGAGTCTTATAATTTTCTAGTAAAGTAAAATGGAGCCTGGCTAATAATGCGGCCTCATTGCAGAAATAAATACAATTAAGGAGATTTCATACACTATATTGACAAAAGTTTGTGGACATCTCATTAAACATTCTGTATCCATCTGCTGTTATAATAAACTCCACTCTTTGGGGAAAATGTTCCATTACATTTCTGTGGAGATTAGTGCTCATTCAGACATAAGGGTGTTAGTAAAGACCGGTACTGATAGGGCAAGGAGGCCTGGGTGCAGTCAGCATTCCAATTCATCCCAAATGTTTCAAATAGGGTTCAGCTCTATATCCTCTATAGGTTCCACTCCAAACTATGAACACTTTATCTTCATGAAGCTGGCTTTGGGCACAGGCACAAAGAGAAATAATTTATTCTACTGCATTCAAAGACATCCTACGCAAATTTAAAACTCCAACTTTGTGGTAACAGTTTGCTGAAGAATTAAAAGAGCTGTAAAAGTCAGGTGACTCAATAATTTTGTCCATACAGTAGATAAAACCAAAGACACTTTTTTTTTTATAGTTATTACTTGTTCCTTCCCAGTTCCTTATCATATTCCTCCAAAACTCTAAGGGTTAATCTGTTAATCTAACACACTTGGTGGAAAGGACTATCTGCCCTCTTCCACATACACAAGCTTTTAAATACCCATTATTGGCTAGTGTTATTGGCTAGAGGTTAAAGAGTGTGCTATCTCTACCACATTTCTGTGAATTGAATTTACAATAGGCAATAGCTATTTTTTTTATTGCAAATATATATATATATATATATATATATATATATATATATATATATATATATATATATATATAATTCAAATCTAAAGTAAAAAATAAAATAAAATAAAAACACAATAACCAGACTAAATTCACAATATCCCTCTTTTTAACACAACGCTGCTCCGTATATCGCAATATGTCACAATAGTAAAATGTTTTAACTTTAAATAAAATTACTTTTTTTTTCTCGAAAGATTCTGGCCATTGCTTTACTCTGTGTAACATAGTGTCTTCACTGTTGATGATAGGCCTCATGAATGTGGGTTAAAAAATAATCAGCCTCTTGCATGATTCATGGAAATCTTTCCTTTTTTTTTATCTTGTGCTCTGTTCCACAAAAGTAAAAAGTAAATAAAAAAAAAATAATAATTTTGACTGTTAGCTTGTCCTGTACAGATTTATGACTTGTTGCTGATCCAGATCTGAACAGGAATCTGTTGATTCAGTATTTAAAGTAATAAAACTCTAAACTAATTGATTTTTTTGTGAGGAAAAAACTAATAATTAAATAAGAAAGCATTTTTCAATGCTGTCCTCAGAGAAATAGGCTTCAAGGACTTAGAGATTTGTCAACTTCACAGTAGATTTAGTTTGTGTTTTATAAATAAATTGTTTTTTTAAGAGTGGGCACAGCTTTATTTAAGTTGGAATTACAGAGATTTTGATTATCATTTATATTTTGAATTAAGGGATTAGTCAAAGGATT
Organism: Silurus aristotelis; assembly: GCF_946808225.1. Taxonomy (NCBI): domain Eukaryota; kingdom Metazoa; phylum Chordata; class Actinopteri; order Siluriformes; family Siluridae; genus Silurus; species Silurus aristotelis. The sequence goes on from NC_139581.1 coordinate 7,408,032, forward strand.
GTATTCATTTATCTCATTAATCCACCTGAGTTGAAGTTAAATGGCCTTGCTCAAGTGTATGTCTGTGGCAAATTGTCCATGGATTTAAACTCAATCCCACCAAACAATCTTCTCACCAGCAGTTTAATGGCTTAACCAATATCACATGTTGATGCAATTCATTAGCTAAATTTACATTTAATCTAATAGTCTGGTAATAATCTAACTCTTTGCTTAATCCAACAAAGCTCCCTGTATTGTATACATCCAAATCAGAGAAAACGATATGGAAAATGTGTTTAATAGTCTGTTAAATCAAAGACTAACTACCATGTAGGTCTTTCGAATACAATAACTGTCAAAAGTGAAATTATTGCATATGTTCTGCACAAGAACAATTACATCATGAGATATGCCAGAGGGCAGGATATCAATTTATCAGCGGGGGTTTGAATGCTGATGTGAGATGGTGATTGAAAGACGGAGACTTTGAATCCAGACTTTAAGTCCCTTAATACTGAAATACTTGGGTTGTGTCCTCCTTGTCTTCCAATGTAATTCTTTAAGATTGGGGAAAACACGTTGTAATTTTTTAATAAACCTCCAAAAAATACAGAATGCAAATAAATTACCAATAAGCATATACAGTATATATATATATATATATATATATATATATATATATATATATATATATGGCCCATGTGGTCTGATCCAACAGACGAGCTTCTGTGGTTTAAATTGCTGAAGAAGCTAACGCTGCTAATGCTGGATGGGTCAGGACTTTTCAAGTCAAGTCAAGTCTTTTTTGGCAGCAAAAGGGAGACCAAAACAATATTAGGCAGGTGGTCATAATGTTATACCTGATCGGGGGCCATAAAGTCATGCCTGATTGGTGTAGATGGATAAAGAATGAAACTTCGAACACAACATTTGCTACTACACCATACTTCATTTTCCACATATTTCAGAAATAAATATGAATATCTAGAACAAAAACAATCCATTCTAATCAGAATTAATGTATAGAGTGGGAAAATGTACCATGTACAAAACTCAAAGATAGAGCATGAGGAATTGGAGTGTGTGTGTGTGTGTGTGTGTGTGTGTGTGTGTGTGTGTGTGTGTGTGTGTGTGTGAGTGTGTGTGTGTATTTTTCTTCCATATCAAGCTGTTCTTACACCACTTAGGTGTATATGTGTCATTTAAACTGTGTGTGTGTGTGTGTGTGTATATATATATATATATATATATATATATATATATATATATATATATATATATATATATATATATATATATATATATATATATATCCAAGATCACAGTTATAATTAAATTCAGTTCAATTCAGTTTAATTTGCATAGTGCTTCTAACAATGGATATTGTCCCAAAGCAGCTTTTTACAGAGATAAATAGGTTATAAAATATGAATTTATATGTTAGTGCATATAAGTTTAATGCTTAGAAAATTATTTCTTATTTGTTTATCTATAATGAGCAAGCCAGTTGTGACAATTTTGAGGAAAAACTCCTTAAAATTGTAAGAGGAAGAAGCCTTGAGAGGAACCAGACTCAAAAAGGAATCTATCCTCATCTGGGTGGCACCGAATGTCACTTTGTTACAGTTTTATCATTGTTGAGGTGTACTGTTTAATAATTGGTCTTTAAATGCAGAATTGTTCATGGAAATTGCAGTCCTAAGCCATTGTAGTAAAATATTAATCTTACATATAATTGAGGTTGTCTCTCTTTAAAAAAGAAAAGAAAAGAAAGAATAGAAAAAAAAGAAAAGAAAAGAAACACTCAATGGTCATTTTTCATCTCCCATATAGGTCACTTGTAGTGCTACAGTTACTGACTGTAGCCCTTCTGTTGCTATGCTACACCATCCATTAATGACAAAAGGACCACCCTAAGCACACCACTTACAGTACATTGGATGCTATTCTGAGGATAGATCATTCTCTGATCTGAAAAAAATGGCACTGTGTGTGTTTCTAGTACAATAAATTGCAGCAGTGTTACCCGCTGTTACTTAGTGGCAGACTTCAATGCAACTTCAGGTTTAAAAAAAGATAGCTAACCCTAAAAAGAAAATCGATTCTCCATATTAAATAACACCATGTTAACAAAAGCTAGTCTTAAGTTTTATGTTATCTCTCATGCAATTACTAGCTAAATTCACTAAAAAAACATTAGGCTTATTAAACACTGCTCTTAGAAACTAGCTAGCTAACATGAGGCTAATCATGTTGTGTATTTGTAAACAGCAGCTGTTTGCTCTCAAGCTGGCTAGTAACATAATTATGTGTAGTTTAAAGATATGCTAGCAAGGTAGTGCCTAGCATTATATTTTACTTATGCTACACAAAGAAAGAGAAATTAAATGCGACATGAAATGCTAACGTGAAATATTTACTGCATTTACATGAGGAAGATATAGTCAATATCAGAATGAATTTATTTTGAGAGAAAATGGAATTAGAATGTAAAAACAGAACTGCATGCAACCCTTTGAGCTGTAGCTGAATGGTTAGGATGCTGACTTTTTGATTAGAAGGTTATGAGTTCAAATCCTGCTGGAACCTTGAGCAAGATCTTTAACCCTCAACTGCTCAGTTGTGAAAATAAGGCAATTGTACTGTATGTTGCTTTTGATAAGCATGTCTGCAAATACCTTGAAAGTAAATAACAATATACTGTGTGTGTGTGTGTGTGTGTGTGTGTGTGTGTGTGTGTGTGTGTTATGCATTGCTATTTAAACTAGGATTCTAGTTAGATTATGCATTCCTATCATGGTGTGTACTTTTCAAAACTAAGTTTGCCTTTAAGTTAGTTCATTATCATGGTGTGTATTTAAAAATCACTAGATAATCTTATAGAATCAGTTGTAAATATTCTTGCTTCTAGAGCCAGCTGTAGATGTTAATGCTTCAAGAACCGGCTAGTAGATATGTTAGGTTCTAGAACCAGCTTTAATATTCTAGCTTATACAAGCAGCTGTAGATATTCTAGCTCCTAGAGCCAGCTGTAGATCTTCTAGTTTCTAGAACCAGCTGTATATTTTCTAGCTATTAGAACCAGCTGTTGATATTTTACAATATAACACTTGAAGCTGGTGTGTACTTTTAACTCTTTGCTTGTAAACATGGTTTGCTATTAATGCAGCTAATTATTATTGCCCATATTTGAACCCAGTAGATGTTCTGTCATGCTAAAATGTATAGAAAATCTAGAATATCTACTAGTATTATGTTTGTTTGTTTGCTGACTGGACCAGGACGTAAAAAGAATGGTAAGTAGTGACGTTTAGAACTGTATGTCATAAAAAAAGCAGTGCTAATGAAGCCGTGCTCTTTAGATTGTCTGCCATGTATGAAACACACACACACACATATATACTGTATGTTTTGTTTTCTGCTACATTTTTGTAAAATCTACTCGCCAATTTTTATCCTTTTTAATCGCAAGTACATGTTATCAGCCCATTTGGTGTCAGGTGGCCTTTAAGATAAGCAAACTTACACTTTTTGTTATCACCTTGAGCTGTAAATAGTACGAATTAACGACACACATCCACATGCAGAAATCCAGATCCATCGTCTTTCCTCTGTCTCTTCATTAAAACGCTGCGCTGCTAATTATCCTGGTCTTTCACAATCGCATTTTATTCACATTTTGCTCAACCCTAATGATACAGCTATTTCTTCACACCATTTACTTCACATAGACTCATTTCAAGTAGACTATCCAATGAATTTCACACATCTTCCTTGCAGCATGTGCAAATCTATGGTCTAAGGCTAATTTAATTATATGCATTACAATTACTTTTAGCCTCTCTAGCATATATGTGAATTTGATCTGCTTGAACAGGGAGAGGAGTAAGACTTAAATGAAGGGAATGACATGACTAATGACTAAACATTATAAAATAAAAGGTGTTTATTGTATGATGCAAACCTTTACACACGATAAAATCACAGTTCTGGGTGCCCTTATGTGACTTACTGTGTTTAAAATGTCCATTATTATAAAATGTATCCGTTTATCTATTTTCTATACCACTCATATTGTACAGGTTTGCAAAGGAGCTTAGGGTCTATCCTAGGAAACTCATGGCACAAGGTAGGAGACCCTGGGTAACTCATCACAACGTATTTGCACAAACCCACACACCTATTAACACACTTTGGACAATTTGGAAATGAAAATCAGCCAACAGCATGTTTTGGGATGAAACCAGAGTACCAGAAGGAAACACTTGATGCAGACTTTGTGCATGCAAGTGGACGTGGGGATTCCAGAGGTTTAAAGCTGTGGATTCCAAGACCAACCTACACCAAATTTAATCAATTCTGTTTGTAAGCAGTTAAGATTCCAGTTGCAACTAAGCCATTTCAAAATCAAGAACAAACCAAAGCCAAGTAATGCAACGAGTTGACATCATTTTTACAATATGATCATATGTATTCTGTCTTTTGAAATTTTCAAAACTTGTGCAAGAATTTCTGTTCACACAGTGGCCTAAAATCATGGCTGCCTAGGACTACAATACCCAGGCATCACGGATGGTTTAATGTTATCGTTTGCCAGAATTGTGACTGCACACATACATCTGGAAATCTGTACACATTAAACACAAACATTTTCACAGCAAGTGTAATACTGTATGTGTAACAGGTAAAATCGTAAAAATCGAATTATCCTGGAGAAAACATTAGCGAAAGAAAAGCAAAGACTCCTGCAATAGAAATATGCCTCAAAAAACATAATTGGTTTCAAATTTTAGACATAATGTCTTATTCATGGGGTAATGGTAGCTGTTTTGTGGAAGTCTAGCTCATCTAAGGTGCAAATAAAAGTTTTGTTTACAAGAAAGTACTTTGTTTATCTACGTTTACACACTGTCACCTTCAAAACAGTCCCCTTGCACAGCAATTTAGCACTTCCAGCATTCCTGCCACTTCTGGAATGTGTCTTCCTTTTCAAAGCGTGTTAAGCACCTTCTGCGATTCGTGCAGGATCTCTGCAATGGTGTGAGCCGGATCTTGATTTTCGTGGAGAGGAAGTCCACAGGAGCCAAATCTGGCAAGTGGGGTGGGTGTGAAAGAGAGATCATGTGGATTGTTCTCTGATGATCATCATGCACAAATTGCTTAATGGTTTTGACATGTTCGGTTGTTGAGCTTGAAACCTTCCTGATTTTTTGCTGTCTTCCATTGATAACGACTCTTTGCAGCATCGCTATATGTCAAACATGTCATGACAGATGTCTCTGTGGCAGATTTGGCCAGTTGTAATCAGAATTGCACATTTGCTCTTTGTTCTTACTTGTTGTCCATGATGAAAGTGCTGACATGGTAACGCACGTGGTAAGAAAAGCACCATTAGCACCATTAGTCTCAAAAGTTTTTGATACCACCTGGTACAAAATGCACAGTTATTAAATCCCTTAATTTCAATTCAGTGATGGTTCATAATTAGCACTCAGAAGCCTTTGAACATTGTATCCTTTGTTCTATCTAAATCAGGGCTAAAAATGTAAGCTAGTAAAGAGCTTTTCAGGAGCTAAGTTTAAAAGTTTAAGGATTATTCTTAAATGTTAAATTGCATAAAAAGTTGAAAGGAAAAAAGGATCTTACAGTAAACTGTCATTAATATTGTTGTTTCCAAGGCCTTGCTGAGAGCTGGGTTCTTCACTTTACAGAGTAGGGGTTGTCCATCGTCCGAACGGTGAGGCCTGATCCTGCAATTAGAGAATGGAATTGGAGTTGATACCATTATTTCACACTCTTTTACTGTTTCTCTCGATCCCACATTCATTTCCTAATCCTGGCTAAAGAGGAAAGCATTTCTGTACATCTTTAACCTGATTCATTACCGTATCCTCCTTTAGAGATGCAGAAATAAACATGAACTGAAACATTTTTATAGCATGCTGCAAACTGTTGAAACTGTTGATCCATTAATTCCATGAAAACACAAATACAAAAAATATATATATATATATTGTCTATTGTATATTGCAATTCTAGTTAATTTGTTTACCTGTTAGCTACATGGTACCAATGCAAAGAAAATAATAAGTTTCAGTCTCTATCATTAATCATGTGGGTGAATCAATGCTATTAAGACTTATTATTGAGTCTCATTCTTCAGATGAAACCAGTGCCACTACAGAACTAATAAACTAATGATACTCATCTAGTAATCGATACTAATCAGTGTATTTTAACATCTGTGGGTATGTGTGGGTGTGTGTGTGTGGCACTAGACAGCCACATTAAAAGCAAGACTTCCTTATTGAACTTTTATTGACCTCATGGATTTCTAACCTGCTGTTAATGAGAGATCACAAACTACTGCTACAGGGAGGAGAAAAAGCTCACACTGATAGAATCTCTCATTTAAAAACGCATTACACTCCAAATCAGCCATTTCATTCGCAAAGCTTGACTGTAGAGCTGGTTCAGAATGGGGTTATGCTCTGTTTTCCAGGCAAATTTGGCAGTAGTGGATTAGATATTAAAAGCAATAGATTGGCTAAAAATCTAATTTGTTCAAAGTTCCAGTTATGCAAGATGGATTTTTTTTCTCAAGACGATTTTTAAACCATGTTCTGTAGTAACATGGTGTGACTTATTGCAAGAAGAAGTAGTAGAAGTTGTGTGACCAAACACTTGACTGCAAATGATTTTGGCTGTGTTCATGTTTTTTTTTTTTTTTTCAAAGCCACAAACTCTCATGGCAAGTCAAAAATCCCTATTGCCTGGAACATAAATAACATTTTTGTAATTTTGTAAGACCAAGAAGTGTCCTGCTTCATGCTTAGATTACATTCTGATGCAACATTTAATAGTTTTGCATCTGATAATTGTAAATGCAAACTTCTTTCAGGAGCAAAAAATAAATAAATAAAAGGCCTTATAAAAATTCCATAGATTACTACATTAAATGCAGTTCACCGAAATGTGAAAGGAACTGAGGAAAACTCTTCAATTACACATAGTATTTTTTTTTTCATAAGAAAAAATTACCAACTGGAAGTCTTTTAAGCATATTTTGGGTTTATATCATGATTTAGAGTTTCTTCAGGAAATTTTGCCATTATGCTGAGACCTTGGAAATAAATATGTTACTGGGATTTTATGGGAACTCACAGAATTAATCTCCTAATAGTATAGCAATATTCAGTCCACATTATTTGATCTATTTCTACCTAGCATACTGCTGTAATAAAAAAAACATTCCTTCAAGAAAAAGTTGGGCTTGAAAGGAATAGCAACAGTAGGAAGAAAACATACTTAACTTCAGTGTGAGTATTTAGGAGTTTGTCCTCAGAGCCTGGCATCTTGAAAGACAATGTGTCTGTCAGCTCCTCTCCATCTGAGAATTGGAAATAGTGTTAGTTGGCACAATATTCCTCTGGGTTGTTTATAACTGTTGTGTTGTAACATATGTTTCTATTTTACAATATATGAATACACAACAATTACAGTTTCTAAACCTGTTGCCAAATAGTTTTAACTTTTCCTGAGAAAATTAGCTTTGAACTAGCTTTAATTGTTCAAATGAGCTTAAAATGAGCTAAAAGACTTCAAATGTTGGAAACCAGGAACAAATGTGGAGATAAAGACCGTTGGACATCTGAATAAAAAGTTGTTTAAATTAAACATTATGAAACTTCCACATGCGCAAGACCCTTAACCCTCAACTGCACCTCAACTGAAGCTGAAGCTGATGCTAGTGATGGATAAGAACATTTATAATATATAGAAACAGGCAAACAATCTAAAACTGCAGGCAGAACAGAAATTGGGCCAGGTATCAGCCAGAAATATGAACGAGGCAAAAAAAGAGCGAGAAACCAGAAAACCAAATAAAAATTGGCAAACCATGAAGCAAGAAAGGTGGAACAAAATTGTATGAATCAAGGGGTTCTATATGTACAAAATAATAAAAGGGTAAACTAAAAAATAACTGTTATAAACATTTATGACACATGAAGGAGATTGAAGGAGACAATTTACAAGACAAGGCTGGAGATAGGAGAAAAAATCTAAAGAAAAGCTTATGGAAACAGAGAATGGAATGTGCTACACACTAGCTAGTGCTACACACTAGCTCGATTCCCATGAGCTGGCATGTTGGGATCATATCTGACACTATGAATTATGTCACAATGTTATTTACACATTTGTAACTATAATAAAAGGCATGCTAAAATTTGACATTTCCTGAAGAAAATGTGAGTGGTGCTTGAATGTGCAAAAGTAATCACCGGCTGCGAAATGTGAGACGCAATCTTTCTTGGCCAGACGAGCGTTTCGATGTCACATGCCTTGTATTTTAGATTTGTCAGTCAATGACTTTTTACCCAGCATTCAACTCCCCTTAGATGTTGTAGCACCATTTGCATTAACATTCAAACATTCTACACAACTGTTGTGTACAACATTCTCAGAACCTCTGAACGTCCTTCAAACAAAAACATTCAGAAAACATCCCACTAACCTCAACTACATAACCAAGCCAGAAGCAAGAGCTTTTTCAAGTACTGAAAACAAATAAATAAAGAAATGACTGAAGTGTCTTGTTTTTCTTATGGCGTGCCTTAGAGCATTTAAAGGCCGGGTGTACAGTACCTGATCCACAGTCTGACGATATTCTGGCATCTGAAAAGTCTTTATTAATGTTTAAATGTGGTCATACCTTTAAAAAGCGTGGCATCAGCAGCCGGTTTGGCGTCTGGGGCGATGCAGGTCACTGTGTACTCCTGACCTTCCACCCACGGCTCCTCTGAGTCCAGAACAATAGAGGGATTCGATGGAGGAACTGAAATACAGAGTCAGTAGGAGAGACCTAATGAAGGAGCTGTTATGTTGTAACATCTGAGTTTGAAAAAAAATGTATCAATAAAATTAACTGTTGGATGTCACTGTGGATGAAAAAGAAAAGGAATGAAACATTATTTGCACCCCAAGCCTTTTTGACTGACATAGTCTGGACTCACTAATGCATCCATGGACATGTGAATAAACACAATATATATATATATATATATATATATATATATATATATATATATATATGTATATATATATATATATATATATATATATATATATATATATATATATATATATATATATATATATACTGTATATACAATAAATGTATTAAAGGAGTGCAACAATGTTACATTATGAATATGTTACAAATAATACAGTATACGGTGCAAATCAAATGTGAAGTTACACACAAAAGGGTATTATTTGAAATGTGACCATAACAGTCCCATATTGTATGCAAAAAGAACATGATATTAAAAATATATGTGACTATTACCTAGTCTATATTCTCTTAAATATCATGTAGTGTACAGACACCAAAAGATATCTAAAACCTCACTGGAAATGCGATTTACTCTCACAGTGAATGTCACTCTTTGAGCAAAGCATTTGATATCTACGTGATGTCGCGAGACCGACGTAAGCCTAATTTAATTCAGTTTGTAATCAGATATCGGCTGCCAAAAAGAGCATCTGTCACGCTCCTGCACTGCAGTTAGAATCAAACCTTTAATGCACTTTTTTCTCCCCGTTTTTCATATTCGTGCGTAAGCAGAGCT